>NW_010973187.1:10720537-11151403 GCF_000737465.1 Haliaeetus leucocephalus | reverse complement strand
GGCGGGGCGCGGCGGGGCGCGGAGCCCACCCCCATCACCTGTTACCTCCGCTCCCCAGGTTGCCTGAAGTTCCCCGGCGGCGCCCGGCAGGACGGGGAGCGCCGCGGCTCCGGCTCGCAGGGACCCTACAGTGGCTGCCGCAGCATGGGCTGGCTCAGGGGGATTGCCTTGCTTTCCTTGGGAGTATTACTAGCAGGAAGAGTGAACTGCCAGCATGTGAAGAATAACGTGCCGAGGCTCAAATTATCCTACAAAGGTAAGTCTGTTGTTCTCTCTTATTCTCCGTTTTCCTCCAAAGCTCTCCTCCTCGCCCCGCCGCTCCCCCCCGCTCCCCCCCGTCCTCCCGGGCTTTCCTTATCGTCCGTCCAGCGGGGGAAATTGGCATTAGGAGAAATCGCTGGAAAGACACTTAACGAGCCGCTCCGGGCTACGGTCGGTACCACGCAGTTTAAACGCAGACAAAGAAGAGTTAGTTGCGTTTGCAGACGAGGACTCCGGATCGTGCTGAGCCGTGGAAGAGGATTTTTTTTTTTTTTTTTTCAGTCTGGTGCTATTTCACCGGACTTTAAAACGATGAGACGTGCTTGGCCACCCAGCGAATCTCTCCCGGGCTGGGCATGCGGCGCAGCCACGGTACCAGACCCGTTTCAAACGGCATGGCATAGAGGAAGATTTATATTTTCTTTTTTTTTAGGCACGAAGTGGTTAATTTTCAAGTCATGAATATTCAGTTCGTACAAATCTGACAATCAGATGCCTAACATAAGCAGTAGATGGTGGCTTTGCCAAGGAACTATAAACTGAAAGGAACAGATCAGTCCAGAAAAGGAGGAAAAAGGCTGTTATGCACTAGAAAATACTGCCCGTGGATGTTTAATGCAGTGCAGTTTATGTGAACTGGCGTTGTTTTTGACATAGTCTGATGTAGTTCATTAGAGATCACAGGGAAGGTGTAACTGAAGAAAGAGAGCCGTGAGATTACGTTTACGTTTGAAATTGTGTAATGCCACTCACGCTGCAATTGTCAGCAATTAACTTTTGTATAATACTGCCGGTACTAAAGGAAGACTCTGAAGTAGGCAGAGTCTTTTCTTTATCAGCATAGTTCCTCTCTGAGTACATTTTCAGAAGAATTCACCGAATCTAGAGAAGGTGCAACTGGGAAAGAAGTTTGAAATGTAGGAGCTCTGGAGTGTATTCTTAGAAGGGAGATCCATACATCTATGTGTATACACATGTCTCTCTGAAGAGCTGCCTTCTCGTAATTCTCAGGTTATTAAAGGTTGAGGGAAGGAGCAGCAGCTGCGGTTCTGAAAGAAGGGAGGAAAAGTAACACACTGCTTCTACAGTGGGGAAAAAAGAGAACATGCATGTGCATGCCTGGTCATAGATGTCAATCTCAGTTTACAGTATAGTGTCAATACACCTCTTGCCAGTAGAAATATGTTTTCCAATTTTCTTCATCTTTCTCGTGCTGCAAATGAGAGGGGGAAGAGTCCTCTCTGATACAAGGCAGATGTCATTTTCGCACTCCAGATGAAAAACAAAAATTAAACACCTGCAAAACTTGGATGCACTGTATGAAATAAATGCGTGTGCAGGGTTATTAAAGAACACATATATGCATATATGTGTGTGTTTAAACTTGAAAAGATATGTGTGAAAAGAACAGTTTAAGGGGTTCAGAATCTGTTCATTTGGTTTTCATAAGAAAAGCCACTTGTATGTAACACAAAATTGATTATTTTGAATAATGGAGCCTGAAGAAAGCTTCTATCTTAACTACATGTTATATGTCAAAAAACTCATTAAAAACCTCTTAATTGCTTCCAAACTTTTACAAACATACTGAAACTCAGATTAGTATATAGAAGCATAAATGCTATAAAAATATCCTGTAGAGGGGTTTAATGGCTAATTAATGATTGTTTATTTTTTTTCACCCTTTTAAAGTTTATTGATGGCTCAAGTCTGCTACCCCTGCTCATACTGACTAAATTCACAGAAACTAATTTCAAAGGATGGCCATATCTGACTGATAGTAATTTTCTTTTTTTCTTTTTTTTTTTGGTTGTTTTCTTTTTTTCACCCCACTGGTACTGTATTCCTATACAGTTTAGCAACATTTTGCTACTCTGCTGATTGGTTGTTTTCCAGTTCTGCTCTTGCTGGGAGCAAGGGTCTCACATTTTCATTTTTTAAATACATCAGACATCAAATTTTAATATACAGTGAATCCTACATGAGCAAAACAGGAAACTGAAAGGAACATTGAAACTGTTTTTATAATTGGCTGATCCTTGTAAAAAGAAAATGAGTTCAAATGCTAGGCAACCCTATTTCCTATCTAGTGAAGAAAGTAAATGCATAGTTGATTCAAAGCAAGTTGAAGTCTGAAGACCTACAGGAATTCACACTCTGGCCTTTGATTCATAAGCATACTTAATCACATATTTGACTTAAAACATGTGTAACCCTAAAAATAAGATCAGACTACTCATGTGCTTGATGTTAAGTACCAGTGTAAATGCTTGGCCAGGTCAAGAGGAGCGTGTTGCCTGTGCTGCTGCATTGATCCCTAGGTATGGGGATGTCATTATTAGTCAGGGAAAACTAAGCCTTATCAGGTGGTGCCTTTCCAGACAAATTTTGCTTCCAGCACAGTATTCTATGCACAGATCAATGTTAACACCTTGCGTAGGAACAGCTTTAAGACCTGTAGGTATTGAAAATATGTCTTTTAGGCACTGACTGAATACCTTACATGCTAATATGTGTCTCTCACCGTATACCTCACTGCTGTATGATTCACCTCTGTTCAAACTGCTTGCAAGTGCTAGGAAAAGAAGCTACCCAGTTGCTTACCCATTCTGCCGCTCCATGAAGAGCTGTGGTTGAGTAAAATAAACTTATGATATTGCAAATAAATATGCAGGGTGAAAAGAATGACCCAAGTGACTTCTTTTTTCAGTGACTGTCGTTGTGCTTTCTGTTAACATTCATGCTTGTTTTTTTGCCTAAACAAATAGCTTGGAGCTAATTGTCAGTGCTTTATTTCAAAAGAAAAGCAAGGATGTATTTTAACTTCTTGTTTTTCTCAACTAATTAGGTGTCAAACACGGTTAAAAAGCTTAGGCGTTTTCTTTAAAAGTTAGCGAAATGAGTCATGAAGGGTTAAATCCCTGCCAACCTTGATTTCCTATGGTCACTTGTTTTCAAAGGTCCAGTATTAGCTCTGCCATTTCCCAGGCTGCTGGACAGAAGTTTCGGTGAACTGCTATTCTTGCTTCCTCTTAACTTCTTGTCACTCAGTCTGGCAGAAGATTAGAAGCATCCTACGGGGCATGTTACGGATAGGAAGAGGAAAAGAAAGTGTATAAATGCATATATTAAGGCCACATCTGCGGGCTGAAAACGTTCTTTCTGTTTATTGTAAAACAGAGTTCTGGTTATTTGGTTTATATCACCTTGATTTTGGTGGCATATTAAAGGAAGGAAATCTGAGGAGAGCACTAGGGAAATCCTTGTCCAGCTGAAATCTATGGTGAAACTCCTGTTCAGTAGCATCAGAGTTTTGCTCCGTGCATTTTAAAGTTTCCAAGCATTTTCATCTTAGTGCATGGATTGGAAAGGTTTTGCACAGACGATATTTATCTTCTTATTTCAGTCAAAAGGAATTAATATGATTAAAGGCCTGATCCAAAGTTCATTGAAGTCAGTAAGTTCTGGATCATAGCCTAAATGTGGTAAAACCAGCTATAAATCTGAAAGCTCAGTTGAGACTGTCAACCTCTGAGCTCCTCTTTTTGTGTCCTTCAAAGACTTTGTGTCCCTTTTGTAAAGTAACAAGAAATGTCATTGTTGATATGTTGGAAGTAAAGGAATCTTTCCTTAAAGAATGTAGGAGATTTTGTTGTTGTTGTTTGTTTTTTTGTTGTTGTTTTTTTTTTTTTAATCTCATTGGCTTCAGTTTTGGTGTCAGTGGTAAGTCTCTGTGTTGTGTCACTAGGTCACAGATTCTGTTCAGGAAACTTCTATTGAGCACATAGTTCTCAGAAGGATGGTGATCAAGTTGAGTGTGCAAAGTTTAAAACAATAAATATAGGCTTAACTCCAGATGGATTTCTTGTACCGTTTATTGTTTCCTATTTTCTTTTGCTGTCCTCTGTAGGGAGGTAACGGCACAAACAGAGATGGAACCAGCTACAGTAACCTTTGAATATAAACATATAAGCCCAAAGAAAGAGAGAGTTTCCATTAGTGATTCCTTGATTTACAGATTTTTTCTAAGGCAACCCCAATGAGTAAATCTTGTGAACCCAACTTTCTCAAATCCATCTGTCGCGTCCTATTTGTCTATTGAAAATTACTAAATGCTGTAAGTATGTTTTGTAAGAGTACATGTGTGGTTCTCCTTTGTTATTGTTGCTCAATTGGATACATATTACTTGAGAATAAGTAACTGGAAAAGCATTGCACACAGATTTAGCTCTATTACTCCCTGGCTCCGATTCAAGCCATATTAAAAATAAGTGTCTTGTTTAAAGTTGCAGTGATAGTGAGAACTACTCCATCCTTGATGTGCAGTTGGTTTACAATTTTATAGGATGTATTTTTATACGGATGGAGTCCTGGCCCTAGTGAAAGCAACGGCAAAACTTCTGTCCGTTTCAATTTGTCCAACACGCCATGACGAGGGAGGAATGACACTGCACTGCATTACCTGTATGTATGGTAGTGTAAATATGATACCTGGTTTGTAGTTTGTTGACCCAGTCTGGTTGTCATTGATGACCTGCCGGTGGGTTTGATTGTGGTTTTTCCTTTCCATCAAACTCTATAACTCACAATTCAATACGTCCACAAATATTGGGAAAGCAGGACAAAGTGGGAGAAGGAAATGGGGAGAGAAATATTGGCAAGGGAGCCTGTCTCTCTTGAGTTGGGACAAGTATTACAGTTTGTCTCAGATTTCAAGGTATCTGCTTAAAAAAACTTTTGCTTAAACTATCTTGTAAGAGTACTGTGTGAGGGAAAAGCCTCTCTAGCGTGCCTGAAAAGGAGAGAAGGGCAGCCCAGACTTAGAAAGAAGACTGTGAAAGAAGGCAAACTGGTAATGTTTGCAGTCTAGGCACAGGTTTGTGACACTCTTCAGCTTCCACCGTTCCTGACGGCATTTCTGCACGGCTCCGGCACTCTCGGACCTCACCGTTCAGTCAGTGCAGGAGGCTGGGAGGCAGTGAAGATGTCAGATGCAGCCACAGCCTCTTCAGCCTTTTTTGTGCCCCCAAAGGATGAGCCCTTCAGAAAAGATCTGTGTGTTGGTCTTTCTAACATTGGTTGAGTGAGGTCTTCACGAGACCTGAGAACTGTCAGGGGAGATGGTAGGACTACCCTGCCTGCCTCTGACGTGCCCCACAGGCTGACAGGAGGGAGAAGCTGATGAAGGAAGTGCCTAAGCACAGATCTTGCCTATATAGGGAAATTTTTAGCTAGCTAATTAGGGCCTGAGACAGGCAGTGTAATTGGAACAAGGAGGGTGAAAACCTAGCCCAACATTTTCATTTTGTGTTTCCAACTTTCCCATTTAATTCCAGTGGAAAAAGTGGTTTCTGAATTACAGACCCTCCCTTTTCTGAGAAGCTGGAGTTCTCTATAATTATTTGTGCCGTATGGTTTGCAAATGACTGAATTATTCATGGAAGGTGCCGTATTGACAGCAGTGGAAACTCTGCTCTTTTGCTGTGGACAAGGTGTGCAGAGTTTACTTTTACTGTTTGTTACAGCATCTTTAAAATTCTGACTGACCTAGTGAGGAATTTAAACATCTGTAGTTTCACTGAGCTCAGGGAATCTACTGATATGTGAAGTCTGCCTTAAAATTTACTTCTGTGCTGGAAGATTTTGATCAGGACTGAAGTACCTATCTGTTTGCTTAGGGTTTATTCAGGTGTGTATTTATTCCACAAGGTTAAGCAAAACAATATTTAAAATAAGAAACCCAGTCTTTGCAGGTTGCTACAATGTAAATGGATTATTTATGATAATCTCTCCTGTGTGTGGTGCCTCTGTATGTACAGAAAGCATTTACATGGAGTTCCATCTGAGAGGAAACCACTAAATGATTTGTGTTTTTAACTCTTTTTGCTTGGAAGTGTTTTTCAGTTTTTATTTAATGCATTGCTATACTCTGATCCTTTTAATATGATTTTGGTTTGCCTAATCACTGGTTCAGCATGCAGCCTTTAATGCCCACAGCTGCTATTAGAAAGACATCTTTTTTATTTACTTCCTCTGGCCCACAGGCTTTTCCTCTCATGTGCATACCTGGAACATTGCAATGGAAGCACAAGCAATACAAAGTTGCTCCAATATTTTGAACATTTTCTACATCAGCTGGAGCCTGATTTGACCCTAGTGCACTCTGAAGCAAAATCACACCTTCACCTGAGGCAGTGGCTAAGTGACTGAGAAGAAAACAAATCCTTCTAAGTGGTGTCAATAGTTGTGACATTTTCCAGTTGTCTGAAAGCTAAAAAGGGTAAAATTTTCTTCAGGCTCCCCCGTACTTATTTTTAAGTAAATGTGTGGGGTGGACCCTGGCAGCTCTATGTCAAACTTTTAAATGGAAGTTCTGTAGCTTGTCCTGGTGCTCTTGTTAATTAAGGTTACATGTGAAAGTAGCTGCTGGTGTTGTGCTGATGCTGGTGGGCGATTCAGCGAATTCCTTCCCTTGCAGGATTAAAGCTCCCTTCAGGAATGTCTGCAAGTTCACGGTCCTCCCACGTATAGCCTTCATATAGGTTAGCTGCTCTCTTCCAGGAACAGCTGTGGATGGTGAGAATAACTGTGGGGATAGTACATTTACTTGACTTTTCCTGTTTTTTTCCAAGTGGGATAGTGCCCCAACGTACAAGAGAGAAAAGGATGGCCACAGCTGTTGAGAGCATCAGGAATCTCAAGAGCGCTGTAGCCTTTCTCCTGCGCCACAGGAGGTTCTCTATGGTGTTTTTCTCTTTCTTTTTGACTGACATAGTCAGCCACATTAGGCTTTTTTCACTGTCAATGGAAGGAGAGGTACCTCCAGAGAGCTAATCTTGGGTTAGGCAGACTGAATGAGACTTTAAGGGTGCTCATCGCTTTTCAGTGACTGTAAAAGGAATTAAGCTCCTTGTTCATTCATTTAGTTTCCTTCTTTCTGGGAAGGTATCAAAAGAAGGTACCAATTAAATGCTGTGGAAGAACTTAGGCTGCATTCTGATCCAAAGCATCCTAATTTAAGAAACTGTCTCCTGCGTATAGGAGTATTTAAAGTTGTGTAAAAATCCAACCGATTAAACTTCTGTATGCCCTCGGTGTCTGTGATCTTGAGGTCACCTGTAACTCTTATCTAAATTTGCACCAAACTTGCAGTTATAGTAAGAAATATACCGTACCACTACATTCTTCACATTCTTAAAACAATTACCGAACTTACATTTCCCATGTCTCTCCTCCTTAATAAGCTCATCCCAAATCCAGTGACACATGCTGGAAGTGACTGTCTGGGGCTGCAGAGCTTTACTAATTTAATAGCTTAATCATTCAGAGCTTTCAATAAGCTGTTCCCTGACCAGCTCTGTTACTTTCTGAATGTTTCTACACTTTAAAAAAAAAAAAGTATTCAAGACTCAATTTCATATTGCATAGTTTGCAAATAAAAATACATATGCATATATGCAGCTCAGAGGACAGGTGCCTCGACTCTGATTCTTCCCTTTTTCACCTGAACAATTTCAATAGTGAGAGCAGGATGAAACCTAATTTAGGTTAATTTCTAAAAAATCTAAATAGACTTACAGTTTGGGGGATTCTTTTCTCACTTTGGGGATTACAGATTCCCCTTGAGCTAGACACATCTACAGCAATCCGTGAAACGTGTGAGCACTAGTCTACTTTGTGTCACATCTAGTTTTCGTCCTTTGCTGTTTGATAGCCAAACGCAGTAAAGTCAGAAGTTTTTGCCATTCTTCTAATGTTTTAAAGTTGTTTGACATTTGTTGGGCCGCCTGCTTATCTCTCCAGCTGGATGTTGCAGAAACTTTAGAAGCGAGCAGTCAAATAAAATTCTCATCTCTTATAAATATTTTTGTGCAAAGTTGGGATCTTGTGGGGAACAATCTGAGGAATGAAGTAGTTATTTGCTTTCATCTAACTTGTGGAAGGAGGAAAAAGAAGGCTCTCCTTTACTCTCCACTTTAATGAAGCAAAGCTCATGTTGGTTCTGACGGCCCCTCTTGGCTCCTTTTGAAATTCCAGCCTTGTGTGAGAAAAGGACACAAAAAAGCTCTGTGAGATAATTTAAAGGATTTAGAGCTGCCTTTCAAGGGGGAGGGGTTGGTGGCCTTTTCTAGAGGCAACAGACGATAAATACAGCTCACAAGCATCCAAAAGAGCTGCAGAGAGTGCAGGGTACAGCTTTCATCACCAGCTGACACTGGAATGGCAATAGCTATCCTTTGCTAGACACGGATCCCATGCCTGGCCAAGTCATAGAGTGAGGTCTCTTAAGATGAAGTGGAGATTCCAGGGTGTTAATATTACTTTTAATTCCTTCATGGATATCCCAGTGCAACTTTACTACTTTTGCATGTACAGGTGAAATGGTTCTGACTCCTGATGAAGCTCTTTTTCTCAAAACCCCGGGGTCACATCAGTGATGATAAGTGTTGCTCTGTAGTATCTGTAGGCCAGCTAGGTCTCATCTCCATCATGCCAGGTCCTGTACAAGGTCTCCATTCTGCTAGGCCCATGTGGTAAATGCCAGTCCCTGTTGAGTGATAGGAGGGACAACAGAAACCATGCCTGGGGATCTGGGAAAGAAAACTTTATCTTCCAGATTGCGGGTTTTTTTATCATATTCCCTTCTACTACAGCAGATGTATGGCTGTATCAAAACTTCTTGCTCTGATGGCCTTGCAGACAACAATATAAATGCATTCCTGAGCTACCTGCAAATTGCATAGTTAGGAAATCGCTTTATTTCTGAAGTGCTGCTCTTCCAAGACCTGCCGGTGTCTATCCACCGAGACCACTATGTTCAGATGTACAGGAGGGTATGATAACATTTTCAAAGAGCTCTAGTTGGCACTTCTCTGAAATGTCCTAAACATCAGTGAAACAGTATTTGCAGGATGTTGGCCGTGCGTTTATCAGTATGGTAAACCTCCATCCAT
Organism: Haliaeetus leucocephalus; assembly: GCF_000737465.1. Taxonomy (NCBI): domain Eukaryota; kingdom Metazoa; phylum Chordata; class Aves; order Accipitriformes; family Accipitridae; genus Haliaeetus; species Haliaeetus leucocephalus. The sequence continues at coordinate 11,142,188 of NW_010973187.1, read as the reverse complement.
ATTGCTGTTCTAAATATGTATCCTCAGTTGTTTGTACTCTAGCCATAAAAACTGACCTCCAACAAATAGGCAAGCAAGATTTCATCTCAAGTGAAAAGATTTAGGAATTTGTTAAATTTGAAAGAAAATTCCTCATAGCTCTTTTTAAAGGAGTGCTATGAAATAAAGTAATAATAATAATATATGTTGAAAAATTTTTCTCTGCAGCCTGGAATATTGAGATCAAGATTAACATAAATTTCTAATTCTACTTTTTCAGATTTTGTTTCCATCTATGATGGAACTGTAATCTAAGGGGTATTGAACTTCTTTTATCTGGCACCCTTTTACAATTTTGTGTCTTTCATCATTCTTTCAACTCCCACTGGAACTCACATTCTTTACTGGACAACAGTCACACAAATTAGGAAAGTTTTGTTATCCTCCCCTACAAATGGAGATTGGAGGTTAACAGAAAGCCAACATCACAGCTGATGATACACAGGAAGTTTGTACTGTAATAGGAATCAAAGAAAGTACCGTAAATGTGAAATCCTATTAATTCTTTGGCACTTCTGTGTCAGCTTCTTCACCTGCAAAGTGGTATTAAGTGATCTCATGAGGAATTGCTCGAGGTCAGAGACTTGCCATGGTTATTCAGAGCTGTATCCTACTCTCAGAATAATCCCATTAATGTGTATATTCAAAGTTCAGTCAGAACTTATTTTTGGTCAACATACAAAGGCCTTACAGGTACTTTAAAGTGATTATAATAATTATATTCACAGCTGTGTACCCCTGTGACATGAAACACATGCCTATTATCCAGAAAGCATATCTAATTTAATTCAATTTGGATGTTCCTGTTGGTTCTATACAGGAGCCCTTCACAATGTTTTTTGGAGTATCCGCCTCTATTTCACACTAAACACACTGTGAAGGTGATTACAGGTGACTCTGGAGAAGAAGAGCCTTTGTGTTTAGTCTTTGCAATACTGTCTGCCAAAGGTGTGCTTGCAAGATCCCTGCCTATTTCTCTGACTTTAAGCTAGGCTTCGGTTTTTTTTTTTCAATCAGCTGACAATCATATTTAAAAATTAAGATGGAGTTAAAAAATATAATTTTTTTCTTGTGCTTATCAGACAAAATTAAACACCTCACTTGCTCCCCTTTCCACCCAGTCTGAACATACCTTACCAGTCCACTGGTGTTTAATACTCCTCTGCCCCTACAAGTGTACATGTTTTCCTTCCCAACAGATTCTGGACACAAACCTTCTATTTCTTAATGCACACAGCCCTTTTTGTGACTTTTCATACCCAAAATGCTTCCCAACCTTCTCCAAGATGAGGGCAGCCTTTCTTAGCCACTTGGGCAAATATTCAGTAATCAGTTCAGTCAGTTATAATTGCCTATCATTTGTGACTCGCTCACTGGAAAACTGTTGCTTGACAGCCCTAGTTCAAACCTAATAATGAGGATTAACTGCTATAATAAATTCAGAAGTGGAATACTAGATCTCTGTAAGATTCACATCCTCATTCCTAAAATAAGTGAGAAAGCACCTGTTCCCTTCATGAGCCTGGCCTACGTGAAAATAAAATTGGTTGTTCATATATTCCACATACCTTAAATGCAGCACTTAAATATTACTTCAGTGAATTAACTCAAGGATTTTTTTTCCTTTGCTTTTATACTTCCTCATATCACTTACATGATGTAATGTTTGCTTTGAATGACATTTTTTTCCATAATAAAGTACCAGTTTTCATGCCAGTTATCAAGAAATACAGGGCAAATACAAGATTTTGTATTATTTTGGTGTACCTTTGAACTTCAGGGACACGTTTGTAGGTTGACTTGTTAGACTACAGTGTCTTACTTGACCACGTGCTACATAGTTTTCTGACAGTTTTGCTGGTGCTAGAAGAGCTAAGTTCAATTCCTGAGGCTGGCAAACAGTCCAACAGAGACCAACGTAAAAGGTTCTGTTTAATGGAGTAAAGAAACTTTTTCATTTGTCGTCAAAGAGACCAGTATCAAGTCTCATGTGTATTATTATTCTATATTAGAAATCTTAAGCTATCATCAATTATTCTGGTGTAAATCAAGTATAACTTCATTAAATGATTGTGACTGCAGTGATGCATGTTTAGACCACTGATACTGCTAATTGACATTGCACCAAAGGGACTGAGGACAAGACCGAGCAATGCAACTTCTAGTTTTTGAACACAATGTTAATAGCTGAGACCATAACCATCCTTTTTAAGGTCATTTCTCATAACTGCCACTCTCTTAAAAACTTTTTCTATCAGCATGTAGGAATATGACAAACATTGAATTTGGTTTCACTGTAGGTTCACCCCCATTACTATGCATAGAAACTATTTTACCTTATGCCAGACATATGGAAGTGATCAATGTATGTAAATTATGTGAGAAGAGGTGAAATACAGCTTTTTAGACTAGGAAGTGTGTACTTATTTCTGGTTATAAGACACTGAAACCACACCAGAAAAGGAGACTTTAGGTCTTAAGACAAGTTTTCCTTTAAAATAACAACTGGCGAGTGAATAGAATAGCAATGATTTTTTATAATCACCATGAAAGCACAATATTGTCCTGAGCTGAACCACTAAGTCAGGTCTCTCGGACACCAGAGTTAAAGAGGCAATTGCTTGCATGTGTGGGGCCAGACCGTGAACCTGTTCTGTGCAGAGGTGAACTGTTCTGGGACCCACTTACGAGTGAGTACATACTATGGGCAAGTGCTCAGTAGTACAAGTCAAGTTTCTTCAAACCTGGAGTTTAACAGGCAGGGCCAGTTTAACTGTCTGCTATTAATTTTTCTCCCCTGATGTCATGCTGTGCCCATGGTGCAATGATTTGAACCTAGCCTAAAAATCAAGGGGTTTGAGGGGCTGAGTTATTTTGTTGGGTTCTGAGTGACCAAGGGAGGAAAAAGCGAGAGCTTAAGTCAGCGCTGTCTTACAAATAGTTTGTAAAACTACTGTCCCCCAGCTGGTCTCTAAGAAATCAATACTTATTTTGTGACCAAAATGCATTCACAGTGCTCCCAAAATTTTCCATTCCAAGAAAGTTAGATTTTTTTTTTTTTTTTTCCATATTCAGTATTGCAGAGTAAGAAGCTAATCTAGAGTCTGGCAGGGCTTTATTCTAAGGCATTGTCATATCTTTCATTCTGAGTTGAAAAATGGACAGATCACTGGGTTTCATAAATGTGTGGAGAAGCTGTCAAAGCTTATCTTTGCATGTGAATGGTCAGCTGAGGTAGGAAGGGAGATATGTAAATAATTCTCTAGCTAGCTCCTTGCAAAGATCATTGCATTTCAAAGTGCTGTGAAAAGCAGCACTATAAAACTTTAACCTATTCACAGGTATGGAAACTCCCATACCTTAAATAGATCTGCTGTAATAATGCCTGCTTGGGGAAAAATGAATCTTAAAGAGCAATATCAGGTCTCCCGCTACTATACATTTTCTACTTCTTTTAATATTTCAGAAAAGATAAGCTAAAAAAGCTACCCTCCCTCCCCCCCGAAAAAAAAAAAGTGAAGGAAAAAAAAAAGCACAAGATCTAAGCAGTAAGCAGATGTAGACTTTCATTGAAAGTCCATCAGACAAGTGTGATAGGAGTGGGAGAAACATAAAGGATTTGAGTATTATTCTGAATTATGTCAGTGTCTGACCCAGGAGGCACCCAAAATAATCATTACTTTAATCTTCCTCACAAACTGCTCGGCATTTCACTATTCTGGTCCGCTGTCCTACTTAAGTACATGCTCAACTGGGTAGAATGCGTGAATGCTTTAGTTTAAAACTAAATGTATCCTTCAAAAGATACAGTTCTTCATGCATCCAAAAAGGTGAAAAAGTGAAAGTAAACAGTAGAAAAATGAGGAACTTAGAGTAAAATCAAAATCTTAATAGGCTCTGAGCCAGACAATTTTCTACATGTTTTATTGTAGCTCCTGTCTGCTTAGATAGAATTGGCATGTGTATATATGGAGAGAGAAAGATTTACTAAGCCATTTATGCCTGAAACAGCTCCAAAAGCAGTGATTAGGCAGGCACAAGGACTAGAAAATATTTCCAAAGTAAAGTTCACCTCCAGAGGTGATGTGGATTATGTACCTACCCCTTAATCATGAGATAACATGGGGCTGTTGCTGTAGTTTGCCAATATAATTTACCCTGATATTGTTTTGTAGTTTCCATCTACTTACCTCAAAATACCATGATGTATTTCATTCAAGCTCCATAATTCAGTAAATATCTTGTGTTACCCCAGTAATCATTTACAGCACACATTTTCTTTCTCAAAAAGCTTCTGCTTCTGGTTACATTGTGGTGAAAAGAACTTGCAGAGACAAAGTTAAATGTTATTTCATTCACTGAATTTATAAAGGACAATTATTCAAAGGCTCTGGGATTTGCTCAATCGCACTAATATTCCTGCAATGAAATGTGATTTGTCTCGGTATTTACCAGGAGATTAAAAACAAAAAAAAGGACTGATCTTACAAACTCCTGCTCACATGAGTAGTCCCATTGATTTCAATGTACATGGCACTCGCAGTGTGAAGTGCCCTTTTGGGAGGTTATACAAGTTCTTCTTCACTTATGAAATAATAAACCAACAAAACCAAGCAATTGTAAGGATCACTTGAAATTTTTGAGCTCTGCCCAGTTATTGGGAAGAAATGTGGCAAAAACTGTTCAAAATATTGTTCTGTTCCCAAATGAAGGTTTTCATTCAGTAACAATCCCTCCTAATCCTGCTGATCCCATGGCTCCACTGTGCTCCACCACCAGAAGAGCATTCATTGCCTTGCTGTGGTTCATTGCAGCCTCATGTCCAATAGGATCCAGCGTCAACTGAAGCCGCTGCGAAAGACCCTCACTCAGTCTGGTGGATCTTTGAGTCCTTTTAAGTATGTGGATCAATATAAAATTTGATCAGATATTTTTGAATGCCCAAGCGAGTTTAAACTGAGGGTTTGAGCAAAGGAATGTCATGTCTTATCCAAGCCCTCTCCCATTTTCCCTGTTAACAGGTCTTTCCATTAAAACCTTCTGTGCAGAAGTCAATCTGTGTGAATGTAACAAAGAGCACACATTAGACACAAATCAGCCTTGAAGCAATTCCACTGATTCGAGCACAGTAACTTTAGATAAATAATACTGCAATGTTGGAATAGGGTTTCCGTAACACAGTCGTTCTGTTTCAATAACCATTCCTATATCTATCAAAAAAGGGCACAGCACTGTGGAAACTTTTATCCCTTACTGGAGTATTACTTATTTACTGTAGCTATGGCTCCAGGCACTTTGAGTGAAAGTTGCTACTGCCTGCTTCTCACATGAGCTCATTGGAGAGGGCCCAGGAGATCTCCCCACAGCAGGAGAACTCCAGAGCTGCTTTCCTGCCACTCCAAATAGCTGCTAACGCTAGCGGGAGAGCAAGGAATCCCTGCTCCTTTTCAAACATCAGTCTGACAAAGTGGGACAGCAAGCGCAGGGCCATGTGCTCCCTCACCCCAGACATCTTGTCAATGGGCTCTCAGTGCTCTTTGCAAAACAGCAAGAGGAATCTCAAATTGCAGCCACTCAGATGTAGCCACTTGTGCAGACACTTCTATTATCCTAAAATTTATTGTGGCCTGTGTCACATGTTAAGAAAACGCAGAAAGTCTCAAATGCAGTAGAGGGTGGTGGGGCAATAAAATTTTTCACATTTTACAATAGGTATACATTTAAAGAAGGAAGCAAAAAGAATGTTTTCTATTAAAAATAGGAGTGCAAACCATTTGTGGCATAAAATCCAATAGGAAACACATTTGCACTACTTCTGATTTCTGGTGCAGTTGGCTGTGAAGTCCTTCAGTAGGCTGTAAGGGGCATCGATTTAATTAATTGGAGCTGTTACTTAAACTGTGTTAGCAATCAGAGAACAACCCACAGAGTAACTCATAAGTAAACAAGTCTATGATGTCTTGGAAGAAAGGCATCCTAAAACTTCTCAAGTGCTGGCCAAAGATGATCTTGAAAGGCAGAAATTTCATTATATCTATACACAGATTCATATATAAAGAAGGCTACCTACTGTAAGAAAGTCTCTGAGCCTGTTCAAGTGTTAACTAAAGGACACACAGACATCTATACAAAACTGCCAGCCAGTGGCAGGGTACATAAGGTGCAAATGCAACACGGGAAACTCCTTCCCCTGCTTTGTCCTACTAAGACCAGAAGCTCTCTCCCACCTGACTACTTTTCCAAAGGGATTTTTTGGGTCTGGCTAAGCTCAGCCTATCCCTCTGTGAAGCTAAGTTGAGGGAAGAAACTTCCCAAACTCTTTGAATTCTGAAAGTATCCTTAGGTGCATGCATGCATTTACCTACATAATGTATACAAATATGAAGCTATTTACACACCCATACTTGGACCAGATCCATAAACAGTGCAGAATTACGCCACACCCTGCTGCAAGTTATTTTTAGCTGTTGCTTAATGTAAATGTCTAATTCAAAAATAAGTTTCAAAATAATGAGTGATGTGTTTTGTGTTTCAGTGGGTATAAACGTTTGCGTTGCATAGTGGATAATTTAAGCATGAAAGGTCTTGCATTCCTCAATCTGTTACAGAATGTGGGTGGGAGGTGGATCTTTTCTCCTTTGCTCATACCAGGAAACAAAGAATGAATGAATATTTGTCATGATGTTTCATCAAGACAGTGTTAACATTAATTGAAGATACACATGTACGTTGTGGAGAGAATGACAGCTTGCTTACAGTAAAAATATCTGAAAACCAGGACATTGGTTTTTAGTATTGGTACAGGGTGTTAGCAGTGTTGGTATTGAAACTACCCAAACATGAGCCTTCTGCAGTAGTCAGTTAATTGGGCCAGATATGGAGGATATAAAATGCTATTTAAAAACAAAAACAACAACAACAAAAAAAAAACCCCCAAAACCCAAACCAAACTAAAAAACCTACACCAAAAAACCTAGCACAGTTTTCTTCAGCTCTGACATAAGGGCTATCAGGAACTATGTCTTCTCCTGTCCTCATGTTCTTTCTTTAATCATCCATGGCTGGTCATCAGTAGTCACTGCATTAGACTGGCTTTTGGTCTGGTTGAATATCGCTGTTCTTACGTTCCCATCTCTAAGATCAGCCTGGAGATTTCTCCATCAGTGTCAGGATTTGTGCTTAGTCCTGTCCCTGGGGACAAGATGATCCCCTTGTATACCTGCTAAGGAACAGTTATAAGAAAGAAATAAAGGAGAAGAAATAAAGTGTTGGGTTTTTTAGCAGTGTCCCTGTGTCTTAAACTGGAAATGGAATGGAATTTTATCCTTACGTGCATTTAAAAAAGTACAAAACAAAACAAAAAAACCCTCAACAATAACAAAAACCCCAAACAGAGCTATTTCTAATAAAAACATTACTCATGCTAGTATCATAGCCCTGACTTTACATTTATTGGCATAAATGCAAACTTATAAAGCTGTGTGGATGTTTGCCATATGCAAATCCATCCATCCATAAATCAGCGTACAGACTGGAGACTGCACAGCTGAAGTGACTGTAATGGTAAATGAAACCTTTCACCACCAGGTCAAATGCAGTTCAGCATATGTGGTAAATGAAAAAGCACTATCATACAGGAATTGATCTGTGGCATGTGTAAAACGAGTGACTGACCAGTTCACGCTGTTTACCACCACAATTGGCACCCCAGGTTTGAGCTGGCAAATAAGTCAGCGCTGAGCTGCGATGGCAAAGCACTGAAGCAACCTGGCTGATGACCATTCTCTCCAAGTCATTCATAAACAGAGAATTTGCGTTATGGGACTGCCTGGTAGTATATTACAAGGATTAGGCAGGCGTTTTCCATCAAAATGAATTGTCAATGAAAAAGGAAGTTTCCATTTAATCAAAATTTTCCACCAGTTCTATCCAAATGAAAACATTACTTTGGATTGTTGAGCTGATCTAAGGCACATGCTATTGTATTCATCTGCCATTAACCTCTGTGTGTTCAGGATAACAGCAAGATTTAGAAGAGCTTCATGTGGTTTTGCTGCTTTCTTCCCTGTTCTTTCCTGCACAGGACCATAACTCCCATTAAAATCTTTGTGAGTACCTCAGAAATCAGCATAAGGCTTATGTGATAGCAGGACAGCATAAAACATATAGCCCAGTCTCCAGTCTTGGCCAACAGGTCCAAATCAGAGATGAGGCATGTTTATCCTTTGTATAAGACGCAGTTCAGTGTCAGAGGGTGCTATGTAAGATGGGACACACTCAGGAGCATTGCCAGGCTTCTCGATTTGGGGATGTGACTTGGCCATGTCTGGGCTGTGGAGTATGTGCACTGTTTTTCCCCGCTAAAGCCTAAGAAAGCTGGACACCCGGACCAGAGCAGACATAGATAAATGATCAAAAGCACAAGTTACACATTCCTGCATTTCATTTCTTTCTAAGTTGTCACTCTGTGAAAAGTTTAGCATTTTGACTGTTTGTCTTAATTTGAAAACAGATGTTGGAATATTGTAATTTCCCTTGAGACAAAAAAATTCCTTGCTTTTCTCAGCTTTACTTATTCCTGCTATGAAACTGTTGTCCCAGAAAAACAGTGCTTCATAAAGCTCCTGTGTGAGCTGTGAAGCTCCAAACTATCTTGACACATACAGCTATGTGTTAATGTCAAAACATAGTCCTCAATATTTATTGCAGCAAAACCAGCATAAAAATTGATGTCTGATTCTTTAATATAATTTAATACATTATTTAAAAAATAGTATTGTTATTGGTTATAGTCTGCTTAACAGAACTTTTGCTCTACTTTTAAAGAATAGAGCTTTTAAGACATTGATAAGTTGAGATATGCGTTTGCCTTCATGTTTCAAGGATGTTAATAATGTCAGGAAGATTGGTGTTGTGGCTAAAACTCTGAAGTGATAGATGATCTTCAATGCCAGGATCTTATGCAAACTTTCTATGTGACGTCAGATAATATCTCTCTGCCTCAGCTTCCAACCTGTAATTATTTTTTGTACACAGTTGGTTTATTTTCCATCGACATTGCATGTTTTTTGGAAGCAAGGACTATGTTTTTGCGCAATGAGATTCTATCTGGACTTTTCAGAACAAGTAGTACAACTGATAAATAACAAGTATTTAGTTCAAGGCTCAAACAAGTGCCTGAGTACCAAGAAAAAAGCCTTACTCTTGCTTTCTGATAAGAAAACAATTTAAAAAATATTTTAAAACCCCCCAACACCTTTGAACAATTCCTTAACAGTATATCCAGCCTAATTTCACAAACCCAAGACATTTAGTCACTTGAAGGATACCTTTCTGACTGTCTTACTTTTGCAACTGAGAAGTGAATGTTTTTAGAAGCCTGTTCCTTGTAGAGGGAGGAAAAAAAAAAGGTATTTTTAGTTTAAAAGGTCACTTTGATAATTTCCTCTTGGTCTTGAAGATTCTTTAGGTGATTATTCCACTACATATAAAATTCAAAAGCTGATAATTTTTGTTTTCAAAATTTCTTCCTTACCTGACGTCTTCATGTTATGCAGTTCTCTAGATAAAAAGGCTGCAAAATTATTCAAGCTTGTTACATACTTTCATTTCAATACAAAAAGACGTGTTTGTCTCACATTGCTGTTGAGGAGAAGCAGTTTCATTTTCATTCTCGTCAGTGCTGAAACTCTTTGTTTGTGCATTCTCCTCTTTTTTAATTTTTAATCTGTGGTTTCAGGTGTAGTTTGTTATATCACTTGCCTGGAACACTATAGATTAGCAGGGGACTTCCAGGTGTCACACAAGAAGAATGACTGTTTTCCAAAACAAGCTGTGCAGTCCCCTAGGCTCTGGCATAGATGAATATATGAGCGTTACTAGGCATAGAAAACATTTCTGAAAAGTTAATCCCATGTTGCATTTGAATGTTAAGGAAACCATCTACTCATTCTGAGGGGTTTAACCTTTCTTCAAGAGGTAAGTCTGGAACAATGGTCCTTATTTACAAAAGGTTTCCTTTGTTTTCCATAAGGAATACAAAACCAGAATTTCTCCTTTGCTGGAGTTGCTCCTTCCTTGATGTTAAGTATGCACTGCTATTGTTGATTCATTCAAATACAGATTATTACAGTAATAATAAGTGACAAGCTATGTGTTACTTTGAAATAACACACATTATGGTTCACATCATGTCTTCAGAGACCCAAGCAATGTGTTATTTCACATTGACAAATGCTCCAAAGTGTTTGCACTTATGAATAAAGTATTCTCCATGTAACTCGACTTCCAAATGTGCATTGTGCAACAGCTTCAGGACGTGGGCCTCACCACAGTCATCCTAAAGCTCTGTCACCTTCCTCTTGGATTACTGCTCTCCCTTTGGTGGCACTTGTTCAAAGCCTTTGGAAAGACATCAGTGGACTTTGATCAGTCCTTTAAACCAGTTGTGCCTGCTTGCTGCTGCCTTGGTCCGTGTGAGATTCTGGATGTAATTCAAGTCCTCGGTATTGCTCTATGGAGGTCTAATCTGAAGCCTATTAAATTCAATAAAAGTCTTCCTATTGATTTTGGTGGCCTACAAACCAGGCCACAGTCTTTAGTTATAGCTGATGTTACAACGCTCGTTCTCTTTCTGAGCTCAGCCCCAACTGCTGGCCTTACCCGAGGGGACAGGCGAAGGCGCGACATTATTTGCTTGCCCAGGATTTCTGATGAAATCTTTTAAGTAGTACGCCAACAGCGCTAGATCTTGCTATGCAAGCTGGAAAGTGCTTTAACATACGGGAATGATGTAAGGGCAAATTTTTGCACAGGCGCTTGCCAGCTAAATGCAATCCTTGGTTTGGTCCCTTGAAACTAAGCTATTAAATGTGCGTGGTAACTGAGAATTAAGAATGGTAACATAAAGCAGCATAGGTGGTTGTTGGTGTTACACAAACTACTTTGGGCCTTGGGTGAACTGTATTGTGTCTTTTGTTAGACTGCTTGGGGTGCTGCAAGTCTTCTGGGGCGGATAAAAGTAGAGTCCAGGCCTGCCCACCGGAGCCAATTCCACTGGATGGATAGTGAATTTGTTCTCACATAAGAAATATCCAGGACTGTGTTTTGTTGCAAAATCCAGAAAAAATGTGAATCAAATCAGCAGCACATCTTTTCCAGTTCCAGTGAAATTTACCTCCTACATAACATTTCCAATATAGAAAGTATTTCAAGAGGAAAATCTCACATGGATTAATGTTTATTGGTTGCCAAGGCAATAGTTTGGAGACCTCTCTAGCACAAAACAGATAATATTATAAGCAGAAGTAGATTAGTATGAGGAGAAAATTTATCGACTTCATAGAAGACAATGCTCTGAGCATTTGTTACATCTTTTAGAGATTATATTAATTTTGCTTTGGTCATTTTTCCATTCATTGCCCTACTTTTGTACTGTTATTTCTATGACAGGAGAAATTAAATCTCCCCATGAAGACTGGATGCCACTGTACAATGCAAAACAGTGTTTCTGTGTGGAAAACCTGTTAGTCCATTTGACAAGCCAGCCCTAAGGTAGGCAGGGAACTGAGACACCATAGGATAAGTGGTCATGTCGAGGTCATACTGTGGCTCTTTGGGAGACATGGGAAAAAGACACAACTACAGCAGTCCTGAATTATCCAAGTTTTGAATGGCGAAAAAATAAAAAAAAGAAAGTATTAATTGATTTTACTTTTGAGGAGTAAAAATAGGGAGCTTTAGCAGATGCTACTGAGATTGACAACTGAGAAAAAACAGTTGAGATGTAAAGAAGGAAAACAAACACTGAGAATTTCTGTATTTATTTCTTTTCAGCAAATAATGTCTTTAAATTCTCTTTTGTAATCATAAGAGAGTATCAGTATAGTGGGCTTTTCCAAATCAAACATGACTGTAGATCTAAGCAAAAGAAGGCATTTAAAACAACATTCACTCTGAATCATTTCAAGCCTAGCAACAGATTACAAGGGCATTTCAGACAGGAACAGGAGCTGAATCCTGCACAGTTCTGTTCCGGACTACATCTGTACCAGCTCTTCCTCCCTTTTTATATTCTCCCTACCACCGTCACGATCCAACCCGTGTTACGGAAGAAGGTGAGAAGTTACCATGTTCCTTTAGAGCTGAACATGCCCAGCTCCTTGCCGATTACTGCTAGGTTTTGTTTTCTGCCATTTTACCTCTGCAGCTCTTTTTACAGTTCTTTTAAGCAAAACCAGGATGAAGTGATAATGAATTTTTAGGTTCTTTGATTGACTGATTTCAAATTATATTCAGTTTTATCTATACTCTTTGATGTTTCTAAAGCAGCTCTGAACCTCTGTTTTTCAAAGGTAGCTAGTCAGCAGAAGTGTTGGATGTTTAACACCTTTGAAAGTACTGTCTTCTAACAGAGACAAGCCAAATCAAAATAATATTGTTCATTCATCCTTTAAAAGTTGTGTTCTTCTTATCTCTGCCCCACACTATACATTTTTTAAATCATGTCTATAGTTCATAGATCACTTTTAATCAAATGTCAAGGTAGTCTCTGTACTTTCTAGTGTACATATGCCTGTGTATATTCTAATATATGTATAAGGTAAGATAAACGTATTGCAAGTACATTATATTATAATGTCTCCTGCATACTAGAGAGAGATCAAAGCAAATCAGAAAAAAAACCCCCAAAACTCTTGACCCTTTTGCCAGAAATCCAAGCCAAATTCTTCGGACTTGGAAACATATTACCCAATCTTTTTTCTTATGTAGTAGTTGCTTTTACTTAGCATAGTTGTTTTGCTTAGCATAGTGGTAGTGTCCTGAAGAAGTAGGCCATACCCATTTTCTGATATTTTTCATTGCACTGGATCAAAGGGCTGCTCATCTCTCTTGCCATATGATTTGCATCTCAAGTAAGAATTTTCTATCTTGTCATCTTGATTATATTTACTTGAGAATCTTTCAGGTGAGATCATCTCACTGTCTTTATCAGAGAGATCTGGCAAGATACTAGTAGTATTGTCCAACATTTTCCAAGGATGGTGCACAGTACCCTGACAGAGTCTAAGAATGATGAGAGCAAACAGATTTTGATATCTAAGTGTCAGACATCTCAGATATGGGATGCTTTCTAACTCAAGGACTGAAGGTTTTGCAAAGTTTATTCAGTGCAGAGGTTTTTTTCATTGTTCATGACAGTGGTCACCTATGCCTTAAGTTGTAATTATGTCATACAAGCAGGTGTTTGTTTTCTCCTGATGATGATGACCCCAATGAATTCGGCACATTTTTCCTTAGAATATGGGTGGCTATTTCTATTTCCATTGTAGGTTTGGCTCAACATCACATTTGGTCAATCAGAAGATAGGAGCCCTGTGGCACCAGCCATGTACTGAAGTTAAAAGTGTTTGCAGTGCATAACCCAAATGTCACCAATTTAATCATGCTACCTTTCTTAGAGGAGCTTCCCAGCATGGATGACTGTTATGGTTTTGTGGCTATCTGCTTGTTTGCTGGACAAAGGAGATGAGTATGAAGGTCACAGGGATTCCAGGCAGGGCTGCCAGAAGAAACCTGCATATTACAGTGGTCTGGGAAAGCAGTTTGATATAGGATCCACTCAAGTTACTGTTAAGGTCCTGAATATGCAGTGAACAGCATATTTTCTTGCATGAGAGGTAGAAAATGACCCTAGATGTTAGTCTGTCATGCTTGGTGGGAAACATATACAGGTATGTTACAACATTCAGTAAGCCAAAGCTTACTATTCTCTGTGATTGCAAAACTCCCAAGAAATGTATGGCATTGTGCCAACTCCATTTGGTGCATCCACAAAATGTGCTCAAAGGTCAACTCTGAGCTTGCTAAGATGGGTAATGCACTTGTCAGTATGCTTTTGCCATACAAATTGTTCAAGAATAAGAAGCTCTGTCTACAGTAGGGCTCAGCTATAGAGAAAATACTCTGTCTGGAGACAGGCATGCTAGACCCAGAGTTTTGCAAATTATTCCAGTCATACAGACAGCATCTATTGGCAGGGTCTGATGAAGTTAAGTATTGACTAATGGTCAGGGCTAGCAATACCTATCAACTGACATTGATCATCCCATCCCTGTGGGCCATGAGGAAATGCAGCAAGAAGCAGAATAGGGAAATGGTGCTCTGTAATAAGAGACACAGGCCTAAAATATTCCTTGGGATGTGAATATAGTTTCTCTAAATGGGTCTTGGAATAAAAAAATTAAGTGGTAATGGATAGTGTAAACCTTGGGAACATGGCCCCATGCTTTAAAAGTCCATAATAAAGTGAATGCAGATACTGATATCCATTTCTTCTCTGTATCTCTATCAAAAGCAAGTGCAAAAGGAGTGTGTGGGCTTGACAATGTGACCTTTTCATAGAGTTTAAAGCAGCAGTCTCACAGAAGTGGAGTGCAAGGCTTCAGTAAGAGGAGCTTAATCCCCAACCATGATTTGTACCTTCAAAACCAAATTAAACTTCTTCATGCTTCAACTGGAAAATGGAGCTAGTGCTACCAAATAATCTTTGAACCATGTCTGCAGGCTGAACGATGAAAAGTATTGATATTATTAATAATGAAAGATAAGCATGGACATTAAAGGGGATTCATCCTCACTAACTTAGGACAGAGTTATAATTCTCCTGAGGCAATTACACTGATATTAGACATCTGTTTACCACATAGTGTTGTGGCTCAGGGGAACATTAATTTACAGAAGGATGAGAGCATTGTGAGGCAAAATAGTTTTCAGTATGTGAAAAATACACCGCTCCACCACATTTGATAATATGCCTGTCACCCAAATGCTGATTAGGTAACATTAAAAAAGGGGAGTGTTATCACTGAAGAGTCAAACTGAGAATTCCTGAAAAGTTATGCATCTCTACTGCAATGAGAGAATTGCAGTCAATTTACCAGGACAAAGTTTGGCTTTGTAATTTTGCTTCTGAAAATAGGGTTACCTTGCACAGCAGTTCTTAGCCACTCACTGGCATCAACACATCTTACTTTTTTCTTTTTTCTTAAAATGAATTGATTTTTAACAGCAGCAGTTTATTGTTCTTAAAATCTAAGGATATAAACAAAGCAAGATCTCAAGAGGAGAGATAACTTTTTTTTATTAAAACTGGAAGAGTTGGAAAATGTAGTCAAGGCTTTGGTCATACACACACTCCTTCAAATCTGCAATAAGGATAAGGACTACTGAGAAAGAAAAGTACAAAGTTTTGTTTTGGTTTTTTTTGATTGGTTTTACAATACTATACATTTTAGAACATTACTAGAAGCTCTGGCTTATGGTTGAACACAGTAAATCTCTTGTACATTGCCTTGGATTTCTGTTTTGAATTAATATTGGAGTTTGTATTGAAAGTAAAAACTCTAATAACTAGAAAATAAACCAAAATAATCAGATATGGACTTCAACAATATGAACCTTTTATACTGAGTGTAAGCGCCTGTTTAAAGGGATTTCTGTTCATCATTCTTTACAATTCAGTGTGATATTGTATTCCATCACCAGCAGCTTAATTTATTTCTTTCACCATCTGTTCTTTTTTTTTTTCTTCTTCTTCTTCCATGCCAAAAAATCAATAGCACTCAATGAGCAAAATGAAGCTATTCTGTAATTCAACTAAACTGGTTTTATGCTGTTGTTATTCAGAATATATTGGCCTATTTCTTACACCGGTTTTGTTTAGCTAACCAACCCTCTTGTTTTCTAAACCTGTAAAATCTGAAACAGTAAATGCTGTGTGTGAGCTGTTTGTGCCAGCACTTTTGTAGCCGTTACTTTATGAGACATATATCAGGCCAGTTGGTTCTTAATTATAGGCAATAGCTAAAGCCTAATAATACGTGTGGGCACCCTTGCCACAACTCTATCCAGCTCATCCCTTGTACAGAGCAGGCTGCACCACTTGTACAAACACAGACCAGTAGTCAAAGCACTTTCCATGCCAACCCATATTAATCTAGTGATATCTCGAAATGTCCTTGTGTGTTCCCTGAACCGCCAAAATAATTACGTAAGTTTTGTGAGCTCCTAGAACTACAACTGTGCTCTTATTAACACCTTCTGTCCCTGTGGAGATATAAATATATATGAGTCTTCAGAATGCAAAGTTTTAGATCAGAGCACTTTGCTGAATACAGGACCAAATGAAAACTAAAATCAGTAATACAGAAGCTCTCTTGGGGTTCTGAAATAGAGAAATGGTAAGGACCACATGTGCTTGTTCATCAAGGTGATGCCCATCCATCTGTGATGATAGGCTTACATAGAGGGCTTCATGCCACATATTGCAAAGAAATGATGGTAAATGATGGTAAATGAGAGAGTTTAGAAACCTCACACTGGAGCTTCAAAACTGTGATCACTCTTCTGGCCTAAGCTGGAATAAATTGGACATAAGTAATTTAGCCATTGAAGTGCCATGTCCCACAAAGCACTGTAGTATTTAGGCTGGGTTTGACATTAGATTTTTAAGACTAGATATTCTGTAATCTTAACCTTCTTGCTTCTTCTGCGTAGCATGATGTCACTGAATTTCACATTGTAGTGTCATTAAGTCCATATTTTCAACTGACTAGTTCTAAGTGACGTGCAAATGATGGAGTACATGATCAGCCAAAAAATGCCATGGCAAAACTCTCATAGTCCTTAACAGATTAGACTCATGCTCTTCTATATAAGAAATAAAGGATAATAAAATGTATTTTACTATGGAAAATGTAGCTAGCTGCACAGAATTCCTTTCCACATGCACTTATAATTTAATACAATTCTTTCTTTCTACTAAATACTATTACTATAATGCCAGGCATTATGTTGGATTTCAGGTTCATATCCCAACTGTACAATTCAGGATATGCTTCAGACCTGTTTATTCAAATAATTTTATTCAGACTGTGGCTAAAATAAACAGAGAAGCAATTTGAAGAAACTTGACGCAGGTTTTTCTGAAAGTCTAGTAGACATAATGATTAATATTTCCAGGAAGGCTGATGATTAGGCAAAATAATGATATAGAGAAGAGCTTTCAGAAAAAAAGAAGAAAAAAAAAGGATGGAAAAGAGCTCTTACTGAAAATTACTGGTAACCTAAACCACCTGCGAAAATACAGTATTTGCAATAGAAGCCCTTAAAGTTAAAACAGAAGTGAAAATAATACAATTATTAAATTAAGGATAATTGAGAGATAAAATAATGTGATTGATATGTGGCAATAGTGTGCCTGCTGGTTTTCCTCTCTGATTTCAAACAGAGCACAATATTCATTAAGGATTCATTCAAACAGATGCGATGAAAGACAAAAAACTAGCGGGAAGAATATATCATGGCTTTACACAGTCATCATTAGAAGATGTAGCTCTTTGTCAGCTACCAATTCATCAGCACTGAGAGTGCTTTGCCTTCTGCACCTAACAACATCCTCATGCTAACAGTCCTGTTTTCTCTTGCAGTCTCATTTATCTTCCTACACAGGTCGTTACAGTTTGAACCTGCTTGCTTGAAGTTGTGTCTATGGTTGCCACTCTCTCTGTATCCACCCCCACAGTGTTCTTGTGCTCCTGAGATCTCTTTATTTCAACAACAGCAGCAGCAAAAGTACTGGAGTTTTCACTGATGGAAAACTGAGGAAAGATTTTGTTTTAGTTTCATCTGAGTTTCTAATTCTAACAAGTTGCAATAGTTTTCCTTGAACTGCAAGATCTCACTTTTAGTGGGACCTGATAAGTCTTAGACTCTCTACTCTCAGCTGCATAACACGTAGTAGACATACACTGCCATTATCTTGGATATTTTTGCTTGCTTTCCTAGCTCACTGATTCTGTTTTAGGTGCTTATGTGCCATGACAGAAAACCTTAATTCATCATCGTGCTTGTGCCTTCCTACTCGAGGAAAGAAGTTTATCGTGTAGACTGCTGTAGAAGTGGTGGGATATATCAAAAAAGAAGGTTTGAATGTCTATGTGAAAACTACATTAGGTGTTAAAAAAGACAGTATAAGTAACTGCATGGAAAACTGGGTATCAGAGATGTCCATAAGATCCTAAGCCTTCGGCCTTCTCCTTACAGATGGTGACAGGGCGAAGGTGCATCAGTTATTATAGAACCGCAGAGTAACTTAGGTTGGAAGGTACTTCTGAAGGTCATCTAGCTTAACATCCAAGCCCTGCCCCAAGCAGGGCTGACTCAATCAGGTTGCTCAGGGCTCTGTCCAGGCAACTTTTGAGGATCTTCAAGTTGGAAATTCCACAGCCTCTCTGGGCCTCTGTGCCCATGTTTGACTACCTTCATGCTGAAGAAGTTTGTCATGATTTCTAATCAAAATTTTCTGTGTTGCCTCTGTCCTGTCACTGGGCACCTCAGGGAGAGTCTGCATCAGCCTTTTCTATAGCCTCCCATTAGGTAGTTGAAGTCAGCAATAAGATGTTAACTTAGTAGGCAACCAGTGTATTTAGTGATCAGTACTGCTATATACTCTAGCAGAAAATAATCATAAAGATTACAGGAGATCAGCTAGTACTGAAAGTGCCAGCCCAATTTCTGACTGGGAATAATTATATATGTTCTGTACTGGTATACTGACTCCTGGATGACATACAGACTAAATTCCTTGACTTAAAAGCAGACAGCATTTAATTTTAATATAATTTTAGATTATTATTCTTTTTAATCAAAATGTAACTGGATTCCTTGTAAAACTTGAGGTATTTGAACTTTTTTCTAGTCCTCCTGTGTTTCAATACCACCCAGCGTGTGTTTTGATTCCATGCTTTTTGGTACTATTGTGCTACTACAATTATTTGGCACATGATTGTTCCAAATCATTGGCTACATATATTCCACCTCTGGTTCACATATACTGTATATATGAGATCCGATTATTCTGGCAGCTGCTGGGACTGCATTTGGCTTCTGGGTAATATCACCTCTTCCTGCACCTAAATTGGATGGACTGAAACCAACATTCCCTCAGTTCCTTCATGCTATCATAGCTCATTCTGACTTCTCTGCGTACGGTATGACTTCTGATACCAATACATGAACAGAAGGTTATTCTAGCTTTTATATTTTGTATGGAGGAACTTTATTCTTACAGTTTTCTCTTTTATTGCACTGCTTAGGTAAAATGAAAATAAATCTTATTAATGGTAGAGACAGGTTTGTTTCTCACTCTGGCTCAGAATTGTGGAGATGCTGAAGGAAGACAGCTGTGTAGACAGACACTCCAGTAAGTCAAGAAATTGAGGAAGAACATCTGTAAGAGAAAGAAGAATATTTGATTTCAACAAGGCAGACATAGAAGTGTCATCTTCTCTTCTTAGCCAAATGACTTAAGAATAATTCAAGAACATTACTATATGTTGTACACTTTAGAAAAGTATGTGGGAGTAATTCAGAGGAATCTGAACAGGCAACTGAGTGTTCTGCTCTCCTCCACATGAGTGCTTATTAATTACAGGTTACTGGAATAGGTAAAAATGCATAGCAAAATCTAACTTCTGTGGTATACATCTTTAAATGTGGTAAAGAGGAGCTCAGGTGTGCCTTATTAGAGCTCTAAAAATATTACATACTCAAAGCATTCCAAGATTTCTTGGCTTTATGAGACCACAGTTGGCACACATCATGTGGAGTCAGGCTTTATTTCCTCCTGCCTTCATTTGATATCGTTTGTTCATGAACCCAGCTAAGAATGCTTGTCTTTCCTGGAACCACAGTAGAATTTTGTTTTGGTAAAAGAACTTTTACTCTCTCGCAATTTGCTTTTAATACCATATATTCACTGAAATTTCCTTCTTAGTAGGTACAACAATCACTTGAAGAGCTATGGAGTGTCCTAATTTCTGCTGTGATCCTAAAGATGATGTTAGCCCATGCCTTATTCTGTTTTCCAAAAAAAGTCACAGATTTTGATTTTGATCAGGTCATCTACTTCACATTTTTTGCCACACCCATAGAACTTACTCCCCATGATTACTTGGGGAAACCAAACAGCACATTTTTTTTTTTAATTAGTTTGATAGAATAAGACTTCTCGTGAACTTCTCTAGATTGTTGATATGAGTCAAGTCAATGCAATACTGATGAAGTACAGCTTGGTTATGTCTATCCTAGATAAAATAGCTGAGTTATAAGGCTGGGGCTATAAGGGCTCAGACTTTGAGAAGCAGCTGTCTCTCAAAAATTTTCAGGGCAACTATATCGGAACCAATCGTCTTTTTTGCATATCACTGTACCTTATGAGATGCGGCAGGCTTTTAAAAAGTCTCTCATCAGCCATTTTTCCATTACGAGGTCACTGCTCATCACCAGAACTAGCGTCCATGGAAAACGATGGTAGAAGCATTTATTAATCTTGAATAAATCTGTTTCTTCAAAACATCTCTCTCTAACTGTTGCTATGAGCCATACTTCTTCCTCACTGCTACAGAATCTATCTGGAGTCTGAACTGTCAAAGGAATTTAAGACTGGTTGAGCCTGCTCTTCCCTGTATACCTCTGTGTGTGGGAGTCAGGGAGAGGGTGAGATCATTCAGTGCACAGCAGAGCCCCAACAAAGACTGCTGGCTTACAGGGTCTGAACTCACATTTGTGGGTCTAACACACACATCGCAGTGAAACTGCCAGAAACAGCCCCTTCTCAGCTGTTCTTTTGCTAAGTAATTCTTCTTTTGCTATCTCTAAGGTAACTGGAATCTTTGTGCTTTTTATCTTTCAGCACATCAAATGTATCAGATAATAGTTAAGTTAGAACAATAGGAGATGAGATGCTGTGTCAGCATGTGGGCTGCAAATGGAACAAAAGATCTTCTTAAATTCAGTGTGTTCTGAAAACACAAAGTTAGTGGCAGTGTTCAGCCATGCAGTAACAGGCCATAAAAGGAAAATGAGTTACTCTTAACACTGCAGTTCTTTTGTCTTTCTATATCAACATTCCCTTGTTTCTTAAATAGCCATAACATATTACAATGTTAGCGCAATATTTTATTTTTTTTCATTATGAACTCAGTAAGTACCTTCACTGTTTCTTCCAGACTATTCTTCTGCAGAATAGACTAGTTGTGTTTGTTAAGTCTCACTGTGCTCTTTATGGCTGTGGTGCACATGCTGTCCAGCAGCTAGAGTGAGATTTGGGGAATGCTGAAGTCAAAAGGACCAAAATTTGTTCAGTGTGCTAAGATTGTTACTTAATCACCATTAAGGTGGTGCTTACTATGCCCCCTTTATCTACCACATTGTCTCGTGAAAATTTTTCACAGGGACCTTTAATGTGGCAATGTGATAAAGGCAAACAGCAGTAATAACAATGTGATGTGTTCTTTCTACCTGAAGACTAAATTTAGGTAACAGAAATAGAGTACTATTTTGTAGAAAATATCAATCCAGAGCCTGTTTATGTTTGCATGATTAGTAAATGTTGTTACTTAAAAAGAGATAGTGTTGAGAATATATAAGAGGATGACAAATGAAAACATGATTTGTAGATGAACATCTACATAGCTTTATTGCAATATACTTATGATAATTGAGAATCTGGCTGAAATTACACCTGAATTCCTGTATCTGACATATCTGACATACTTATGCTACAATACAGCATTTGAGATTTCAGTCCTCTCTCTGTCAATGAAAGCTATGGATCCTCATTTGCCCAGTAATGCAGAAGCAGTAGGATTTATGCTCCACTGTATCCCTCAACTGCTTTACAAGGATCACTATGTGCCATAACTCCTGTTGCCCATTTGGTTGCTGTCTGCTGTTGTTTTACAGTAAGGAAATTCTTAGCCTCAGGAATACCTCAGGAAAAAACAGCTTTAAGAGAGATTAATGAGTTTGGGGCTTTTTTATTCTTAATAACAGGAGGAACATGCCTGTAATGCCCTGTTATTTTTTGTTAGGTCCTAATTTATCAAGCCAAATCAGTACACTTAATTCATCGGGGAAAAAAATTGTGATTGGAAGGGTCTAATTCAACCTCCTGCTCAAATCAAGACTATATTCATAATTAGGTCAGGGGTTTTTGTGTCTGATTCAGTCAAGTTTTTAAGATATCCAAGGAGGAAGACTCCATAACCTCTCTGGTTATTGTTTCAGTCAAGACTTTTTTCTTTATATCTCATTCAGTATTTCCCTGTTGCAACTTGTGCGTGTTACCTCTTGTCCTTTCACAGTGCACCTGTGGCAAGAGTCTGGTTCTCTCTTCTTTATAATCCCCCAACAGGTAATTGAAGACAACAATTAGATTGCCCCTTAGCCATCACTTTTTTTCCACAGACATTACTTGCTCAGGCACAGTAAGTTCCAGTCTTGTGATGCTGTGTCAGCCTAAAACGGCACTCAGCATTGCTATTCCCCACGGTTCAGGTCAGCACAACTTCAGGATTTTTTTGCTTCATGTCATGGAGATATTCCACAATTAGGATAGTACAAAGAAGCTTTAAAACATTTATTTCCATTTTCAAACACTTCTGCACTGCTTAAATAAATGACTGAAAATGAGGCTTAGGTCCTTGTTTATTAGAGTGTGGTTAGATCTTTGCATGAAGGGTAAAGTGCAGTGTAATTAGTATTATTAGCTGTGAGTATAAGAATGTTTACTAAATTGGTGTCTAATACACCTGGACAATAAATTATGCTTACTTTCTCTCACAAAAAATGCTCATCTTCATATTTATGCTCCATGGGTAGTGGTAGTGCAGATAAACATTTCAATGAATCAAACTCTGGAGGGGAAGGATTGGACACAATTAGAGTATTAACATTAGATCGTAATTGCTGGCATAGTTAAATGTTGGTTTATTTAAATATAGCCACCAAATTATAATGGACTCTAATGCATGGGAATGAATTGCACTCTTGTTATGTTCAGTGAATACTTAGCTATATCCTTTGTGTAAACATCCTACTCACAGTAATCCAGTAAGGACATAAGGTAGAGTCTGTTTATTTTAAGAGGTAAACCACTCAGGATTATACAGGAATTAGGATGTGCATGCAGATACAGAGGTTTCCGATGTGAGGAAACTACAGGTTGTCCATTTCACTTTGCTTATACTCCACAATAAAGCGTGGAGTATGTTCACCTAATTATAAACCAGTCTATATTCCTCATTTACAGAAACATTTTAGTGTATATAATCTAAATCAGGAGTTAAATGCTATTGACTTCAGTAGGAGATGAGCGTGTGCTAAGTTTTAAGACTAGGAAAAGTCATACACTTCTTCATAGTAAATGCCTTATTATTTGAACTAATTAAATGTGCCTGGTACTTCCCACGATAAATCAATGGTTTTAATTTCTCATAACCTGTAATACTTTGGACTGAAAGTTTACATGTTGAGCATCCTGCTTCTTTCTGTTTGGAATTTTTTGGCCAACACAATCACTTCTGGATGCAAATCTGTGGCATAAAGCCTGGAGTACCACTACCACTGGGTCTGAATTCCAGAGAGGAAGCCTTGCTCTCCTCACACAACTGGAGGATCCAGCAGCCCATTTCATATTGGAACTGCAGCAGTCCCATGCAGCCTTTGTTTACACAATTTTTTGTCTGTTATTTCTAAGGGACTTCTGTTTCCCTTGGTGTACAGGATGGGGCTGGGTAAAGAAGCAAAGTGAGATCGGAGGTGGTTTTTTTGTATAACACCCCTACTTCATTTATTGCAGAATCTAGTATTTGTGAGATGAGTGAGGCAGGAGACAAAAAGTTTAAGGTACTTGATTCCTCTCCTGGATAGCTAAACTATTATCTTACTGCTCTATCATTCCTGTGTGCTGTGTGCTAGATGGTCACTGATGGAGAGTTCATAATTTTTCTGGCTATCTAGCTACCTTCCCTGTAGATCCACAGGCGTATTTCTGCACTTGACAGAGTGGGGGATTGTGCTTTGAAATCATGTATCTCATCGTGCTACGTATTCTCAAAGATCAGGGCTTGTTGAGTCAAATCAAATGCCTATTATTTCAGGGTTCTTTTGTTTTCTTTCTTCCTGTGTCTACATAAATTAGGAATCTTAATGGCTTCTCTTCCATTGAATCATGTTTCTGACTCAGTTTTTTGCCATAGGAAAGATGAAAAGCAATTTAATAACTCTCTCTTCCAGACCAGCATTTGAAGGCTATGTAGTCATTAGAGCAAATACTGAAAAAGCCCAAAAAGGAGGATAAATTTGCTGTTCCATCCATTCTGCCCACTGAACAAAGTGAGGATAATGTACAAAAAATATACATATTCATCTAAGTCATGACAATTAATGAATACCTACAATTAAAATACTGCAGTCCAGTTTAATGTTGATATATCTTTTGCAGAATGAAATGGGATTTGATTAATTTAATTTATGTTCTTAAATTTAGGAAGACTTGATCTCTTTGTGGAGATCCTCAGGGGCACCTTGCAACTTCCACTGACCTACATAACACTTATTTTAGGCAAACTGCTTCATGACATAACTAAAACTTAGGCCCAGCTCAGATCTCCAAGTTAGGTGTAGTGTATACCATCGATTATTTTAGTATTATTCTGAAACAGAGTTCTTAAATAGCATGGGAGACAGTAGGACATGCATATAACATAGATGAACCAACACCAAATCCCACTTCCCAGACCCCACTCTCAACTCGCATGAGTCAGATTGAGGCAAAGTAGAAAACTCCCGCTGCTTATATTTTCTCTACAGAGATCATTGCAAAGCTTGTTGAATTGAACATTTAATCACAAGATAAGAAATGTATTTGGAGCACTGTGCATAAAAGTGTTACCTAGTGACACCCATTGGGACCCTGTGTTTTAGCTTAAAGTGCATACTTTTTTAAAAACGTTTCTGAGGTTATAAGGGTAAATGTTTTGGAGGAAGTTCCCAAAAACACAGGTCCTGTAGGAACCATACCCTTAATCCATTGGCTTGATTCAGTTTTCAGCACAATCAGTAAAATCCCACTGCCTTTGCTTGGCTTTGGATTAGGCCTCAAGGGTCATGAACTGGTTGAACTAAGCAGTGGAGCAGATGCAAGCTTCCCCAACTTGCGGACCTTTCTACCAGATTTCTGTTCAAACTTGTTAACATCTGAATCTCAAGAGTGCTTTCTGGAATATACATCTGCAGAAACCAGCATATACAGCAAATGTGTAAATTATTGTCTTAAATCTCAAAGCTTATACTTCTAAAAAGGGCAACAGTAACTTTCCTTTTAGGGAACTGGGTACTACATTCATATATACCTCCAAGCTTGAAGACCTCCTCTTTTGTGGGGTGTTTATGCACTCCTTATTCAGCTGTCGTACTACAGTTTAATTAAGCAATATGCCACTTAAACTGCAGTCAGCCACTATGGTCAGGGTACTTTTCCTCTGACCGCCGTGGAGAGTTGACTATTCTAATTTCATTTGTTCAAATTAATGTGTTAACTCCCTCTGAGGAGGTAAGTAGTGTGTCACAGCTTGAGGCAGGACCTCTGCACACAAATCCTTTTAGTTCATAGCAGGGTTCAGGCATGCAAATGTTGACATTTTGAAATTGTTTCCCCAGTAGGTCAAATTAGTATTAGTGGCTACAAAAAGAAAACACATCTACCCTGGTGCCTTTCATAATTAGACTAGCTAGAAGTAAACCCAAATGTTTGACATTGTATTAGAAGCCATGTCAGCTGCTGCTGGAATTATATTTGTTTAAGGAAAAAATAAAACAAAACAAAATACTTTATCTATCTCAGATATTGATTAGACAGTACAGGAAACAGAAATGATTACAATAACTTTTGAAAACTTTGGAAAAATTTAACTTTGGAAAAAGTAGTGCACTGGTTGTACACAGACTGGTAATGCTCCATGGAGGCTCAGGATTCACTGATTTCAAGAACGTGAGATATCCATTCTTGAAGATTTTCCAGTATGCATGTGTCAATAGGAAACCTTTTCATCATCAGGACAAGGAGTCATTTCCCCAGCTATTTTAGAAGTATGAATGTAGTCTGCAACAGAATGTTATGATGCTGCTTTTTAATGTCTTTCTTGGGTATTACTTAGTCTTCAAACATTATAAACATGTAGAAATTTTATTGTGATGTTAGTTTATTCCAGATTTAATCAAAATCCTTCTAGATGATAAGGAGTTTTAAAGATGCACTTAGTACACTTCAAGACTTTAAGTTATATCCACATCTGCTGTAAATTAATTTGGATTTATTAAAGCAGTAGAGCAAGAGTTATACCAATTTCTATCAGCTGAAATCTGGCTCTAGAACTTATTTGGAACCACCTAGTGTTGCTTTAATTTGGAAACACTGAGTCAGCGTCCTGTTCAATTTTAGGTCAATTGCAAGTTTAAAGTATTATTTTTAAATTTTTTTTTTTGCAAATCTCTGGGGTATACCATTAACCACAATGTGTTAGTGTGTGACCATCAAGGAAAAATGTGAGTTCTCCCTTAACTTTCAGCGGGGTTTTGTGTGAATGTTCCTCATCTGTCAACAGTGATTCATGGTATCTTGGATCAACGTAGGCATTTGGAAGCCTGTGTGGCAGTTGACATACATAGACACTTGAATATTGCACCCAAAGGAGCATTCTTTTGGGGCGAAATTAGCAGAGTAAGCAGTGGAGCTGCTGAGAATGAATAATGTCATTGGGTCTGGAAGGGTAAGTGGAAAGTACCCTGCCTTTCCCCCCCCAAACATTCCGATTTTTAATGTGTCATTTACATAAACCAAACTTACACTGAGGCTACACAACCTGCGTAAGCAATTCATTAAACTCATTGTGCAGGTGTGGCAATTTGGTACCAATGGAGAATGTTTCCTGAATTCAGGTGAAAAATAGTCCTGTTTTAAATCACTCAAAGTGCAAAGAAATGTAGAGTGTGAAACTATGAACTAAATTAAAATTTGCAGTACATTTTGCAGAAATCATTACGTTTTGGTAATTCTCATTTTACATAATAAAGAAAAGAAGCCAAACCCTGCTTTCCATTTCATTGTGCCTGGGCCATTTCATTAATACCTTCAGTCTACAGGTCATCCTGTAAAGGCTTCTGTTCTGACAGGGACTCGAAGTAAATGATATCAATGTGTTCTCTGATCTCTTTCTTGGTAAGAAAAGCACAGTTCTCGTGGCTTGAGCAAAAAATTATATACTGACTCTCATTGATATTCCACAGGAGCCTCAGAAACATAAAACTTTCATTATTTCTGTTCCCTGCTGCAAAATTCCACTGAACTTTATTCCTGATACTAACACTGAGGATAATGATGCTATTGTGTTGATGCAATGAATAAACTATCATTTATTTAGATTGAGGAGACACCTAGGATCAGTGGTGTGGACTAGTCCTCCTTTGTGCTAGTACAAAGAGAGAGGAAAAGAATAAAAAAAAACTGACTGGGATTTTTAGCATGGTAGGCAGTCACACCAGCTTTCCCCGCCTCCCCTCCCAGTTAATTTCACTGAATAAAATATCGTACGTTTTTGTTACTTTTGGAACGGTATTTTCACTTTTGCAATTGTAATTCGTCTGCATGTCACCTCTCTCTTACTGACATCTGCTGCAGAAGGTAGGAGGAGATGTGGCTGGACATGCTGCAGTTTGGCCATTTCAGCTGATAGCATCCACCAGGAACCTGCTGTCAGCTGGTTCAGGTGGGACTGGCCGAGTGCGCTTAGAGTCAAAACATCCTAAAGTTACTTTCACTTAGCTTTGAATCCCCTTCGGAGGCTGCTTTAAATACAGCCTGATGCACCAGGTGATTTGGTGTTCAAACAAATCCAACTATATTTACACTGACATGTCTTTGAGCAAATGAACTTGTGCTCTGAGGTCAAGCACCACAAAGTTGTATCCGAATCGTGTTACGCAGTAAGCCCAGCCAGACAGCAGGTGCTACCTGAGTGCTGATAATCCACTCACTTTCCCTCTTCCATCTCTACTGGAAATTGCTGGTGGGTCTTTCTGGTGTTCACTTAAAAGATGAACAAGTTCACTTAAAAGATGAACAAGTTACTTCAAAACAAAAGGTATTTAGAAGGAATTAGGGGTTGAAATGCTGTTACAGAAGATGGATTCAATCGGCGTGAAATGATGCTGTTTGCAAATACTTCCACTCACCCGGGGCAGCCCCAAAGGCTTTGAGGAGGGGAGACAGAGTGGGGAGGAGGATGGGTCAGGGAGGCCTCACGGGCAGCCACGGAGCGTGGTCCAGGTGAGAAGGGAGTGGCAGCTGAATTACATTTCATGTCTTGCATCTTCACTTTTCTTCTCAAGACTCAAGTCATGGCTGCATTTTTATCCACATGTGACTAGGAGGGAAATATGCTGACTCCAACCACAGCCAAAGCAAACACATAATGTGGGGTTTCCGTAATAGGGATTCTTCATAGTAGGAGAAGATAATAGGGTTAGGTCAATCAGATAGTGATAGTTCCCCAGAATATTCTCGAAGTGTCCTACAATTTGAATTTCAGGAACTTGGTGAGCTAGAGACTGTGTCTCTAAATTTAATAGCCTTTTAAGGATTTCTTTTGCTTGATCTTATCACTTTGCCCCTTGAAAAGATAAACAATTTTACCATTTACAACAGCCCATGTCAAGAATTTCCACGACTTAACTGTGTGTTGTGTGAAGTGGATTAAGATATTTTGGGGGACATTTTAAAACTAGTTAAAGCGCTTCACACTATCATTTCTTGGTGCTATCAGAATTGCAATTCAAAGTTTGCTTGCATGTAATGCAATTTTAGGTAGAAACACACTCCTCCCAGCCCCTTTGGAGTATGCCCAGAATCCAGAAAATTAGTGTAAAAATTGTATTTAAGGTTTATTTTCCATTTTGAATCTAGCAGTTAACTAGAAATTTCTTGTTCCCCATTTGAGCGTGTAATAATTGCAAAAACATTGAAAGTAGAACTAGTTTGGTTTGTGTAACCTGAAGGAAATTTAAAACTTTGATTGATAGAGCAGCATTAAGCATGAGAAAATTCACTTTGAGTTGAAAAATGGTATTGGGGTCTTTGCTGCTGTTTGATTATTAATTATGTTTATGACATTTAGATGGAAGGGAAGAACTAGAAATTCCTTTCTGATGTACAGAACCTAACCTAAACAGATTGTAGGTATAACTGGAAACATTTGATAAATTATGGTAACTAATTTGAAGTAATATTTAATCTAATGTACACTAAATATATTCCACACATTGCAGAACCACAGCAATGAAATACTTTTATCCATGGTGGAACTCCATTGATTTTCATTAGGGTAAATTAAGAGGAAAATTGGGCCTCATCACTTACACTATTCTGGCACTGAATTCTGTGCAAGGAAGGTCTGTGGTTAGAAGAAATCCATCCTCTATTTTGCTGCAATTAAAGTGCATTAGCAGAGCTGTGTGTATCTGTGTGTGAGCTACACAGACTGTTTAACTGCAGTCAGTGCTTTCACCCCTTGCTGAAATTCATCCAAACCATCCCTTGTGAATTAAAAGAAACAAGACCTATCAGAAGAGAAGGATGTAAATCCAAGCATGAATTTTACTCATCTGTTCTATTAATGTGAAAAGACAATTCCTCAAAGTGCTGGATTTCTGATCAAAGTGAAGGGTGGATCCCACTCTACAAAACCAGATTTTAACAGAAGGAGTGTTGATAGCTATGTCTGAAATTGAAAATATGAGGTCACTGATTTGTACCCATATAAGAAAACCTGAACACAGTCCATCTAAACCAGCTGCTATATAAAATATAATGATTTACCTACAAGCAGAACTACCCCAAAGTCTATCTGCATCTTATTAATCACAGGACTTTGAAGAGTTGTAACACAGATAGACACAAGAGTTTCATACATGGTTTTCAAGCATAAAAAGACCTTTTTCTGTAGCAGGTCAAATGCATTTTCCATCATAAATCTGCCCCTGAAGTTCTGAAAACTCAAGTACTACTTATTCTATTTTACAATTTTGCATATGCAACTAAATTTCCAGGGAAGCTTCCTAACCCTACTGTGCATATTAACTAATTCACCTTAATAAATAATTCATGCAGCTTTATATTGTCAGCTCAGTAATTAAAAAAAAAAAATTATATCAAAGAAGGACTTGTTTAATTTCAGACCAAATCTACCTCTGCTAGATTTTCCCCTGCATCACAGTATTTTAAGCTGTAGAGAGACACTCACTCTTGCAGCCTCTTACGCCAGTGAAAGCGTTCACACCCTCACTCACTCACTGATGGGTGAACCACTGCAGGTTACCCTCAGTCTCACACTCTCAAATTTGACATCTAAATCCTTCATGGACCTACCCCATAAGTCTCACCAAGAGTCAATGGTAACTTGGTTGTCAAATACCAAAGTCACACTTAAAAATAAAACCAGTGGGCTTTTTGAAAATTTCCCCTGATATGCCTAACAAACTTAGCACCTCATATTTATTAATTCTTTTAAATGAGCTCACTTGTTTTTGAAGTACATTGGTTTTGTACCTGAAACCAGGATTTCTTTAAGAGTTAGAAAATACTTTAATACTCTTTCCCCTGAAAAAGGAATACACTTGCAGGAGGAAGGATTTTATTATTACAACTGTAACTCCAATACACATATTGACAGTATTGTTACTTTTGACTCCTGATTGTCCATGGTATGTGAATTGTAAAGACACTGACCCGATTTTGGACTTTCAGGTTCAATTGTTAGGAATTTAGAATAAAGGACAGTGTTGTTAGGAGATGAATGAGAAAAAAAATGAACTGACCTCACTAGGCCAGCTTTTCAGAAAGGAATTTTCTAAAACATCATGGTATTTTAAGTAGTTTGTTGGTTAATAGTCCCCAGACATCTTGACAGGTTCTGACATTACCCAGACAGTTTTATTTTCACCTGAGAAGTTGGGGTTTTTTTTTCAGAAAGAATGGTTCTTTGGAAAATGACCTGACTTTAAAAATAAATAAATAAACCTAAAACTTCTCAGTTTGTACTTGTGCAAAAAACAGCAAGTCGACATTTTGTCTTCACATTAAGTGTATGTATCTGAATTTCTTTCATTGTCATGATTATGACAAAATATAGTCATATCCCCTGAGCTAACTTCAAAGTAGCTTGCCTGCTTAGCCTGACGTAACACCGTAGTCATTCAACATGCAGCTTCATCGAGGCACAATTAGTGAGGAGCAAAATCAATTAATCTTTTCTGGCCTCTTAGCTGGTGTTGTTAGACACTACAAGTACATAAGCGAGTTTCAAGCTAGCTCAGGTGTGTCTATACTGCAGCATGGTCAATATTTTGAGCAAGCAGGTGTGCCTAGAGAGCAACAGTTCCTTTCCTGCTTTGATTTTGTTCTGGGAGAAAAAGTTCATGAATTGGAAATCTGTATCTTGCTCTTTTGGGGAACAGCCAGTGAGTAAAAACTGTGTTCCATGCTATGCTTGGACCCAACCTGGGGATAGGCCATGCAGAGGATAGGACGTGACTGTCTTCCTACCTCGTTCCTGCTTGGCCAAATGAAATACATTTGTGCCCTGGGAAAACAACTATCTGTGCTGTTAGTCATTGAAAAGGTGTTCATGCCTTTGTGATGTGATATTTAATGAGGCAAGGATGGTACTGTTTATAGATAAGGTAATCCTTGAAGTGACAACTACCCACAATTTCCCTTTCTTGATAACCAGTACCGGTTCTGCTCGTTGAAGACTAACTTTCCAGCAGTATCATACAAATAGTTGAGAACTGATGAACTGCTAACTAGATCTGATAACTGAGTTACTTAATGAATGGGATTTAGTTGGCTGTTTACCTGTGCTAGCTCAGACAGTGCAATTTAGAGTCATACAGTGCCACATTGAGCTAACCAAGCTCACCGAGCATATATTACCCAAGGTAGAGGGCTGAGTTAACATGCCTGCAGTGTTTCTACTCTTTGAGTTAGCATATTTAGAAACCATTCTCATTAGCTCAGTATTTTGCTGTATTTTTTTGCCACATTTTGGAAAACCTTGAGAGTTATAGATGTTGTCCTTAACAGCTGGGGGCTCATTGGTACAACACATCACTTCCATTAGTTCTCCTGAGCATTCCTTATACCAGCACAAATGGGAGGTAGCAAAGATGTTACCTACTCAAATCTTAAGCCAGATAATTTTTCTCTTAGACAGATAACTGCTTAGTAAAACCAGATCCTGATCTCTTTTCACCATCATATATTTCTTCCTGATTCATCACACAGAAAAAAAATGCTATAGGTAACATTTATTGTCTGTGATTTTGTAACAATTTTGTGCTTAAATACATGTGGAGTTCACAGTTAAATATGTGCCATAACCTTTCTCACAAAGTCAAATTCATAATATGGGATGTTACAATAATTTTACAAATATATGAAATCAAGCTCTACAAGTCTTTGTTTAGCTCAGAGGTTAATATTTCTCATGTTTTATAAGAAAACAGCTGAGCAATAGGGATAATCTGGATTCACTTTCAGAGGAAAAAAAAGGACAAATAATGCAAATAATAAAGGGAACACAGGTTGGCTTTAAAAATCTAAATGTTTTATGTCTTTGAAATATCATGTGACCCCTTCAATTATTCAAATCAGAAACACTTTAAGGGCTGTCATGTAGCTAAATAGCACTGACATTAATGAGCTAAAATCTTCTCTCAGTTTTACAGTATAAAAAACATATGCATCAGTATTCTGAAGTCAAAGGAATCCATGCTTATGCCAGTGCAACTGAAACAAAACATTGGTGCAACATTCCTCCTTCCAAGTATCTGGTTTTAATCAAACTATATTCATGGCCCTCAAGTTTTCTTTGCTGCAGTGGAAGGTAGGCAGGAGTGTTTCATTTAAAATACTTGGTTTACATCATGAGTGCACTAAAAACTGTATATCTTGTCCTAGCTACTTCTAATTGATAAATTGTAATGAAAACATAGTTTCCTGAACTACTTTTCTGAACTACGTGTTCTCTCAGAAACAAAGAGTTTACAGCAAAAAAAAAAAAGTTCATTTTTTTTCTCCTTCCAGTAGAGTTCGGTGAAACCAGGTGATTGGCAACTGTTATGATAAGGTAGATGAAGAGGATGAAAGCTAAGACTGATTGAACAGCTGTGAGAGGCTCTGTTCCAACTGTATTTTGATTACTGATAAGATAACCCTCCCTTTTCTCCCAGTGATTTATCTCATTCAAATTACAATAACACTGAATTGCCATCAACAACAAATGCTGTGTAGTTTCAAGTTTATCTGGCTCATAATGTAGCAAAAAAACAAAGGTGCTGATTACAAAAGTTTTCATGTTACATTTCTAAAAATGGATAAACCACTTATTGCACTATGTGATCTCATACACTTTATAAACCTGTGGATTTTTTTCATTTCAGATAAAACTGATCACTTTCTGATATTCCCAAGCAGTGTAATTCTAAAATTATGTGAAAGCGTAAGGTTTTTGGGGGAGGGTTGATAATTTTTCTGTGTCTTTTTTCTTCTGCTCCTAATATGAAATCAAAGGCTAATTGTTAAAAATAGTTTGGAAGTACTGGAACAGTTTGGATTTACTAAAAGACTGATAGCCTGACCAGTTAAAGATGTAACAAAACAAAGGTTTCTGCAATTATTTTTTTAAATTATTTTTTTCTTTTTTCTCAGATGAAATATTAAACAATAGATAAATTAGCTGGCCTTTGTTTCAATTAATTACTTTGTAGAAGTTTCAAATATACCATAGACTGTTAGCAAGATTCTTATTTTTCCTTAGAGTGGGCTGCTGAACCATTCTTCTCACTAAGGGCTGGATCCTAAGGTCCCAGTGATGTCTGAGGTGTAGATGAAAGAAAGTAATTGAGGTATAAAGTAATGAAATCCAGGCGGGTGGGGGGGAGAAGTTATTCTTCAGGCCATGTTACTAAGCATTAGACTTGGGATGGGGTCAAGCTCACCTGGTTTCAGACACCTGACACAGCACCCATCTGAGTTCATTCCTGTCAACTTTTATAATATATGGAAATACCCCACTGACATACCCCACTGTGTGCACGGCAGCTGTTGTCTCTTTCAGATGGGGAATGGACTCACAACAAATCCGGTGCCTTTTCCCTGCTTATATCCCTGGTTTTGCCACATAAGCTCTGCTGGCTAACACCTTGCAGGAAGCTGTCTTGATTTCCTGCCAGTCCATGCCTTTTCCTTAACTGTTTGACAGGGGCAGACTTTACCATCTACACTGAGAGAAATAAAATGGGGAAGCTACAGGAGTAGTTGGAAGTTAAAATAGCCACTTCGTTCCATGCATGGTAGAATTAGTATCTTAGAATTCAGCAAATAAGCACTCAAAGAGTAACGACTAATGTATACCCAGGATTATTTAGACAGATATACATGCTGGTATACAGAACAGACACAATATGCATCTGTGTAAGCAACAAATGCATGTGCAAACATGTGGCCACCTGATACTCTGTAGCCAAAGTAAAAGCCTGGCGAGAGAAGAAGGAAATGTTCTAGCATGAAGTTGTGGGAGGCATTGCTCACAATTCAGCAAAATCCCTGTTTGATGGCATAATACGCATTGACTCATCTTTTATCTACTGCTAGGCGATATGCAGCGAGATCTTATCGTTGCTGGCAAGGGAATGAAGGTTGAGAATTTTGTGCAACCTGCAACCCACTCATTTGATTCACAAGCATGTTATGACGAGCAGAACTGCCTGTGTAATCCAGTCACTCTGCAGAGTCACCAGTAATAGGACAGGGCCAGATCCGAATCCTAGTGAGGAAACCGGGATTTTTCTAGAAACTGATTTTCCTAGAAATTGTCATGGCGCTTTGATCCTTATCAACAAAAATAATCTTGGCTGGCATGTTATCGTGAAGTCTATAACAGGAATGCAGGCCAAAGTTCACAAATTTTCTAACTTGTTACACAGACAAACTCCCTCTCACTAAAAAGATAGTTTGCCTGGTAGTAGATAAGTAAAAAATAAGATGGTTTTCTTTTGTTATGTTCTCCTCTTGACAAACTCCGCTGAAGGAACACAGACATATAACAAGGTTTACAGTGGAATACCAACCATGGATAAAGCAAACCTCAGGATCTGCCTGACTGTATTCATCTTAGCTATAGCTGTGGTTTTCTGGCTTATTCTTTAATGAAAAGCGTGTCATAAAAATAAACCAAATCTACATTCCTTGTGCATGCATATCTCCATGGATTTCATTGCAGGAATTTGGCCCTCTGTGCACATACATGCTATTAAGTTGTGATTCCATTAGCAAATTAAATAACCGTGTATTAAAAGGAAGGCAAGAGTTAGGGACTAGTTTTCTTCTGTAAATTTGCCAGCTTGGTCTGGCAAAGTGAATGTTCTGACACAAGTCAGGCTGGATCAACAGAAACATCAGTTAATAGAAGAAAGACCATGCAGAGTCTACAGAAAGGCGCATTGAAAAAGGTCAAATACTTCAAGCCTGGAGAAAGGAGAGTAAGAGGGAGCAAGCGAGTCAGGACTGAATTAAAGGTAGTTGAAGTGAAGTGGTTAGTAGAAGAATCTGGCCCACAAACCTTGAGAAACTCAACCTCCAGCTGGTTTCAGCGATCATCGCAAGTGAAAATTCATTATAATATGATGGTTTTTAAGATATGGTGCATTTCAAACCGTTAGTTTTGGTCACCTGCAACATTCTTCATAAATGTGGGAAGCAAGCACCAATAACAAAAGCAATGAAGTCTTCATTACCTTCAAAATATCACCACCCACTCTAAATATACCTCACAGAGGATTTTATAGACAATACTACAGTCATAATGTGCAGTGGTTAGTTTTATAGGGTTCATTCATTCCTGTTCAAAACAACAGGCATGACTACAGCTGAGGATGTGTCAAAAGGAAATAAGAAAATGCTCTCTGAGCAATTACTGAAGAAATGGTACTTGGCTGCAACAACTGATGGGAGTAATGTTGCCATCTTTGCAATAAAAGTAACTGGACAAAGCATAGAGGAAGTAAAAAAATTACTTTAAGGACAGGCAACCATTACCTGTCTGCATAGGTCATAGATATGCCAACCTTTAATAAGAACAACAACAACAACAAATGGAAAAGAATTAGGGTATGCATAGTCAACAGTATTAATTCAATTGACTTACTGAAGGCATTCATAATTTTCCTCTTGTCATTGCAGTGCAATCTTTGCTGTAAATCTTGGTTTATTTTAGCACTGATCAGCCATGTACCTTGCCAGCATGACTGACTGACATTTAACAGAATTGGTGGATGTCAGTGCCCTTCTGGGAGCGTGCCCTGTCACTGGTGTTTCTGTCATTCTCTCAGCAACAATCACTGGCTGGATACTGAAAAGACACTGGGTGGTAAACACTTTGAAACTAATGAATTTGAGGAAGTGGAATACTTAATTTGTATTGATTGTGCAAATGTCATTGCTTTGCCCTTCAACAGCCCTTTCCAGAATGTCATATGAAGCCATATTCATCACTGGAGGAATACATGTAAGTTAGAATAATCAGCAGAGGAACTGCAGAGATTATTTAGGTTTTCACCTCTTAGTTGTGATGTAACTCAATCCTAACTAAATTAGTAGTGAATGAGAATCATCAGCACCCAAAGGACATTTTTCTCCTCAACCTATATTCTCAGCCTGATTCCTGACAGGGAGAAACCTGATTTCACATGATTTGAAATACACTGCTTGGAATATACTTAGGCCTAATCTGTTGGGCAACAGACCCTGGAAATCTGGTCATCTCCTGCAAAAATCAATAATGGGACAACACAACAGATACTGGACTAAAACCCAGGAGAACTGTCCTAATCTTAGAGAAGGCAATGGTATTTAGCTTTTAATTTGACTTTAAGTTTCCTGTTCACAAAAAAAACCCCAGTGTTACCTTTAACATTGTTGCATACTCTAAAGAGTCACAGAAAGTTAAAAGAAAAAAAAATAAATTTCCCTGCACAGCTACACCTGGTCCTTTTAAGTTTTACTGTTGAGACACATGAACAGTGAAGATGATGATGTAATTTACTCTTGGCCGTAATAAACCTTAGGCTCCAATGTTATGATCTAACATTTTTCGTGAATATTAGAAAGAAAAGAAAACATCAATCACCATCTGTGGATGTGAAGATTTAGAACTCAGCATTAGCAAAATCACATCAGGCTGGTTTTAAACCAAGTAGCTGTGTGCCTAACTGGTCTTATTTCAATTTACATCAGTTTTACATTTGTGTAACATTGACTTCAGCAGACACTTGTCTTTATGCCGCAGTCACAAAGGGCAGAATCATACCTATGGGAGTTCAAACCAAGAAAGATGAAAAAATTACAAAGGTTTCTGACAGCTATATTATAAGAAAAATGATCAGATACAGATGACAGCAAAGCATTTCTAGCCAAGAGAGTTCTAAGACAAGTTAAGCAATCAATCATCTGCATCACTCACTATTCAGCAAGTCGACATTCAACATCTGAATCAGTCATTACAATGTAAAGAGAATTAGTAAAGTCTCTAACAAAATGCAAATAAGTGAACTGGAGGACAATACAGTCAAATTCTAGAACTTGGCAGGAAGCCAGAAGAATTATTTTGACAAGACTGCTTGGGGTGATTTGATTTCTTCTTGTTACATTAAAAAAAAAAATAATTGAGAACTTAAGTCTTGAGCAGTACAAGTTTTAAAAAGTATTCTGTAATACAAATGTATAGTTATATGTAGCCAGAAAAAAAACGTAGAATAGGGAACAAAATATAGTGCATGCTCTGCCACTTTGCTACACTGCTGTGCAAATTAACTCTTTTTGGTGCTGGTGAGAGTTTTTCCAAATAAGTGCAAAGAATACTGGGGCAAAGCTAGCCTGAATGGTATGCAACTCTTAGTGTTACCCTTACCTTCCTTGAATATGTTGCCTACTAATTCTTGCCATTATAGAGTATCAGCCTGCTTCAAAATCCACCTGGTATAAGTGAATGTGAAAAATAGGTTTAACATCTGTGGGACTACTAAGCTGCAGGTGCTGAAATTCTTTAAAATAAGTACCACTATTATGTAGGTCCAAAAAAGCCCCACCTAACATCTTACTTGTTCTGGTTAAAATAAAAGAAGGGGAAAAAAAAGAAGGAAAGCGAGTTTAAAAAGAAAATTAAGCAGAAGCTTCTGTTTTAACAGCAGTTTGACCTTGACTTTTAGCAGCATAGGGGATGCTACCTTATGCTCACTCATCAATTGGAGGAATGGTGGAAAATGGGAGTGTTCTTACTGAAAACCAGAAAGTCATAGCAGGTAGCTGCACTGTTAGGCAAATCCTAGACATCTAGGCATTCGGCAGCTGTTTTGAGAGGAGCGACACTTGTCCTTGGCTTGCACATACGGCAGAGCTAACACAGACATCGGATGCCTGAGGGTCTGGCCATGCCCTCTACCCGTCAGCCCTTGGATCCCAATGTTTTCACTCCCTTTTGCATCTGCCTTCATGGGTGCTGTGTGAGGAGCTGCACTGGTGTCGATGGAACTGCTGCTGCTCCTAAAACTGTGTGTTTGCCTCCGCACATCACAAGGCTGGGACTTGAACCGCATAGGATTTGTCATCACAGGGAAAGTTTCTTGTCGATGACTTACTAGCGCAGACGTGACTTGAAATAATAGAGATGATTTGGCTTTGGTCCTTATATGAATGTAGATAGACAGGAATATAGAAAGAGCATTTTCATGAAAGTTTATACTAATATGGTCTGTATTATCTTATGGAAAAAATATTTTTAAGCGGTTTCAGGAAAATGCCTATGCCTTTGTTAATGTTTGTAAACAGCTAAGAGGATTCTGTAGATCCTTGTACTTAAAAAAATCCTGTCCTTGGCAAGTGCAATGGCTCTGTGAGGAGTATGGGAACTAGAAAATTATTATTGAGTTTAAACAGAAGCAAAATTACCTTCTCTAGTTT
The DNA here is from genome assembly GCF_000737465.1 of Haliaeetus leucocephalus. Lineage (NCBI taxonomy): Eukaryota > Metazoa > Chordata > Aves > Accipitriformes > Accipitridae > Haliaeetus > Haliaeetus leucocephalus. Next base: position 11,103,172 of record NW_010973187.1, on the reverse strand, counting down.
TCTTTTTGTGATGGATAAATACACAATTCCAAGCAAGGGAACAACACACTGCCTGTGTCAATAAGCTGGGAAGATAATATTACATGTAAGAATAGATTGTACATGTTATTTTATCTTGTCAACTAGTCATTCTTATCCCCTTTCTTATAACTTACAGATCTGTATGAAATAGTTTTGTATGCTGAAAGTAGGCGATTTTGTGTTTAGATGTGTTTTTTATCAGCTGGTCATCCTCAGGTTTATCCTTGTAAATCTCATTGATTGAGCAAAATTGAACTTTGTCCAACAGTTGACGAGTTACATGGATAGAATTTTACTACTTAAAACCTCATACAGGCTTTTAATTGATTTCACTGGTGTTTTGACCTTTGTTTAATATAGAGCTGAATCTCACAAGCAGTTTGGGTTTCGGTACTTGAAAGAAAAACATTCATGGGCCCAGGTACATAATGCTTTCACTGGTTTCTACTCCACAAGTATGCATTTCTAAAATGAAATCTGTACAAGTCAAAATATGCATCTGTATTTTATCAAACATATTAACAACAAAAGCATTACCTTTATCTTACAGAAATGTTGGAATCCAACAATATAATCAATTTCAACGGACTAGCTAATAGCTCCAGTTATCATACTTTCCTCTTGGATGAAGAACGCAGTCGGCTGTATGTTGGAGCAAAGGATCACATATTTTCTTTCAATCTGGTTAATATCAAGGAATATCAAAAGGTACTTTCATTCATGTTTTGTACAATGTAAATATATACTTTTAATGTTGCAGAATTGTTATTACTCAGACTATGTTGGGCACCATATGAATTATGTCGTCAGTGTTTGGGTGTCAGGAATACTATTACAACAAAAACATCTGCTGACTTTATGAAGAGAAATTTATAATAAGCCTATAACCTGTAACTATATAATCTACAATATTTTTTTTCAAACTATGAGAAAGTAAATAAGTGGATAATCCAGCTATTTCCCAAACAAGACATACTTTCATGTTTACTGCTAAAAAACCCAAACAACTGTTATAACAGTTTGCACAAAAAGGCCTTATTACTCTGTATTTGTTTGCAGATAAAAAGAAGCTGTTTGGGAATCTAAATATTGATTTCTCTCCTTTATCCCAGCACTTGTAGGCACTCTGCTTCTGCTGCTTTCAAACCAAAACAGATTTAGTATTAATAAAAGAGGAATAGGTCCATAAAATCTTGCCATCCTTGATGGGGAGTATAATTTTCCAGTAAAAGTTGGTGACAAATTAGAAGCTGACAAACAGTTCAGTGATGTTCTTTTGTTGGGGTCTAAATAAATAATTCAATTTTTCATACATTTTAATAAGACAAAATGCTAAGAAGGTAAACAATGAGATGGAGGTTTGATTTGTTATATTAAGTATTTTGATGGCACATTTCAAAATCCAGGGAGTATTCTTTTATGAGATATATTGCTTCAATACCCAGGGATTTTTTTTTCTTGGTGTTCCTGACCTTTTGCCCGTTTAACTATTAGCTTCCTAAGATGATAGCAATAAATACCTTGTGTTTTCTGTTCAGAGAGAAGACAGGCTATTCATTTGTATTCTCTAAGGAAAAAGGATAAAAGGAAAACTGGGTATTTTCTTTTCTATTCTCTTTAGAGCAGCTATAAAGGAAACTAGCTATTTATTTGAATTCTCTGAGGGATTGATAGCTTAATGTGCAAAACATCTGGAATAATTAAAGGAAAGAAGGTGTTTCCATTGCAGAAAACAGCTCTGTAGAATGGGAGGAATTGTATCTTACATACTTATGTATTCAGATACCTTTAGAACACTATTTGAAATTGCATACAAATATTAATATATTAAATAAAGAATTGCTGTCGGCAACGTTGGCAACAGACTTCAGGAACAGATTTACAATTTAGCCTTTAGATTTAAGAATAGACAAAAGGCTTAAAGAATTTTGGGATCTGCTTATTAGAGGGTCACAGAAGAAACTTCAGTCAAACTTACAATGCAGCCAGTGCTCCACTTGAGATCAAACTTCACTAGTTGTTGCTTCCACCATGTAAAAAAGAACTAAGGTTTCTGCCTAAATACTGATAGCAACATAGGACTCCAAAGGAGCACAACTCAAAAAGCCAAACTTTCCAGTCTGTTAACAGCAGTTCAATTTAGCTGACTTATAAACCAAATTAGAGGAAAATATTGTGCTGTGAGAATAAGGAAAAAGAACATCTAGCCATTCATTTTATGGATTAGAATACTGGTTTGAATAATACTGAAATCTTTGCCCAAAAATTGAACTGAATTTGAACTGGTCCTTTTGGGAGATCTCGGAAGTTTGGTTAATGTTTTTCAACCTAGTAAATTCAAATTTTCACATGTCTCTGCACATTTTAAGCTGAGAATAGAAACAGGAAGTAGCAGGAATCCTTTGAGAGAGAATGTGCTCATAAAATTTTCAGCCTTATTTTATAGACTTAAGATGTTCGATTGCTGTTTGGATTTCAGTTTGGATTTCATTAAGTTTTAAGAAAATTTTGAATTTAAAAATGTGGTTGCAAAGTGTATTTTCAAATGTCATATATAACACCTCCTTCAACCTCTTCTGTCATCCATATTCTTTTTTTTTTCTTTTCTTTTTGAATACTTAGCCTTTTCCTTTCTTTAATGAACTATATTGAACACCAAGGCTGTAGTCCAGACTTATGGCCATTCATATTGCATTATCTGAGGCTCCCAAATGAATAGCCTGGCATTTTATGGGAAGATCATGTTTTATTCTATATGTAATTCCTAAAAGCTTTTCAAAAAACCATGAATAATTGACTGTGAACGTCTCTGGATTTTCTCTGTATGAGGTGAGATCCATTTTCTGCTAAGCAAACACTACAGTAAACCTAGGTTTAGGTTTACTTGTGTTAGGGTAGCTCTATAGGAACAGCATAAACATTTCTATTTTGACGGTGTGATATTTTTCAAATACCATGGCTTCCTTTTTATTATTTAATTAACTAAACTTAGTAAAAGAATGAACTAGTAGATACACTGAAGAGGCAAACACCTCATTTCTGATGCTGTAACTCTAACTTGAGATCGCATTTCACATAGATCCGATTTATTGTTAGTAAGTATCTGCGATTTTTTGCTCTCAGTCTCCATTCCGTTACATCAGATTTAAAACAGTGAAAGAACACTCAATGGAGAGTCAGCCGTCTTATCGTTAGCATACAAGATTCACTGCTAAGATTCACGATACAGACTATATTCAAGATTGTTTTTACTGTGATTCCTATTATCTCTATTTTGCTCCTATAATTTCATTTCTTTGTCGTCAAATTTTATGGAAGAAAAGGAAATAAGGAAAAGAATGGGGAAAAGAGAAACTGGGTAAAGAGACTCTGTAGCATTTGGTCTGCAATTTGTGATTATTGAAGCCTGAAATAACACAACGTGATTTTTGTTCTCTGTCTTTAGATTGTTTGGCCTGTATCTCATTCCCGAAGGGATGAGTGCAAGTGGGCTGGAAAAGATATTCTGGTAAGTACAAATCTTTTTAACATTTCTTTTTCTTTTATAAAACATTGTAAATATTTTATTGTGTCTTATTGTGTTAATTCTTAAAGTATTTTTCCTCCTCTCTAAGGTCACACATCTGATCATAACTTCAGCCTTGAGTTATCTCATCTCAGCTCTCTTATTCAAAATAATGAAATCTCATCTTCATGACCAAGGGTTTAAATTTATAAATGGAATACATGCAAATTAAATAGAATTTATTTAAAAAAAAAAAAAAAAAAAAAAAAAAAAAAAAAGAGAAGGGAGGAGAGACATCAGAATGAGAAATATTAACCCTTGTATACTTGTCTCGTGATCTCAGGGTACATAATATTTTGACCTATATTTGCCCTGCTCCAGGTCCCAGTCCTACAGTGAGTTCCGAGAAGTGCTCTCTCTTTGTGGCATCTCACTGGAGTCAGTGGGTTTCCCTGAGCTCTTTCCTGCATGGAGTTCACAGCAAGATTGAGGTCAAAGTGGTTTTAACATTCTGCATCAGTTTTGGTGCCTCAGGAAAACACTGTTAAACTAGGCATAATTTTCTCTACATTTTCCCTCATTCTTGTGTACATCTTATTGCCTGTATTTATGAGGTAGGACAGACATAGCCACTAGCCCCCAGATAATAATCATTCCACACTGATAATAACTGTCTTCTTTGTAAGAACAATATTGGAAATGGGAAGACAAGGCTGAAGAAGGGAAAAAAAGATAAAAAATACATGCATGCAACAAGCCAAATAAATACTTGCATAGCATAGCCAAATGGGAAATCATTGTGGTTGCCAAGGTATAACTGAGAGTGGAACTTGGCCCCGTGTGTATATGCTATTGGCCTGATTTTCAGAGATGATTCCGTAAAATATTCATAATGCCAACCATATGCCTCCAGAGAGCTCCATTTGAATAATTTCCTAGGTCATAATAAAAATAGTTTCATCAGTCCTTACTTAGGCCATAGAGGACAGTTGTCTTCATAAAAAGGCATTTGGGAGCAGTAGAGGTGGATTAGGTACAAACTAAGAAATATGGGCTAAGCTATATCTGTGAAGGGACAGCTAAAGTACCAGACACTTGGCCTATCTCATTACATAGAAATAATACATTTAAATTAATCCTTCTTCATGTTCACAAATAATTTTCAGGAGTACATTGCAAGGTGAGGACTAAAATATCTAATATTCAAGGTTAAAAAAAAATAAGGCTAGTGTTAAATGTCTGAGCAAATTAACTAACCTTGCAGCTTGATCTTATGCTAAGTATTATGATATTACATTAAGTAGATTTTTTTATAGCTAGGTTTGAAGCCTAGAATATTAATAAGAGATTCAGCGCTTAGAATGAAAGTATACTCTTTTATTTTTTAATAATTATTTTTAGAAATTCACAATAGTAAGAAAGAGGATGTTTTATACGTTGCACCGGGCTGATTCCAATCCGTTCATTGTAAACAGAGGCACTATTATTCTGGAGTGAGCTGGGAAGTTCAGAAACCCATCCTCTGATTATTTGTGCTGTAACTACTTTATTCACCCTGATTCCTATGATATTAAGGCAGCTACGCCTGCTGATCACGAGTAAAAGGTGAAGCCAATACCACACCCCAATGCTGTGTGTGACCCTGGTGCATTAGCTGCCTGCTATGATCCTGCGCATTAGAAGCAGCACTCCCATGAGTTGGTTGACAAGAATAAGGCAAAACAGGAGGACAGAATTCACAACACACTGCAGCCCAAACTGAGGAAAACAGTAGTACAGCACAATGTTGCTAGAATCAGATAATTTGTTTTCATAAACATTTTGCACGTATATGGGTTGTTGGGGTTTTGCTTTCTTTTTTTAATTTTTAGTCTTCTCTAAAAGTGTAGGTGAAAAATAAAAAAAAAAAAAACAAAACCAAATGCATAGGTTGTATGTAATGTGGGTCCAGTTTTGGCAGGCAGCTAGAAAGATGGAATATATGTCTTGGTGTGTCCAGGTCATCTTCTTTAAATATTTACAGCTATCTATTCTTGCCATAAAACAGTGCATTACAAAGTATTTAGTGTTACTGCTTTAACTGTAATTACAGATCAAGATTACAGATCATTTAAGAAACTTATTATTCCTCCTTCATTTATTCCTTAAAGTCATTGTCAGTACCTTGGGAGTGTGAAATGTAAAGGCCATAAAAATAACTCAACAGACTCTCATTAGAGGGAACAAGAAAAATAGAGGACAAATAAAGTGGCATATAAAACATGCTTGATTTAATACTGCTTTCAGCATGTACCACTGCTAAGATATTAGATACTCTTCATTTGTGATGGTTCAGAACTTTCTACATGACAGTCTATACTTCTACATCGAGGTCTTGTTAAAAAACTTTTTTTAATTATTGATCTCCAGGGGAAGTCAGTGCTGAAAATGCAAGTCCCCACTAATAGGCCAGGTGCACTGCAGCAGCTGCAGCACAAGTATAACCCCAGCTCTGCCCCACTGCTAACCTCAGCTATGACCTCCGAGATTTCCTCTCATAATTATAAGAGGTAATTTACTGTCGTTTTCACTCCTTCAGAGGGATTCCTGATACTGACGCTGTCAGTCATGCCAATCTAGGCACAGCAGGTTTGTAGCTCAGGACAGTCCACGCGGGATTTGAGGAGAGCGGCCGACTTGGGCTCTTCCCGCTCTCCTGATATCCCTTTGTTCCTTGAGCAGTCCTTTTCATTTCTGTTTCTTAAAGGGCTTAGTATATGTTAATTAGTTAAGCTTTGCTCACTGTATAGGTAGATAAACCTTTTAAAGTATGCTTTGGGTCTGTTTTTTAGATGGGTAAGCTGAGAAGAGAGGCTGAAAGACTCCCCCCAGCTATGCAATACTTACTTACAGCAGGACTTCTCTGATAGAAGCTAACTAACAAGTGCTACACTTTCCCACAAAATACAGATTTTTCCAATAAAATCATAATTACTGTCCCATGTTAAGTACTTAGTATTACAATATATATATTTCCATTTCCTCGATATAGAGTATCACAAGCACCAAAGTAACATTGTTCATGAAAAATTAAAGACTATGAATAACAAATAAAATATTTGCTTACGTAATTCAACTAAATGAGCAATTCTGTGAGGATTTCTTGCTATTCTGGATTTCAGTCTCTCATTTGATGTATTCTGGTTGCTGTAAGTCCCGTGAATATTTCTCACGATTCCTGGCCAGACCTTGGTAATGATCAAAGAAGACAAAGTCTCTACAGAATACTTCTCAGCTTTTATACTGAACTTACAGTACAGACATGCTGCTAGTCATATCCCTCACTAGTGAGCCTCAGTGTTTTGATTTTAAGCTCTCACAGGCACCTGGGACCCAGCAGAAACACATGGAAACCTCTGCATTACATATGGGTTAAATAATAGGTAACTGGGAAAAAAAAAAGTGGCTCCAGTTCCACTCTGACATTCCTGGGATGTCATAAACCAGCAAAGCAAAGCTTGAGTGATTTACAAAAGTTAGTAGAAACACTAGTTAGTTTTGCAGGTAGGGATAGGGTAGGAATAGCTTCTTGACTGGAAAGCTCATCTTGTCCTTAAACTATTAATTTGCTATTGTTTTAAAAGTTTTGGCTGCTGTTTAGTCGATACATCTCTGCACTAGATTTGGCTGAGGCACCATAGCAATAGTTCACATGGTACACAATTAATCAGAGAAATTCCTATTAAAGGGTATGATAGATTTCCACAACTTGAAAGCTTTAAAGATGTGTTTTTGAAGGGCACCTTAGGATGTTATTTTCAAGTGTGATTTGACTATCTAATTTATTTAGTCACTTTTAAAGATCCCAGCTCAAATTAAATTGTTGAAATGGTCCCTTCTGGCCTTGACATGTATAAATCTTTAAAATTTCAATGGGTACTTTAACAAAGTCACATAGGACAAGCTACATGATGACAGATACTTATACACAGTTTGCATGCTGTATGAAAATGGCTTCTCCCTGGATATTTCTGGTGAGAAATAAATGTTGATATACAAATAGATACAAAGAGTACCAATTGCTTTTACCTGATACCAGCAAGCTCCTACATATTGCTCTGTCAAATGAACAAACAGGTCCATACAGAGAATTACACTTTTGTGTCATTTCCCTTAACAGCTAAAGTGTATCAGCACAATTGTGTGTGTATTAGCACTGACTGTATTATAATTTATAGGAGATGGACACCTACTTGGGCTATTTAATTGCCATTAAATTTTACCTAGTTATTAACTCTTACCTGAATTCAACTGTGGTTGACATTATTATACTCAGTAGTTCTCTTGGTGGTAATTTGGAATCGCTTTAGATCAGAAACCTATTCCTAGTTAAGAAGAAGTAAGACTCTTTACACTACAGATGATATAGCTATATCCTGTGCATGCTTCTTTGCATTTAAGTGAGGCCGACACTCAATTATTGAGTTTATGGTTCATGCAGGTAGACTCACATGGCTGTAATTTAATTCACCATCTCATTTGTTATGATAATACTTAATATAAGCCAAAATGTTCATATGCCATCTCAGTTTATGCTTCCATTAAAGTTTTCCAGCCCCTCCCTAAATCATAGGAAGATTAGCAGTTCCATAGGCTTATAGATCCATCAGAGTGCAATGATTTGGAAAGAAAGAAGAAAAAGAAAGAAAAGAAAAAGTGGTGTAGAAATTAGCAAGTGTCCCTCAGCCATATCTGGTGATACTTTGGAAAAACAAAGTTGGCAATCAATAACTACTATTCCCTTTAACTCATTTTATTACTGTTGTTGCCTTAGGGAAAGTAGAAGAACATGGAGGCAGAAAGTAAAAGTAATTCTTTTAATCTGTTATTGTAAACAAAGATCTGAAGAGGGAATCTGAAAATTAAATATACAATGCTGGCTGGATCTAGAAAGCCTGCTTCTAAATTCATCTGACAGGCACAATTTTTCCGGTCAAATTACCTCTGGCCCTTTGGGTGTGCCAAAAAGAAGTTCATCCCTTTCTGTCAGGGTTCTTCCTTTGGAGGACATCTACAGCCAGTTTTCCAGCTTTTCTACCACCAACCCTCACCACCATCCCCATTTCCTTTCTGGCTCCTTGGCTCCAGCACACCACTGAAACCCTTTAACAGAGCCTAAAGACCCAGGACCCCCATCCAGCCTGGGGAAAAGGGAAAGGTGAATGTCTCCTGGGAGTAGAAAGGGGTAAAGTGAGCAAAAATCCAAAGCAACGGACCGCCAGTGAGATTAGGGACAGAATTTACTCTCAGTATTACATACTACAAGGAGAAATGTGACTTTTGAGCCATTTGTAAGACAAATAATGCCACTGCATATCCCTTTCAACTCTATCAAATGTTCCAGTTAGTATGCTGAGTTTATTAGCTTGAGGGCTGCTCACTCCTTAATCTTGTCCATGATCTTTAATGTGGGCATGATTTCCTGCCAAAGCATTTCTTACCATTTGGGAGACGAGGGAGTGAGATATTTTGTGAAGTAGTGTGCTGCTTTAATATTGCTGCTGCGTAAAACTGCTTTGCATAGACTACGGACAAAAGAGAAAGACAGATGGGGGAAAAAAATAAAACAAACCTACAAGCCTTTCACTTAGAGGTGAAATGAGCTTGGTAAAAAAGTATAGTAGACTGGAGCCTTTCAAAGTCCTGTGGAGCTCTCTAACAGAATTTCCCCCCCGGGAAATTCTGGTCGCACCAGCTCCAGTTCTTGGATGGACCCCCACAACACACCCACCAGCATAAAGCCTCATTTATGGCTCTTAGTTCAGATATTGATCCTACAGCTTGTGTTCATTTAGGCATTTGCATATATTTTTTTTATATGAATTGACCAAGGCAAATCAGTTACCGTAAGGTAATAATTTGTGTACTTTTACAGAGGAAGAATTAAGTTGGCAGTTGTTCAGATTTTCGTATTTTACTCACTTACGTATCATGGGAAGTCATTTAAGTCTTTCAGTATGGGGAACAAATTGATATAGATCGAGGAGAAAGCTAATTTTCCAATTTGGGCTTATTTTTCTGTTTATAGGTGTGACTATAGAAATTTGCTTCTGAAGGAAACTTAATATTCAGCAGATTTAATGCAGTCTTGCAGAAACGTTTTCTTTGTTGTTTTTGAAATATAAAGTCACAGAGTTAATAAAGAGGAAGCAAAGGAGAAATGACGGAAAAATTGTTTCCAAAATTATGGGGTTTAATTTTCTATCAATAGGTGTTCCTTGTGAGCCCTAGTTTGGCCTTGGCAAAGTCTGAGAATTACTTTTATTTACGGCTGAGTTACCAGCTATTGCTATTTCAAAATGATGTTGGGTAATTCCTTTTTATGATTTATTGCATCCCAAGATGGACAGAGTGAATTTATTCTTCATACATGTCTTTCCAGAGAAACACATTAACTGGGTGACTAGTAACAACGATCGATATGTTTAGTTCCTGTTTCCTTTCAGGGCTTCAGTCTGAAGCTCATGAAGTCAGAGAAAAGCCTTTCCTTTGGTCCTAGTTATATCTTTTTTTCTTTTTCTTTTTTTTTTTTTTTCTGAATTTGCTTCACATCCTTTCTATTTTAGCAAATAGACTGTTTTTGGGGGGGGGGAGGGTTAGTTTGTTTTAGGTTTTGGGATTTTCTGTTGCTTTAATAAAAGAAAGGCTAGTTTAAAAATTAAGGATAGGTCTGCTCTGAACGATCACACATCACAGTTCCTCTGTACTCAAGATGTGGTCACTATGGCACTATTAAATTAGTCCACAACTGATGTTTTTTCTGTAGTCCTGTTACTTACATACACCAAAAATAGGTCTACTAAACTCCTACCAGATGCACACAAGTCTAAAATATTGTCTTTTTTCTTTTGTAATAAGTAAAAGAACTAAAGGGAAAGTTCTTAAAATAACCTAGGAAGTAATATGCAATTATTTCCTATGTTGAAGCTAATGCTTTGTTTTGTTACCACATCTTCATGTCAATAGATGATCTTCAAAAAAGCTTTTTCAGTGTAGAAAAAGTGTTGTATTCTGAAAATGGTGGAACAGAAAAAGTAAGAACAGTAAATAAAGGGAGAATCCATATCTCTCTTGCTTTTGTTTTTTTTGTTTGTTCTTTTTCTTTTCTTGACTGAGTGACGTGATCTGCGTTGGATCAAATAATCTATTGATCTCTTTTTCTGTTGTGTAATTCCTTCCTGATTAACATCTTCCAAAACTTTAAGTTACTATACATATATCATGAATATAAACATGAAAAAACCCCAAACAAACAAAAACCCCATCCCTAAAAAAACAACCTAACAATAAAAAAAACCCAAACCACTCAGCAAACTCAACAATTTCACTTTGGTGCTAAATTTTTACTGAGTGGGAATTTTAAGCTTCTGTCACTTAAGTTTTCTCTGTTCAGCATCTCTCTGTGGTGTCAAAATAGTTTAACATCCACACACAAATTTCTGGATTCCCACAGTAAGGCACATATAACTTCATAGTCAGGTTTACAGAGTACATTTATTTACAGGCACACATATTGCTAAGCAACTGTCCCTTATAGATGCAACAGTCTTTTGCTTCCTTTCAACACTTCACGGTTTTACGTTCACTTTCAACACAGAAGTTTTGAGTATATTTATCTTAGGTGGCTGTGAGTGGAAGTCATTACAGGATATGCCTATAGTATGCTGAATAAAAGCAAGCTGACTGATACGGAGTCTAAGTGCTTTATGCACCTATAACAGGCTTGACAACCTGTTTGTTTGAAATACTCCACCCAATTAGCAGGTGTTGATCCTATTCGGAAAGGCGGGGTGTAATCTGATTTCTCCAGGAGACAGGTGATTACCCCACCCAGACAGAAGAGATAGATGAGAGAGACTTTAGATCTAGACTGTGGTTGCAACTTAAATTGCTGCTGGGCTTGGTGAGACTGCTTGAGCTGAAACCAAACAGTATTGTTCATTTCTTTGCTAATAAAGCTATGCCCAAAATGTGGGACAGGTTTACTCTGCAGAGCAAAACCAATTTTGTTTTAAAGTTATGGTCAGAAAAGAACTGGCATCTGCTTCACCTCAAGGCTTCCCAATGTTTTGAATTATTCCTGAAATACTCTTCTGTTCCTTAAATAAATTCATTCTGTGCTGTAGGAAGTGCATACTACTGAAAAAACCTAACAATTCAAAATAAAGGAAGCTTGCTAACACTCATGGAAAGGTTTAATGTACAACAATCATACTGTGGCTGCAAAATCCTGAAAACCCACTTGTTTGCTGGACTGCATCCATAAAAGACTTTGTTTTGTCTTGTTAACCAGATGTACAAAAATAATAGATGGTCATTAAATCAGGTATTTAGTGCTGCAGCCTTTTCTTGGCATCCCTCTAGCTGTTCACAGGTCCAGAACAATTGTTGTCTGCATCTGCTGAATGAAGATTTAAGGACTGAAAACATGTCTTGTAATTTGAACATACTGAATGCAGAAAAAATTGGAGAAATTGTACTTCCTAAGATCGCTAGGTCGGATGGTTAGTGCTAACGACAAAGATTTGAAGGCCTGATGTGTTTAGTCTGTGCAGTCAAAGGAGGCACCTTTAAAGCATGGCTTCTAATGTCGTCTTCTAACAGATTCTGGCTTAAGACTGTTTTCGGGACAGACCCTAGGGAGTATCCCACCTGGCTTAGCTACCTCCATGTGTAGCCTTAGCGGTAAACTATGGGCCAAATGACCACGTCCCGGTAGTGACTACCAGATTTTCAAGTAAGTAGGTAGACAGGCAGGGAGACATTTTGTGTTTCACCCTCACTAACACAGAGGAGGAACCGGAGAAGCTTTCCATCTGCTGTGCAAGTGTGCTGACAATACAACTGTTTGCTAATATGGCATGCGGTTTTGTGGCTTGAAGGAATCAGGATATATCTGCTTTTTTTCAGTGTTTATTTTTTTATCATATGCTTTGTTAGTTGGCTTCTTTTTTCTTGTCTTGATGCTTTAATGGTTTAAATTCATGCAGACATCCTGGAACTTGAGTAAATTATGCATTTAAAATATTCTCATGAACTCTTGTCATATCAAAAAATCAGACAGATAACAGGCATAACTTAATTGGAAAGATAACTGGAAGTACAGTAAGCTGTACTAGGCAACCAAAAATGTCTTATCAACCCTCATCAGCACCTTCAGTCTGAAATTTCTCAGGGCACATCTTGACAGCAGAGGAAAATCTAGATGTGGAATTAATCAATGGTTCCTCCGCAATGTTGGCAGTGGTCACCATGCCTAAGAGTAGTGTCATTCCTGACAACTCCAGAGGGGTCAAGTCCTCCAGATCATGATCCAATGTAAGGGCCGCTGAATCTGGGGATCTGTCAGCTTTTTCAAAACTCTGAGGTGGGAAAACAAGTACAATTAGAATTCAGTCCACGAAATAACACACAATTATAAAAGAGACTAGGTATTTTTACCAAGACATATTCTGGGTTTATATTGGACTTGTGTGTGTGTGTGATGCCATACACACTGCTTATAAGGCTTTGACTAATGGGGATATAATCCCCAAGAACTAAGTTAATAGAAATCCCTTTCTGTAACACAGACCCTGATATTTCAGCTGCTCAACTTCACTCAGCACCGCAGACTGGCTCTTTTTCGGAGGATAGGACTATAAAACATTGATCCTGTTAATTGCAAGGCATAGTAATGGCAAAACAGGGATGGAAATGATGTTATTGATCCAAACTGCAAGGGGCACACAGTAATAAATCATAATCTGCAAAGTTTTCATACCAGCTGGCGTCCCCCACTCTAAAACCATGCACCTGCCTATACAGGTTGAGCTGGAAGTTTATCTCATCGATTACAGGTGCCAGGCATGATTTCCCCACCCGTTAGGGCCTGTAGGAAGCTCCTAGCGCTCGGGGACTTTCCTGTTGCTGCCAATGCAGCATTTAGCACAATAGCTTTGCAGCAGTGTTACCGACTAGCTTACTCCAATAAAATAAACTTTTAAAAGATCATTGCATTTTAACAGGACTGGAATAATTTGCTTTTTTCCCTGCCTGTTCTGGGCCTGTTTAAGCAGACTGCTCTTTGACTGATATTTTTCTAAGTGTTACTGTAATAGAAAGTGGGAAACAGTACTAATTTTTAAATAATGTTACTACATTGTACAAAAACTTGCACACAAGCAGCAGGAGCTGTGAAAGCATACACCATGTAGAGCTCACCCTGAAAAGGACTTCCTTGCACATGCTTACTGACATGCTAAAGTGTTTGCAGGATCTAGCTGAGAATCGATCATCTGTATACATCACAATCATACATATATTTATTGCACTAACACTCGAGAAATATCTTCCTTGAAACGATGCTGCTGCGTGCTGAAAAAGATACCTAGCCGATACGGACTGAACTGATCACAGCTGCAGTAGCCCGCTAGGAAAAGAGAGAAGTTAAAAAGCTCCTTGATAAGTCCGGAACATCTTTCAGCAGTGTGATAAATTTGAATGACAGCAGTAATATCAGGGATTACTTATTCTCCATGGATATCTCTGACCTCGTCACTTGAGAATTCAACTAATTGGACAGAAGAAGAAGAAAAAAGTAAACATATTAATTAAACTCATGCATTGGACTTTATATGGAAACTGTCCATCCATTTTGATATGAAAGACAAAACACGTATTTGTTTTGTTTGTCCAGCTGTTAGATGATAGGTTTAAATCCCCTTGCCCATCCAGTTTAGACAAAACCTTCTGATATTTTAATCACTTGGCTGTGTGGGAAGGCTGAAATAAAGGAAGAATGTATTACAGGGTCTGATCCTTATCTGGATTAAATGAGCAGAAAACTGTTGAAGCTAATGATACCATAATGGATTATTATTGCCTTCTACTTATTGTCCTGCATAATCTGGCCATTTGCATTTGCTGCAATATCTAAGAAGGAGTATGGACATCAATGTTGGTTAAAAAAAAAAATGAAACGGCTTTCTTAAAATGAGAAAAAATCTGGATATTAGTTGGTCACAGGGACTTACCCTTTAACTTACACTTAAAAAGATGTCATTAAAAACTCTTTGCTGCATCACTAATCCAGATCGAAGGATGCAAGTTCCAGGCTTCTGGAGGAGAGATAATTACTGGAAACTCATAGAAACCACCTAAATTCTGTTTGAATTTTCATACACAGAGCAGATGTTTTGACAGATGGATGGACTTTATTTTTGTAACTGTCCGGGAAAAGTCTGCATAACACAGCCTAATCAGTGTTACATATCTGTAGTGTTTGTTTTTCAATCTTTCTGCACTTGGCTCCTATGCTTTTGGTTGCAGACATTTTCTTTGTAATTTATTTTTTCAGCCTAATCTCTCTCTGCATAAGCCCTTCTATCAATTTGGTATATAAATATTAGAAAACTCTTAAAAAATAAATGTGTATGTTTGTTTAGTAAGTCAGACATATTGATCTTTCATATAGTGGGTGCCCTTCTGGGAAACTTAATTAATGCTTTATCTTCTCTTCAAGACAGGCCCTCTGCCCTTATACATAGTATATAATATTTGCAACAGAAATTTAGAGTTAAGATGTCTGTCCAGACACACCGGACCTCTATGACTTTAATTCACACTCCAAATGTAAGTGACAGTCTAATAATTTCTCAACTTGTTCTACAAGTAGGAGTTCAGTACAGCAGAATTTGCAGTGGGATTGGTGCTTTGGCTGTGTTACCGTCGTATGACACAGATGGTTTTAGCCACTTCCATTTCAATAAACTGTCAGCGTGGAGCTGAGGATCTGAACCCCATAACCTCCTCAGTCAAGTTTAGAGGAAGCGTAAACATCTGTAATGTACTTGAAGTTGCAACCTTTTTCTCACTGGGGGATGCCCAGTAAACTTCTGGGGCACTGTTCCTTCCAGGTGGCCAAATGAACCTTTAACTCCTGTATGCAAGGTAGAATGGCTTCAGCTGGATCTCCTTCTGCCCTCACATGCCAAACGAACCCCAAGAAAGCCTGTAGGGTCTGCTTGGGCTTTGGTGAGGGATTCAGTCCATATTCCTTCAAGCAGAGAAACAAACTGGATTGTGCCTTACGTTTGGGGTGAGTGCTTCAGCTACCACACATGGCAGAGCCAGGGCATGAACCGTTTCTTTGGCCATGCTTTGGAGGGTATTGACAATCGTGCTATCACAGGACTGTTTGCAGAAGCAGATCCAGAAGTCACACTGTAAAAAGATAAAAAAGTGGCTATCTAAAGAAGTTCCCTCTGTCAGGATAGGAAGACCTTGCAGGCTACGCTAAAAAGTCTCCGACATGATGTAGGGGCTTAGCTGCTTGGTTTTTAAGGTAGAGGTACTTCTGTACAAGGCCAGAACCTGCAGCTCTTGGGGAAACCTTATACCATTTATTGAAATATAAATGAAGATTAATCCTCTCCAGGGGTAGGCAAGATAAAAGAATGAGGGTTTTGAGGACTGCAGTAACTCCCTCATGATGTACCTAATTTTCACTTTGAATATCTACCTCAATCATTCTGTACCATATGCAATCACTTATGCTTCTGCTGTATGTATATATAAATAAACTCAAGCTTTAGGGCATAAACCAGCTTTATATAGACAAGGAAAGTTTCCTGATATTAAGCTGCCCATTATAATAAACAGGATTATTAGGTGGAAAAATTTATAATGATTCGCTATGGTGATTCCAGTGCTCCTCCTCTTTAAGATTTATTTTCATAACCCATCCAAGTAACACTTTCCTGCCTACAGAGAACTTTGCAAACCTTGCATTCATTTTCTTTCACATTATTAGGCTTAAAAGTATTTTAGACCCCACACCACCCTGCTATCACATATGAAAAAAAACCCAATTTCTACCTGGAAAATAATTTCTAAACCTCTAATTTTCTTCCTTTGGCTGTTCTACTTGACGAAGAACAATATTCAAAGGGTATGGATATCTCCAGACTATGTTCCCTTTAAACAACTTCCCTTCCCTGGGGAAAGTGAAAATGGATACAAAGGCACTGGGGGGCTGAACTCACATGCAGACACAGTGTTTAAATTCCCTGACAATTTGTTCCTTACAGCTTCTGGCTCTGGGTTACTTCCTCTTCCTCCGGTGGATATTTTCTCCCGTCTGCTGTATTTTACCGAGATACTACATTTCTTTTGTTGTCTTTGTCTCCTTTCCAGTGCCTTACACTCTGAGATCATGTAGTGAAATGCCTCCTTCTGCTGGCACAGGCCTTCACACTAACAATATAGCGCTGGCCCCGGGGTCTGGCAAGGGGAGATGCTGCTGCCAAGTGGGACAAGCCCAGTTGGAGACACCCAAGTCATTCCAGGCCTCCAGCCAAGGGGGTCGGGGACTCGCTTTGTAGTCGAGTTGACGTAGCCACTGGTATGGGGACCAGCAGAGCTCTCTGCCAGGTTTCACAACTGGCGGTGCCTGAATGCTGTTGTAGGAGCCTTGCCGTGAGGGTGGGAATGGGGAAACAGAGGCTGAAAATGGGAGTCGGTCACCCAAGTCTCATGTAGTGACGGACCCAAATTGCATTCAGTGTACACACACTTTCCCCAGTCAGAATCTCTTCTTCGTCGTACATGTGTGCTGAGATTTAGAGTCCGAGCAAATCATTCAAAGCTGTTAAAGTTGGTATATTATAGACTTATGGGAAGATTTTTCTTCCCGGAGCCGCGTAAACTGGGAAAACCTAATATTCACCATCACAAAGCAAACTCTTGCTAAGTTCAGAATATCAAACACACAGGTACGACATTTCCACCCATGACGCTGTACCTGTGCAGCTGTACTTGAGCACAATTAGGCAAAGGAAGGAATCTGATTACTCTGTGTTTGAAATCAATGCTCCTGTTGCTAACGTTCCAGGGAGAATAGCACCGTCTCCCAGGCAGGGCAGAAACTTCACTTTGAACTTCCTGAGTTGACAAGGGCTTAAATCAGAACTGTAACTTTACTTTGATGTCATTTATTGTGGTTTAATACCCCTCTTTATTTATTTTTTTACAACCATGTAAAATATATAAAGAAACTTAATCTGTTAGGGAGGTGTATGAGAATTTACTGAATAGACCTTAATGGTTCCTTTATGCGGCTATAAAACACAGGGAATCTATAAGAGCAGTCTGAATTGGACTAGGAACTTTAAATGTTATATAAATTTATTTGTCATAGTCAAAAGGTTTATTGCTGTAGGTATTTACCTTCCCCATTGTTTAACTAGGTTGTGTATTTCTCAGACATCTATGGTAAAAAATATGTTGTACAAGGAATTAAGGAGAGCTTAAAAGCAGGAATGAATAAGCCAAATCTGCTTTTGGAAATATATTATAAAACCGGAGTAACTTTACTGATATTAATGCATTTACACTACTATCAATCCTGAACACTTGAAGCACAAATATGGCTATGATAGAGTTAATTCCCCCCCAGGTTAATCTGGAATAATTCAGTGAAGCTGATGATAGAATATTTCTTAATTTCCATCCATAGAAATCAAAGAAATCTCTGCCCCTAACCTAAGTAGGTTTTTCCATCTCACCTTTAGAGTATTAGCTATCTAATACCTTCTTGCTGTATATTATAGATAAGCAGCTGAACAGTATTTAGCAAGTGCATATAGCGTCACGGATGGAGTGTTGCTGTAAATCAGAATAGCTCCTCTGAAATCAGAATCTGTTCTGATTCACACTGGCTGTGGGTCTAGCCCATGCACTCACAGCATTTTGCAAAGGTATGCGTCCACTGGCCTCTAACATTTCATGTTCCTCAGGTAGGCAATTTTTGAACGCTTTAATAAAGCGTAGAAGTAGACCACAAAGGCATTTTTTAAATCATGATACATCAAACCAGACAAGGCAAAGCACAGACCTGCTGAAACAGTAGTGTCATTAAATTTGGCCAGATACAACTCTAAGTGAGAAAATTCTGAATTATTTAATAATGCACAAATCATTGGTCAGTTTTAAACTATGTAGAGTCGAAGTCAGGTGCTCCATCTGAAACACAGAATAGCAGAGTTTAAGAAAGATTCTATTTCAGTTTTGTTCATTTTTAATGTTACATGAATTTGCCCATTTTTATTCTTGCAGGCCTTGAATTATTAACACGCTTTCATGGTTTTCCCATATTTCTTTTATTAAAAGGAACAAAGGACAACAGCATTAAGAACACTATTGAAACACACATTGTAAATTTGATGATTTATGCCAGGTATTTTCTTAGTACTGTACCACTGTGACAGTGGAAAGCAGTCTGTGGATACATATATGTATAATAAATGTATGTTCATGCTTATACATGTGTGGGAGGAAGAATACATATGCAGCAGAAATTGTGTGTGTTTTTATTAAGAAAGGTCAGAATGGAAAGAATTAAGAGAGACCCCTGGTAACATCTATCTCTATTTCTTTCAATTTCCTGTTGGATTACCTTAACTATCTTTATGTTTTCTCTTCCATCTCAGTTGGAAAGATAACTTAAGTAATCAGCAGTAAGCCAAGGATGTAGTAAGATTCTGTATGCTTTTCTCTGGGTGCTCTTTTTAATACATTGCCATTATCTGTTATGCAAATAAACAATAAAATTGGAAGAGCAATGTCATTTCAGTACAGTCCTTTGTGTAAGGCAGGGAATCAGTATTTTATCTGTGTAAGTTTGTTGCTTTTGCCTGTGGTGGCCTAAGGCATGCCTCAAATTGCACATGCATTTTCCTGGCAGAGCTATTATTTTGTGTTTGAGAGTATCATCTGTTTAATTAGCAAGCAAGTTACAGAGACGGATGATGCCAGTCAATGAGATTTCTGTGGAGGTGGTAGCTCAGGAGAGGTACAGCTGAGTACTGTACCAAAAAAGTAATCAAATATGCATAGAAAAGTTTCCTTAATTTCAAACAGAAATTTTACTGGAAAAGGTTATTTTATGTCAATGTTCTTATTCCTCTCCTATTTGAAATCCATTATTTGTAATTGTGTCAGTAGACTGATTCACAGGCATTGACATATTTATTTTCTTGTTAGACATGATTGAAACAAAAATATTAAATAAATGGAAAAAGTTGACATCTTGACTTCAGGTTAGACATTTCCAGTTTAATAACATTAGGCATTAATAATGACATTTTGTTAACAGATAACAGATAATGTTTGTACTAGGGACTGTTAGTGTTGCTATTAAGTTTTTAATTGCTGAGAACTAGAATTATTCATGATGTATAATTTACTTAGGTAGAAAATGTAAAGTCCAAGTCTTGCAAAGCTTACATTCTAGGGGCTGTCAATAACTGCATTAAAGTTTAACATAAGTATTCATCTTTGTAAAACTGGCCCCTAAACACAGACAATAGGGGTGAGGCAACATTCATATTATTGTTAGAAATGTTATATCAATGATTTGTTTTTCATCAACTCCTTCCATCTGGCCCATCTTTCTTCTAATTGTTACTTAATTGTATACAAGCAAACAGTTGGTCCATTTTTCTTCATTATTTCATTCTGACACATTTCTATAAATGGGTTTTGTCTTACAAACACAGCAATAGCATAAATTACAAAGATGAAACGTGTCTGAAACAAAAATTAGGAAATTTTATTGTGTAATCTGTCCTTCAGGGGTGGATGCTTTATTAAATGGCAACCAAAGATATTTAAATGAGAACCTAAATCAGGCTATTTATTAAATGCTTAGCAATAAACAAGTTCATAAAGAGCATGAAATGATGACACTTTTAAAATATGTTCATTCAGCCATACCTCCCTAACACAGAAGCGCTCCCATTAGTCAGAATCACTGAATTAACTCTGTGGATACATTTTTTCCCCCTTTTCTTTGCAGAGAGAATGTGCTAATTTCATCAAAGTGCTTAAGGCTTACAATTCAACCCACTTGTACGCTTGCGGAACAGGGGCTTTTCATCCAGTCTGCACCTATATTGAAGTTGGAAGCCATCCTGAGGTAAACTGTCTTAAAACAATATTTTTCTTTTTCCTCTTTTTAATCTTTATTGGTGTTTAGCCATGATCTCTTTCTGCCAAAATGCACTCTCATTAGTTTCTGTGTCTCAGTGAGTGGATCTGGTAAGACTTGCTCCTGACTCAGGTGCTGACGTGCTGATTGATAAATCACAGCAGAATCTGCACTGTTCTCCCCTACACAGCATCTTTTCCCCCAGGGGCTTAAATAAATATGAGTAAGCCATTCTACCTGGTTCATGAGGTTAAAAGCACTGTCTTTTCTTTGGTCAGGACAGATACCAGCTAGGAGAGGGGTAGTGCAGCCTGTGTCTTTATTCTGGGGCCAGCTCTGTCCTTTAGTCTCCTACCAGTCAGACACCGTGGCAGCTTTCTCCCAGCTGGGAATTAAAATAGTGTCACACATTTGTAAATCCCGCTTCTCAAATTTGTCCTAACACACTGACAGTTTTTCATATGTGACTTAGGTTTTGTTTCCTTACTTCTTAGTGAAAAATAAATCACTTTTCCTCTCTCTTTTCCCCCTTTTTTTAACCTGTAGCTTGCTGACTTTTGCTTAGTGTTGCAGAACTTGCAGTAGCTCTTGTACTGTTTTGTCATAATGAAATAGGTCATCATAACAAAATAGATAAGCATGGTCTTCCCTGGTGAAAAACAGTATTACTCACAGAAAGCAATGGGACTATGCTGATTTTCAACACTTTTTCTCTCCAGAAAGGCCAATCTTCTATTGTCCTGATGAGTATGTAATATACATTAGTCCACTTCACTTTGTTTTCAGTTTGGCTTACCTGAGTGTTGCTCGATGGACTGTTTCAGTTTAGCAACCAGACTCTTGATGTGTTTTCAGCAGTCACTAATTTATGGATATGTTTTACTGGTGAATCCATAGCTGTGTTACTTGTAGCTTCTGTGATCGTTGAAGAAGAGCTCTTTCAAGTTACCTTACAGTTTTGCAATTCAGGTTTGCAGATTTCCCTGAAAATAAAGACATCATTGTTAAATGAATGAGGACTCAGTTATTTAAAAATCAGAATTTCTTCTTGTAGAAAAATTAACAGATCTTTTGAGTGTTGAATTTATAGTCTGGCAACCGTTTTTCCCCATAATAACGTCTTTCAATATTTGAAACCTGAGTCTTTAAAACGTTCTAAGCATAAGGTTTTGAAGCGATAAAGGAGCTGCAAAGTAGAAAGGGGTTTTTTTTTCATATTCTTTAATGCTTGATTCCAGAATGCATTCTTGGCAATTAGTGATTGTGTCTTGACCACACACAGTATGTCATTGCTTACTGCATTAAACAGATTCTCTGCTTCCTGAGATCCATTTGGGAATTGGTAGACATATTAATTAACTCTAGTTCCGTAAGATGTGTGTCAATCAATTCTTGGCTATCTGCCAAGTGAATCTATCTGCAGAGAGATAGCTGGTATGAGGTCATTTACTTCTACATTTGGCTGTTTTATGACTGTACCATAAAACTAACACACACTTTATCAAGGATTTATAGAAAGGATGATCAGAGATGAGAGGCCAGATCCAACCTTGGTTTAACATTCCAGATTTTGAAAGTCTTGAGTCAATGATGTGTTTGGCCCTGGAGCTGAAAGAGGATGTTTGTTTTAGCTTCTTTCTAGCAGTCCCTAACTATAAACAAAATCTAAATTGTTCCTGGTTTTGGTCATTTATGCAGTAATTTTGTTAGTCCCCCTGCGCCTGAATCATTCTCATGACCCTTGGTTTCACCTTTGCAAACCAGGGAAGTCAGGAGTATGTTTACCTCAACTGCCTCGGACACTGTTAGCCTTTGATTTCCTTTCATGATTAAGCTATGAGTGAAATCATCTTCACCTGCCCTTCCAGTGGCCCAGGTTTCTGTGTCCTCTGGACAGCTGTGCAGGAGGGTCACTGCCTCCTCGGCCCAGGTCTGCCCACGCAGGGAGAAAGTGGGGCAGGCAGGAGGCAGCATATCACCCCCTCTTCTCAGGCTTTGACAAACCTGACAGTCAGCCTGGGTTCTGTCCCTTGCAAAGGTGAAAATCAGGCGCATAAATACATTTATTAGGTTTGCAATGAAAAATAATCCGGCCTGTCTCTGTCTCTCAGCTAGGGCCTGCTCCTTCCTTTCCCATACGACCTAGCCAGGAATTTCAAATGTGCATCTCCTCCCGGAGCTGGGGAAGAAGAGGGTGCTTGATTGACAGTAGCTATTAGAGACACCACGGATGGGGGGGATACAATATTAACCCCTGCACGCTGCATCTGTGAGAGCCAGATGGTTTACGTTGTCATGTCAGACAGCAGCACTGGATGTGTCAAAGGGCCATTGCTTCTGTATCATGTATAGTTTATACCTTCCTAGCATACTAAAAAAGGTAAAAAGTATAAGCAAAGGCAAGCAGTTGATTTTGAGTTAAAAAATTGCCATCTAAAACATTTCCTGAAGATTCCTTTTCTGCCACAACACTTGTGGAAAATTAACTGACTTCACCATCTGCTTATTTATTTTTCAAGCACTTAGAGAGGTAAATGTGAACTGATTAGGGGAATAGTCAGGGAATGTACCTACTGTCTAATAAGACTGCTTGTTTATGTGAGCTCTGAATATAACCCACCTGCCTGAGTCTGGTGGAGGAGAGGAAATTAGCGTGTGCCAAACTGAAGAGGATGGAGAAGTGAAATTTAAAGAAAAGAGTGGCAAGCGATAGTGAAAACACTGAAAGCAATTGGAGTAGGCTGCAGGAGGCTGCAATACGGTACAATTTTTATGATTAGGGAAAGGAAATAAATTACTTTGTGTGACAGCCATAAAGTAATGGGAATATGAATTGTTATATCTGTTGAATATCTCTTCGATATGAAGCAGCGTATCACAGCCCCATTCCATACTTGAAGAAAACCATTTCTAGTGATGAAACTAGGCAGGTCTAATTGAGTTTGATGAAGTACAGTATCAGAAATAATAATAAAAAGGTAAAAGGATATGAACAGCATGCTGTGCATCTGATTAAAAATGATCTGCACAAATGTATACAGCCTAATATGTTGTGAATTACACTGTAGGCTAAGGAGTAAAGCAGGCTAATCTTCACTTAAATCCATTCCAGATGTGTAAGTGAACAACCACAGTATTTAGAGAGAAGAATAAAGTTGATGTTTGAAGAGACCTTAAGCACGTAAGCCATAAGTAAGCAGGAAAGAACATATTTAGAGAGAACGTAGCATGCGTATACGCAGAAAATACCTGAGGAGAGCCTAATTTAAAGCTTGAGGTCATCCATTGGAGAGGCTATATTTGTACTTTCATTGAATGGGACAAACTGGCTCATATGCAGATGTCTACATTGTGCATGCCTGAGTTTAGCTGAGATGACCCAACACAGACACCTACACCAACTTCAGGGATCCGGGCTTAGGCAACATGTGGCATTCTCTCCACATAACGCAATATAATGCAAGAAACCAATTATCAGACTAAATAAGAAAGTAATTAGTAAAGCTATGTTCTGCTCCCACTGACTTCTGAGGAAACAGGATTGGATGTGTAGGAATGTTGTACTTAACGGTTGCAAAATTACACAAGTCAGATCTGTGCTTGAAAGGAACAAATCCAACTGCAGGGAGACACAGAGGTGCATTAAACCCCCTAAAAATTCACAACAGGATGCAGAATGCACCTGCCAGTGCATGCCTGAGCAGGAGGAAGGAGCCCTGCTCCCTTTCCCCAGGGCTCCCTTTGGGGTAGTTTGTGTGAACCAGCAGGGAACAGTCTTGTGTTGGAAAGAACAGGATTTCCCATTTACTTAACCCTTACATACAAGTGGGGGTATAGAGAATGCCCTATAGAACCTTTTTTTTTAACGCTCAGACAGGCATTACAAGAGCTGTACAAAATTGTTTGCCAGATCCTCAGCAGGAATACATTAGGGTTTCTTCAATGGAGGTAAATCAATAGATGCTGTCTGAAGAACTAACCCGGCTTCTTTTATTGTCTCCTAATTCCAAATTTCTTGTCATTGTCCGACAGATTAAAACTCACTTTTAACTGGATGAATTTAAAAGATCTGGGATCACTTTACTTGCAGGTTATTTCTCATTCTTAATCAATAAAGAAGCTCTAAATTTAGTTCAGATTTATGATGTACATAAAACATTAAGTTATTGCATATGAAGTTATATAACACTACCACCTGTAACATATTTGCTTTTTCCGGACTCTGTGTATTTTAAAAATCTTTGCTTCAACTCATAAAATTTTGCTGAATTATACTTTTGACTTTTTTTATCCCTTCTGTACTTCACATTAGAAGAGGTCTTGAGTGCATTTGCTAAGTAATGGACATCCTGTGCTGATACATTTATGCATCTGTCTTTTTTGCCTGCATATAAGTCTATATATATTATATATATATGTATATAGTGATGGAAAAGCAGGTTTTTTCCAAAAAGAATGACTTTGAAGGAACACATTACTTGAAGGACCAGCACTACTGCTGGTAGAAAAAATATGTTGTGTTTCATTATCTAATGTGAAATTCAGGGTGAAACATTGAGTTCAGTAGTAGCAGATGTGGCATAAATTGGCGTAGCTTCATTGAAGACAGCAGAGTTGTGTCAGTTTACATCAGTTAAGATTCTGACCTGTGGTTTTTAAGTGAAACATTTGAGCAAATGATTTTTAAGTTAAGAATCACCTCAGGCTAATTTTCCTTCCAGCTAATTAATTATACCTTTATATGGGATTTATATGCTTACCAAATATATAGACAAAATATGAAGGAAGAGGATACTGTTAAAGGATTATTCTCATTTGTGATATAACAGTTCTGTGATAGAACTATTATTTGTGACACAGCAGTTCTAAGCATCACTGTAATCACAGAGAAATGCCAATACAGGAAGATCTAGTTTACAGACTATAACAGCCTATTTGAGTTCATAGATGCTTTAACCTTTCAAACCACTAGATATCCACTTGCTACAGTACATGAAAATAAAACTGAAGAACCTGATCCCTAGCTTATAAGTGCCTTCTAGAGCACTTCTTTCAATCACCTGGGTAGTTTTGCCATGGGAAAAAAGAAAATCTCTCTCAGATGTTTAAAGGCTGATATACTTCCCCTTGTTTCATAAAAAGCAGGGTAATGATTTCTGCTATATTGGGAAATCCCAGGTGCTGGGCCTTTTTGCCATACTGATGTTCTTGTCTGTGGAGGATGGCAGGTGACAGGATAGTCAGTGTCAGGCACACATCTGTCCTGGCATCTCATAGGGTCAGTGGCCAACATCACAAAATAAAGAGGCTTGGTTCCTCTGGAGGCTGCTGGGTCTGCAAACCATCACTTCTGCTGCTCCACATGACATCGATTTCCAGTCCCTTAGGCTACCCTGCGTGAAAACTCTTTGCATAAAATCAGGCTTTTCACACTGTCGTAGTTTAACCCCAGCCGGCAACTAATCCCCCCACAGCCACTCACTCCCTCCCCTCCGGTGGGATGGGGAAGAGAATCAGAAGAGTAAAAGTGAGAAAACTCCTGGGTTGAGATAAAGACAGCTGAACAGGTAAAGCAAAAGCCATGCACCCAAGCAAAGCAAACCAAGGAATTCATTCGCCACTTCCCATGGGCAGGCAGGTGTTCAGCCATCTCCAGGACAGCAGGGCTCCATCACACCTAACGGTGACTTGGGAAGACAAACACCATCGCTCCGAACATCCCCCCTTCCTCCTTCTTCCCCCCGCTTTATACGCTGAGCACGACGTCTTATGGTCTGGAATATCCCTTGGGTCAGCTTTGGTGGTATGAGAAGCAGAAAAGCCCTTGGCTCTGGGTAAGCTCTGCTTAGGAGTAACAAAAACATCCCTGTGTTATCAACACTGTTTCCAGCACAAATCCAAAACACAGCCCCACACCAGCTACTATGATGAAAATTAACTCTATCCCAGCCAAAACCGATACACACACATGTACAATTTACCTCCACTTGTTAAAAAGAACAAATCTTGGCATAGCTATAACCTTCCTAGCATTTTGGAAGTATATAGTTTTATATACAGTTCTATATAGAATATAAATCTTATTCCAAGCCATAATTCACTATCAAATTGGTTGCAAAGGAATATGCTATGGGAACTTTCAAATAACCTGAAAACAATATTTACAAGAGGAGTACAGCGAAGGCACAGAGAACATGACAGTCCTTTCTCATAGAACAACCGTAAGCGAGGCAGTTGTTCTGGTAAGGTCCGACAAATATTTCTGTAAGGAAACCAGGATGTGTTGATGGGAGCTCTGCACATTTTTAAGCACCATCATGCACAAGCAGGCCAAGTGCTATGTCCCAAATGGAACCTCTTGTTATGTGGCATTATCTTGTGATAAAGTTACAGAAGTAGAAGGTCACCATAAAAAGGTAACTTGACTCCTATTTAAAAGACTTTTTGAAAAACTCCATAAAGCCCTTTGTAAACAAATATTAATCAGGTTCATGGTTAAATGCTATTATTTATGAAGGCCTGTCTTTGAATACACCACAGATCTCCTTTGACTTTAGCTGTATTTTGAACACTTGGTTTGCTAACAGAGAAGTTAAACCAGGAAAACTCAGATTTTTCAAAACTTCATCCTGTCATCCCCAAGCAAAATATAATTCCAATAAAAATTTGTTTCCAGAGTAGATCCTTTAAAGTAGGACTATTAGGCTTTATGCGATAATTTAGCTGTCAGAATAGTTTAATTTATGAGGTAAAGTTCTCTCAACTGAGTAGCACACATGGCAGCAATGGCTGACATCTTTCCTACCCCTCGCTGTTGGGAAAGTCTATGCAGCACTACAGCTGTTTCATCCTCAGCAAAGTGAGACAATGAAGAGAAAAATTTCGAAAGAGATTTTTTTCCAAGTATCTTATTTTAACAAGATAAGAATCGATTTCCTAATACAAATTCTAAAGCATACTAAACTTTTGCTGTAAACCACACAGTTAAAAGTATAATAATTTAAATTTGCAGCTAGTGTTCATTACCCTGACATATTCAATTAAGAAGAACATGCCTTTATGACAGCTGAATATTTGACAACTTGCTGATCCATTTGATCTTCCATTTACCAACGTAAAGGTATATTTGTAAGAATAGGACTGTTCCAAATCATATGCATGCAAAGGATCTGGCTTAGTATCTTAAAATTCAAATACAGTACAAATATAATTTTTTGGGGGAAAGTATTTAGCAAAGGGCTCATGCTTTAATCATTGACAGGAACTGTGAACATCATAGGTTTTCAGCTGTCATTTAATGCATTCAGTCCTGCCCTTGTATATTTCCTAATTACACCTAAGCAATTTGGAATCTATTTATGTCTAAAGTGACAGAAAGTCAGTAATTATGTTTGAGGTTCACTCTGAGATTTACAAGTTGAACATTTACATGCAGGAAATGAAATCAAGTTTTAAACTATCACAAGTCAAAACAGTGTGGTTGGCTATTTTATTTTTTCACCTTTATTCCTCAGTCTACAGACTTAAATGGTTTAGGCAAAATGGAGGCACAGTTCTTTAGTAAGTCATACAGAGGAGAGGTATAAGATATGATGAGAAGCAGAACAAAGACATGGAATTTACAGCCACAAGGGCCATTTGTTGCACAGCAGAAACCACTAATGAAACCCCTATTATTATTCAAGTCCGATCAGTTCAGCTATTCAGTAACTAACTTTTATTTAGGACTTCATAAATATATCCAAATTGCTATGGCAGACCTCCCAGTTTATTCCTAAGTAAAAAAAAAAAAAAAAAAATCAACTCCAGAACCATATTACTTTATACATATGTTTTAAAGAAAATGTAAATGAAAGTCACTCCACAGGTGATGTTCCAGCACTCTACAGTTTGGTTTTAATAGAAAACTTCCCTGAGATGAGAGAGGACTGGTAGGGATATGGTCTGTAGAGAGCATTGGTGTTTCCGTGGATCTGGTCTGATCACTACAGACCTGCAGTGACACAGAAGGAAGCTTGGTAGTAGGAAGATCCTGCATATTCTCCTCCACTGTTGAAAAAAACCAACTCACACAAAGTAACTGTTAACACAGATTTTTTTTTAGATTTTTCTCAGTGCAAAAAGGGGCCGGTGTGAACGATAGTGTCAAATTTGACCCCCCTGCCTCCTAATGAGAGGAATCTATGCACTAGCATGCTTCCACTGAGATAACTGAGAAGACCATTGTTCCCTCACCGTACAGTACATGGCTTTTGCCTTCTGTGGCTGAGAAATGCTGGTTGATTACAGTGGAGAACTGTATACAGTATGCCACAGCTGAATGACTTCCATGAATAAGAAACTAAAGCCAGTCGACATATTCATTAGGTTCAAAGAAATGAGTCTCAGAACTGTGGGAAAACTTTTGTTTACGCTGCTAGAGGGGAGGAAAAAAAAAAAGAGTGAGATAGAAAGAGACCTCCATGGAAGTAAATGCGCAGAGTGGAGGGTGCACACGTGCACATGCAGAACTGTTGAGTGGATTTTCACTTATACCACATGCAATGCCTTGCTTTGTGAGTCCATGTCTTAAAACCATGGGTAACTTTCAATATGCTCAGATAATGAGTGATTCAAGTTAAAGACACTCTTAGGATCTGGGTTTAATTTCTTTTTTTTAAAATGTGGAGTGTTTTTTCCTAGTAGTAGTTGTCTTCAGTGAAGTTCTTTATGACTTATACTGGTGTAACTAAGACTGATGTTCACTCTTCATTTGTACAGTCACAGAAAAAAACATTAATTTCTAGCATTGTTAGAGTGATGACTCAGAGTTTTGTGTCTGCTTTAGGAAAATTAATTTCAGCAATGGCTACCAGAGGAGCTGAAAATACACCCACTGTTTGCATTTGGATGTTCATTATTTCTCCTATCAATTAAAGGATGTTATGATGAATTATTTATTTCCACAATGTAAATATTCCCACTGGCACATGATTACCTTACTTTACCATGAGATGATACAGTTTTCCTAATTCATTACAGACTTAGATTGTACTTTTAAGAGAGATGGCAATCACATTAAGATGTTGATCCAATTTTCTGGGTGGGAATATTATGTTTGTTCATCAACAGAGCCCATAATATTTCTAGTAGCACAGAAGTTCAGCATTTGCCTCTTGTTAGAGTAACAATTGAAAACATTAACCCAACTTCACAGTCATGCAACATATGCAAAATTTCATCCACACACCTCCTGAAACAAAAGACAAGTATGGCTGAATCCTTTGATCTCTCGACCAACATGGGGGAGAAAAAAATAAAATAACAAACCACCATCTGTTGGGAAACCGATGTAATAAAAACAGTGGAAAGCCAGCCTATAGTATAGACTGACTTAATTGAGGAAATGACTTATAAATAGAATTATTTCTTGATTTAGAGGCGCAGGAGGAAGCAAAACTGAAAGAAGGAGTTACTGAACTCAGATTCGGATAGATCAGCATCAAAGCAACATTATTCATTGTGGAATCCACGTTACAAGGCTCCAGTTGACAGGGGCTGACCTCATGAAGAAGAATCATATTTTAAGTGTGATTTCTGCCTCTGAAGGAAGTGACTGTATTGTGTTTGTAGTTCAGTACAAACATCTTGTCAAATAGTCTTTAAACAACCAAGGTCACGACGCAGCAGGTTTTAGCTGTGGGTGATGTTCCACATACAGGCCATAGGGCTGTGAAACGCAGAACAGCAAACTAACCAGTTATATTAAATATTCAGACATGAGGACCTAACCAAGAGCCTACTGATGTTAACTAACTCCACTGGTCTAAAATTTGCCTAAAATTTGATGAGAGCTGATGTGCTGTGAAGTGTCTTTCAGGCCTGATTTTTAAAAGTTGTAGGATATATTTAACTCTCGGAAGTTACATGCGAGTCTGAAAACACTACCTATGTCCATGCTTTCAGACCAGTCTAATATGTAAAGTTTCTGCATGTTCACGTTGTTTAAGCTTAGTGGTACCTCAGCACAGTGACTGGCCGGCGGTTAGTCCCACAAGGGGCCCAGAGAGGCTGTGTATGGCCACAGCGCCAGCTGCTCAGCAGTGATGGAGAGATTCATGCCTGAGCTTCTCCTCAAAACCTCCTCCTGATGTTGCTTCTGGCTGGAAGTCTCACTCATTCCGAATTCCCAGAAAAGGGGCATTTCCCCAAAGGAAAGATGAGAAGACTTATGGGTTTAAAAGCAATCTTTCAAACAGATTCAGGAAAGAAAAAAGTCACTTTCCACAATGGGAGGCCTCCTTGGTGTGCTTCCAAGCTCCTTATACATCTCTTTATTTCATCAACAGATGCATTTGGCGTGACAAAACTGGCTTCTCCACAGTGATTAAATCTTATTTCTCCTTTGATAAAAAGCAGAGTAACTGCAGGTGAAGCTACTATTTCTGTGAGTAAACAGCAGTACATAGGTATTTCCAGCAGTTGCCTGGTGGAACAGGAAATAATTGTTCTTCTCCTGCTATCTTGACCATCCCCATTTTTATGTACAGACTCATATTTATGTGAAAAAGCTTCCAAATACTTTCCAGATGCCTCCTTGCCTTTACAAGATTTTGAAACTGAGTTTCTTCTCTGCTCTGTGTTATACAAAGAGTGTCTCAAATTTGTTGCTAAGTTCATAAATCATAAAATTCCACTATTCCTTAGCTCAGTAATAATGCTAAATATTGATGCTTTGATTAGCAATTAGTACTTTGCTTCTTAAGGAGAGAATTTGCTGAACCTTGTAAGAAAGCAAATGAGAATTAATCCCATATATGCCATACACACAGAGAAGATGGCTCCAAGAGGAATGATCTCTGCAAAACAAGAGCAGATACAGTTTAACCATTACGTCACTTTCTAACTTTGCTAAATACCTTTACAAAGGATAAAGAAAATGTTTTTTATCAGTATACAACCTTTCATCTTTTTGCATCACATGTTTTGCTGGCGTAAGATGACACAGATAGATTAACAATCAGGTATTTCAAGATCTTAAAAGTCTTACAGGAGAGAAAATCCTTCATCCTTCTTTAAACAATACCTTTCTGTGAATAGAGACCCAGTACATTGGTCAGCTTGACTGCTTCAATAGTACCTGTCTGCAGGAAGAAAATCCAGTTTTAAGAATTTAGACAGATTGGATTTTGTGCACGGAAGGAACATGGGACTGTGCATAAAATCATCTAAAAATAACAGACGTGAAAGCAGTGCAGAGGCATAAATAATTATCTTCATTATACATTAGTCCATATATCTTTTGCTATGAACGGTTAATCAATTTACTGCTGAAAGACTGTGGGAGATTAAGAATAGTACTGAAACAGGCAGTGTTTTAAATATTTGTGGTTGTCCCATATGCCTACTGCTTGTGTGATGCTGGAAATCAGACTAAGTGATCACAGCAACTCTTTCTGTCCTCAAAATCTAAGAAGAAAACCACTTAAAGTCAGTTGTGAAAAAAAATTATTTACTCTTCCATTCATTCTCAGTTCTAGCTTACATAGTTTGTAACAACTTGCTTTCTGTTTGTGGCACTCAGTAAGTCTATTTGGAAATGTGCTGGTTTCTTTTTGAGCTCCTGAGTATAAACCATACAGAATCTCTGTATCATCCCTCAAATACCATTCCTGTGAGGAAAATGTACTGTGCCCTTCTGTTCCTTCCTTCACCTCTCCCTCGTTTATGTAAGACAAATAATTTAGTGACTATGACCTGACTCAGATGAAATACATGCCTCTGACTTGTTCATGCCTCTGTGGACTTTGAGTAAATTAGTTATTTCCGAAGTAACTAATTTCATTGGAAAAGGGTGAGTAACTTTCCACCATTACTTGGGAGCTAAAGAAAAGACGAGCTAATACCTGGGTTGTTTTTTTTTCTTTCTCTTCAGCTTCTGTATTATTTGCTGTAGACAAATCACATATGGTTATTTTTATTTATTCCCAGAAGGAAACTTTGTTTTTTAAAATGTGGTTTTTCTTTAGCTCAGTGAGTCAGAAAAGAATGTGAGAAACACATTGTATGAAAAACCAGTCACCACTGGAAAACTTAGATAAAAAGAGGTATTGTGCAGAATGAATTAATGTATCATGATGAATTCATGTCTATTAGAATTGGCAGTGACTTGCTATGTCATCTAATCTATTCTAATTTGTGTACATCTGCAGTCATCTACAAGTCTGGACTGTCTTCTCACCTGTAGTGATATAAATCACAACTAGTGATTCTTGCAGTACAGCACTGATTTGCATTTTAATTCTTCCATTTTCAAATATTGCACAGCTAATCATAATTATACACATTGTCCAGTCCTAAGCAACTTTTTTCATATTTAGTGTATGTATCAAACAGTTCCAGAAGAGCTGTCATGTAACTTTTCTATTGTATGATTTCATATATTTTAGTTAAGAAATGCTACATGATTTATGAAAATCTATGGATTCCTCTGAGTTGCAACATGGTCACACTCAGGGAAATATGTTAATAAACGTTTGCAAGTACATAATCAGATGAGAACACAATACTCTCCATTAATGAAATATGATCCATAATGAATCTTGCATGGGAGTGCTAATAACTACCTTTAGGTTAAAGTGCTCAGATGTCACAGTATAACAATATCTGTCTTAGATGTGTATCATTACAGCAAAGTAATTAAAGGTTACTTAGCTGTTAAATGGTTACCTTGGAGGAATCCTTCAGTAATGTGGTTTCAAACATGCCTTCACAATGAAATTAATTAAGGAAATTAAATATCAGCCTTGTAGTAATCTATTATATGTGCAGAATATCTGGCATGTAAATGTATAATAAGATTGGTGGCATAAAGCTGAGGACTTGAAGATATGCCCATTTGTTTTTAAACATAAAACAATCCTGGTTGTTCTTATATGTAAAATACTGCTTATGCTATTGGGTTAAAAAGAACAGTGACAACATTGCAGAAGAGAAATGGAACGTCAAAATTATCATGGTCACGTTCCATGTGCTGCGTGAGTGCAAAGCTCAAGTAGCACCCCTCAGGATGAGAGAAGTATTAAAATTTACTTGATCCTTTTCACACCTCTGCACTACGTGGAGTTAAAAGCCTGGTAACGAGCGACTAGAGTTTTGCTAACAGCTCAGTCTGACTCATCAGGAGGATG
Source organism: Haliaeetus leucocephalus (assembly GCF_000737465.1). NCBI lineage: Eukaryota > Metazoa > Chordata > Aves > Accipitriformes > Accipitridae > Haliaeetus > Haliaeetus leucocephalus. Next base: position 11,069,469 of record NW_010973187.1, on the reverse strand, counting down.
CTTTCAGGGGTTACTAGCTTGCTGCCTTCTGTGTTTAATAGATACCACACCAGGAAAGTTGAGCAAGCAGCTTGATCTGGATATAAACATTTCTCATCACCTGTTCAAGTGGGAATATGACATGGGCAACACCAGTGACAGAGTGGAGCACTACAGAAATGAGAGAAAGTTATTTTTTCCCCATAATTTTCATGCTGGATTGAAATCTCATTTCATAGATTTTGACTTAAAAAATAATTTCCTAGCATTATGCAAACTGGCAGTGACAAATACACAGTATATTCTGTTTTTTTCTTTGTTTAAAGAGAAACAATCCACTAGATAAATAGATCATTAATCTGAGACCTTTTCATATGTAAGCAAGAAGATGTAAAGTTCCCATCTCTGCTGTCCTCCTGAAACATTGGCCTTGCTCCAGGCTATGAAATTATTCACATACCTTAAGTTTACCCTTATTTAAATGTTTTGCCTGATCATGTCTTTTGACAAAACAGGAAAAAAAAAAAGAAAAAAAAAATCTGCCTCATGCTGCAGAAATCTTTGCTCACAACACAGCTAGGAAAGTATTGGCAGAAGAAAAGGAAAGATGAAGAATTCATGATAGAAATCTGCCTTTTTCATGCTATGATATGTGTTTTTATGCCAGTGAGATAATTAGTAGTGGTGGCACCATCTTATCAGTGATATGCAAAGCTGCTGCACATTTTGGTTGAGGATGACACCAATGTTATGGGTTCTTCTCCAGTCCTCAGGCTTCTGCCGAGGCCAAGTGGTTCAGCCTTAATTGGTTTTGCTCTCTGCAATCCAGATTTCTTGAAAGATGAAGCTTCAGTCATTGTCATGTGAAAATGATCCCATGTCTCCGGGCCAAAAAAAATCCGCAGACAAGCTAAATAGCAATGATGGAACTATCTGTCCACTGAATAATCTTTAGATGCCCTTCAAAGACCTTCTACACACATAGTGGCCAAGCCTACACAAAGTTATTAAATGTAAGTGTAAAAAAAAAAGGAAAAAGTCTTAAATACTGGGATTCTCAAAGAATTGGTCAGTTTTCTGTGCTGTGGCTTCTCAGATAATACAGACTTTTACTTCTTGGGCACAGTAAAAGCGTATCTACTGATTGACTCAGCCTGATTCCAGACCTGGAAACAGCTTTTAAAGGGGGATTAGGAAAAAAACAGTCTAAGGGAGGAAGACTATCTTCCAATGTGTTCTTTTGCCCTGAAGTATGATTTTATTTTTTTTAATTATGAACCAGTAAATGTGTAATCAGAAAACAAATGGCATTGATTAGTTTTTCAAAGCAGTAACTCTCTAATCATTTCATCCTATACTTCCAGGTAGTTTGAAGCATGGAACCAACACGAAACCTGAAAGCATTTTGCCATTTCTACAAATCAACATTACTCTCTGTAGCTAACATTTGTTTACAAGCTTGCAAAGGGTTTCATAAGGGATATGAGTGCACCTACAATACAAACCATGTGTCAAACAGCAGAAAACTCCAGAGCAATAGTGCTGTTGTTTTTTCCCTTTACTTGATCCAAGTTTCATTTTCTGTTTGGCTACGCATCAGTGGTCATGAAGGTGGTATATCAACAATAGTCATGGTGGCATATTGAATTTAATTATAGCTGGTTGAGGCGCTTAACTTAATTTACGTTTTCTGAATAACAATTTATTTTATTCTGTTTTAACAAACCTTTCTGTTTATGCTTTTCATCATCTTTTGTTATAAGAAACAGGGATCTGGTTTCATTACTCAAGTGTGGGAGTAATGAAAGCGTAAGTCTTCATCAGCCTACTGCTGCTATACCTAGGTCTTTTCCTGGAATACTTACTGAAGAACAAATCCCTTGAAGTCAGTAGAGTTTAGTCCAGATCACAAATTTTGATTCCTAAGTAAAAAGCTGTGAAACTCATACCGAATTTAGGACATGGAAAGATTGGTCATCGTTTAACATGGAATAAGGCCACAAAGATTCTTCCAACAAGCATAATATAGTAATAAATGATTCAGACACGAGTACAAGGTTTATGTATTCTCTCAAAGATTGGTGGGGATAAACAGAACAGTAATGGGGAAAGCTGACTTTGTTTAACCTCAGTCAAGAAAGGGAGCCACAAAAGGAAAGTTTGGACAAGACAGTGGAAGTTTTGATCATGGAAGAGCTCTCTGCATGACTTAAGCATTGTCCATAAGCAAAGTTGTGAATGTCTCACTAAGTTAATGCAAATCCCTGCACAGGCATTCTCATTCCAGTTAAAGTGGTATTTCAGGTCTGGTTTTAGCTGCCTGAAAGTAGCTGAAAATAAGCTGCTCTTAAACTGAGCTCACTGTGTTGACACGGAGTGCATGTGTTTACTGGAATCTCATTACATTCAAACATAGCAATACAAGTCCGCAGATTAGTGCTTGCACTGAAAAGGCTGTTTAGCCTTTCAAAGGAATTTGCAGGAAAGCAAGCTGGAATACAAGCCTTTTCTGCTTGTCATTTGTAGGTTTGTGAATTTGGCTTTTATTTCTTTGTGCAAATGTGTTTTCATGCAGACGCTGAAAATCCATGACCCTCTGTAAAAAGGATTACCTTGAAGGGAGATAGTAAGACTACAGTGTAAAGGATGGTTAAAGAAATGCTAAATCTCTCTGTACAAAGATTATAGCACAATAAATTTTTTAACTCAAGGTACTTTCCTGACATTATAAAAACAGTCACATATCAGAACCACAAAATAGAAGTTTTAAAGAGAGGGCTAAAAGAAAATAAAGGAAAATGTCTGTTATTTTTTGTAGAAGGATGATATAGAATCCCTTAAAAAATGTGATTTATTTTAGCTGACATTGCAGCAAGTAGTTTAGATAACACTTAATGACTTAGATATTATTTTTACAATCAGTATATTTCATGGGGTATTAAAGATAATAAATAAGGAAATAATTTAAAACAGATAATAGAAGACAGTAAGAAAAGCTGGAGACTTCAGTTACTTCCAAAAAGCCTGACATCTTACTCATATGAAGCAATGACTTACTCTCATGAGCCACATTAGCCATTTGAGTAAGAGGAATCAAATCCTGGTCCAAAATCTTTCCTGTGGTGGAAAAAATAAAAAAAAACAGAGGTGGTTTTTTCCAACTTACATCTACAGCATCTTTCTTAGTTGTTTTTCTAGATATTATGCAGTATGGTCAGAAGCAAATCCAGACTTAACCCTTCTAAAACTTCCCAAAAAGATAAAAGTAATATCTTTTGGGGTTAACTAGGATTTCAATTACTGCAAGAGTTAAACTGGAGCAAAAACCTTTTTTTCATTGGTGGCTTTCTAGTTTTCACTGGTCTTGAGTCAGGAAAATACCACACTTGCAATAGCTTTTAAGGATCTAAGATTACATAAGATACTTAAGATACCAGAAAAACAATTTTAATCTACTCCTGAAATTTATACCTGAATTTGAATTTTCATATTTATATACCTAACTAGTGGAATGTAAACTACACATCAAAAGCATCATATTCATGGGTGCTTATCTGACTTAGTAAGTTCAGTCTCATCTTCAATGGGGTGCTTAAGAATCTAAGTGCCATTAAAAGTAATTTTAAGTTTCTTTGAGGAAAATAAAGATAGAAGGATGTATAAAAACAATAAAAAGCCAAAGTTTTAAAGACAACATGTCTCCTCAATCTTTCCTGAGGCCTTGAATGGAAAAAAAAATTGACAGGAAATTGAATATTGTACCTCAGAATAAACATTTAAACTCTTCATAATAATAATAAGATGTAATAATTTCTAATGGACTTCAATCTTTTCAAGTGCTTCTAAGACTTTCTAAGAAATGCCTATTTCAAATGAGCATACCTTATTTCAAGATTTCTAATGTTGGTCAAATTTTATGTACTACAGGCCAAATTAATTACTGACAAGATTGGTGTCTATTAACATCTTAGTATAAGTGGGGTTTTATTCTCATTTTTCAAACTATGTTCTAGAAAAATGACTTTTTTTCATCTTCTACCTGAAAAAAGCCCCCAAAATGCGTATATGTGTCTGTAGTCAAATAACCACAATGAGTATTTCAAACTTCCCTACCTGCTTTTTTCTCTTTTGGCACTACTACTTCTAAATCACTGGACTCCTCCAGACTAACAAGACTGAAGTAAAATTTGAAAAAAAGGGTATGAGAAACTGCAACAACATTCACCCAAAAGCTTCCTAAAGAGTAGAAGCAATGTTATAGTAGAAGCCAGTATGTTAAGCAGGGAAATAAAGGTTGGATATGAAGGTTAGTGACTGCTGTGAGGAGGATTTTAAATGTACTAGCCATCTGAGAAGGGGTGAGATGAGGGGAGCTATAAAAATAAGCATGAATAACTACCACTATCATTACATAGATGAAGGAATGAAACTTAATGCTGAATTTAGTTGCAATAGCTAAATTTTCAAATTATTTAATTAAAAAGAGATTGCAATATTTTTTTCAAGAGATTTCAGTGATTTGGGACAAAGGGAAAGAATATGGGAGCTGCATATTTGTTTTTAAAGTTGCTTTTAAAGCCAAATCTCTGTTGCACTGTGATCACTGGTTACTTTTTGATTCCTGTAGAGCTGGGATTAGGCTTTATGTGCCAATCTGTCAAATCTGAGCATTAGTTACCTATGCATTTAAGTGCACACTTATGAAAAGCAGTCTGAGAACCTCATTCAGAAGGAACTTAAGCAAATTATTTCATTGTTTTCAGGGAGATTGCTCATGTATGTCAAGTAAAACCAAATCTGAAGTCTTTCTGCATTGAGATGCTTCAAAAGGACAAACTGGTTTTCAGTTTCATAGGTTCTCCACAGGCAGCACCATAGACAGGACACTCTGAAGGGGAAAGGGAGAGAGATCTGGGGTTTCTTATAGTGCCAGGGAACACTGGGTCATGAAATGGAGGAAAAAAGACAGTGAGAAAGATGAATAGATGGCAACAGGGAAGTATGCTCGAGGACCTGAGACTTTCAGTATTTTACTCTTTCCTGGTATTAGATAATTTACTCCCTCCAGACTTAAATTACAGCCTAATTTCAGAGGGTAGAAGTTATTTTACCTGATTTAAATCACCTGAAACATAGTCAGTTGTTACAGTTATCCAGCCTTATCCTTGGTGAATGGAGAGAATTATGCATCTTCAGAAATAGTGCTTATCTTTCACATCTGTCATAGTATCTGGGATGTTCATGACCATGAAATAAAAATAATAAAATGAGGCAGTCACTCAGAAGCAATACAGTTCAGAAAAGTTCCTGGATATTGATTTGCATTTCTCTGAACTAGAAAGAATAAAATTATCCAAATTGAAACCAAGAAGGGAACTCAGGAAGCAGTATGAAATTTCAGATACAATTCAATTGTGCAAGATTTGAGGCAAATTATTATCCAGCTTGAAACAACCCACACCAGCCCTCAGAAAAAACATGAACTTAGGTATGCTGTTAAACTTAGATTTTAATGTTCAGACTCTTGACATGTAAGTCTACTAGAAGCATTTGGTGTTCTTCCTTAGACATTGTCATCTAAGACAGTAGATTAAATCCCCATACTGAAAATTATATAAATGGCTAAAAACTAATGTGATGGCAAGGCAGAAGTTGTAGAAAGGTAGAAATGCAGCAGAAAAAACACAAACAAACAAAAAAAGTATCTGGACATTGTAAGGCAGAGCAAGTCTGGTCTATTTTACATCCTGTTATTGTCACTTCATTTTCTTGTTTGCAGCTTACACTCACTAATTTTCTACCAGGAATCTTCTACTGCCCTTTAGCTGCTCTGTGTAGGCACGTATCCTCATCATGGTACAATTGTAATAAATGAGTTTTTAACTTCTTATATTAGTTAAGAAGATTAATGGTGCAGAATTTAAAACCTGTGACCAAAATTTGATGAAACGACTTAAAATGAATGACATTTAAGATAGAAAGAGGCTTCTGAATACCAAGAGACAAAATCCAGACAGCAGGAAAATAAGGTTAAACCATTCTAGCTGAAGCCATTTCACAAAAAGAAGAGGAAATGTATGACATATGGTATCAAGTGAGGCACTTGAAGTTGAGTCTAAAAATGTTCAAAAAGACAGCTGTAAGTTTGCATGATTAAAAAGGGAAAGGAAGGATATTACGATACATCAAGAAACAAGGAAGAGTTATGAAACCAGAGGTGGACTTATTGGATGTTTGTTTGCTTTTCTTATCCAGTGGTTTCTAATGTTTTTATTCAATTTATCTTCAAATCCAACCTCCACCTCTATCTTCCGTTCTGTTTCTCCCAGTGACATCAGTGCTGGCTATTAACACAAAAACTGGGTGGATCTTTGAACCTTGAAACCAAATCAAAGAACAATTTAGGGAAAGAGATAATTACATAACAGCTCTTCTTCCCTCCAATATGTTTAAACAGATTAGATTATTTTAATAAGTGTTGGATGTAATGGGAACATTTTAGAATAATATTGTCACGTGAATCTCTACTGACTGTATATGAATCATAAAAGTCACTTAAAAAAACCCCAACTTATCTCTCCCTATGAAATTTTGTGGTTTGCATTACCTGATCTTTATTCTAAGTTAAATGACCTATTTCTTTTTAATTTTTGTTTTTATGATTGTTTAGCTAATTAATATTAAATTGCTTTAGAGCTGGAAATCTGTAAGAGGGATTTTTTGCTTCCAAGGCTAATTCTTGTAAAACTCAAGTGAATAAAAACCAAGTGGCTATTTGCATATGGCAATTCGTCTGTGCATTGGGAATCCAACAGAGATATTCCTTGGGAATCACAGGGAGACTAAAGGCTAACTGGACACAAAGGCTGATGCACTCTTCCCATCACAAGTGATCCTTAACAATTTTACTTGGCACGTTGTGCATAGCTTTGCATGTGCTGAGTAAGCTCAGTTGCCTTTAGCTTTACTAGGATTTGAGGCAGGACTATATACTTTTGTTTATGGCACTGGACAAGGCTCAGGAACTAGAACATTAGCTTTTTGCTTTGGCATAGATTTCCTGGCTAAATTACCTAATTTCTCTCTGCCTCATTTCATAAGAACAGTCAAATCTGTTCAGACCAAAGGCTCATTTAGCCCAGTATCTCGGTTCTCACAAGGGCCCATAATGGATGCCAGTAGAAGAGAATAAGGCGGCGAGCATGCAGCAGTGCTTAGTGATATAGTCTCCCAGGCTCCAGCACTCGTTGTTCAGGGATTTCCTGAACCAGGGGTGGAGTCTCTGTATTTAATGCTTTTCAATGACTTGGTTTTGATGAATTAGTACTGGCATTTCTTGAGCTCATATATTTTAAGAATCCACAACATCCCATGCCCTACAAATTGTAATATGTGAGGAACATAGCTTTATTTTGTTTTAAACCTTCTACCTGCCAGTTTCTCAGTTTAGAACAAACTGAGAAGAGTCTTCTTTTCTTCATATCTCTTCCAGTGTGCTGTATGCTTTCTAAGTTAGAGGACTGTAACTTCATGAAGTACTGAAAATGCAGGAGTGCCATGCTTTTATAGAGGCATAAAGATGCTGTTGGTTTTGTTCTTTATTTCTTTCCTTGAAACTCTTAGCATTAAATTTGCTTTTTTTGACTGTTACTGAGCATTGACCTCATTCATAAAAAATAAAATAAAATTTTTAAAAAGCTATTGTGACTTTAAAATCTTGTTCTTGATCTATAAAATGAGGTACTGTACTAGTGTTTGCAGAATTGCTTTCTGTGGAAAGATGCAGAAGGGAACAGTGAACACAGCTTTACACAAAGTTCCAGAAAGTCCTTGACATAAATGTACGAGTTGCTCTGGTTTATTCTAGCTGCCTTCAGTCAGCAAAATGAGATTTTATCTCTAACATTGACAAATAAAACATTTTCAGGCAGAAATGTAGTTTTAAAATTCCTGTTCCTTTAATCTACGCAAAAAGTGATGCTGCTTCTGATCTTTTGAGGCCTTAATTCAGAGGCCACTGAAAGATGAGAGGAGAGTGCCATAGACTGAATGGTTTTTGGAGCAGATGCTTAGTCACTGATATGAGAATGAAATGCCAGTCGTGCAATTTGACTTCTCTGCTACCACTAGCACCTCCTGAAACAGGAAGACAGCTGGGCTATTATATTTCAGATTCCATTTGTAAGTGTTAATTTTAATGCCTGCATACAAAAGAAAAGGAAAGGGGAAAGATACGTTTCATTCCCACCGTTTTCCTGTGCATCTTTAAATGTGCAGTATGGGACTAGCGGACCTTGCTAGCCCTCGTGAGACTTTTCTTACAAGAAAACTCCAGCATCATTGCAGATGTTTGGTCACTTTTCCTACAAGACCATACCTCTGAGTTCTTCCCTTTCCGAGGGACTTACGTTTTGACAGGAACCAATTAGAGTCGACAATGTTTCGAAAACTGTCTCCTGTTTCTCAGGGGCCTGTAATCAGTGTTCAAATCTTAGGTAAACGAAGTTTCATCTATAAAGAAAAGATAAGCTCAGCAGAGTTCAGAAGGTGCCTCAAACAGCACAAACACCTTCTCCTGTTGAAATGTTTACATCCAAGGTGATAGAAAGCTGAGCAGCATTATCTTGCAGATGGTTTGACAAGATTTTAATAAATACATAGAAAGGCATGTGTTTTTTCCCTACCAATTAGGATCAAATTTTCTGGATCCAGGGCTAACTTACAGTAAGGAAACACTCCAGTTGTAAAACTAAGGCAAGATGGTTTAGAAGCAACCCAATGACTTAAAAATTGCATTTATATTGTGGATGTGCAAAAACCACCCTGACCCTTCTGATATTCAACCTGCTTGATAATCTCCAAAACTGACTTCTTTCTTTAGTTATGTTGGCTTTCACTGGGGTTGCACAAGCGTCACTGAGGAGAGAACTTAGCTCATTGTTTAAAGGTGCTTTTGTTTATGAATAACAAATTAAAAGGGTGATTTGGCACAGCAGGTGAGATGATTAATATTTCAGGTCTTATTATTTTTGTTTGTGCATGTATGTGTTTGTGTGTAATTATACCTTTCAAGGATCAACAGCTAAGTGCAGTTAAACATTTAACATTTATCTGCATAAATGCAAATGAAGCTTGAATTTCAGTCAGATAATCTAAAACAAGTAATCAGTATGGATTAAGAACACACATGATTTTTCTTCAGTGTTTACTGCCATTACTTTCATGATGACAAAAAGCAGAAGGGTGACGGTACAAAAGCAAGTTTAGAAGTCGTATATTCATCAATTCAAACCTTTTAAATTGATGGTGATGGAGAACAACTGTTTTAATTCATAGTAATTTGGAAGGATTTGCTGTGACCTTGAGTTAACACGTAAACATGGCAAGGGATACGAGAAAGATTCCTCTGACGTTCACTGAACTTGAGGGGAATCTTTCTTTGACTTCACTGGACTCCAGATTGAAGCTCTGAGAGCAGGGCCTGAGAAGATACGCACAGAAGTCTCAGGGATCACGCCACATCTGGGAAGGCATCACCCTTAGTTGCAGGGTTTATTGTTACAAACCTTAACCCTCCCCTGAGCACAAAGACAGGTCCTGCCTAACTCGGTTCAGGACCATAAGCACTCCACACTGTGACTGTGAGCTGGTGGTGGGTGATGAAATGTGAAGTAATGTGAATGTCATCTTTCTTTCTCAAAATACTTGAATAGCTTAATCATTTGGATTCCATTAAACCTGACTACAAAAAAATTATCCCAGAAATCAACAGAACTTTAAGGAGAACTACTTCTTCCCTGTGAGAGGTTAGCGTGCTTGTCAGTTTGCTTTAGTCAACAAAGTTGATCTATATTATACCGTACTACACTACACTACAATAAACTATGATCTTACTGGGTGAAACAGCCAGGATTTTGAGCCAAAGTTCTGTTAAATGAGAGACAACATTTCTTCTGTGAAAATATGACTATTGGCAATGGAGTTATCTGGTTGGATGCTGATTAGCCCCGATGACACTGTGCATTCCTATTTATGAGTGTACATTATAGATATATGAGCTGAGTGTATTACATATTCTTGCCAGCATTGCTGACTCTCTCCCCTTCTGGGAACTTCTGGGTGCTAGAAAAGCAGGCAAAGTAGTGAATAAAGGAGTGAATTTTAATGTATTTTCTTCAGTCACCCTGAATCAAAAACACTTAAATCCATCTGTTTCTGTGTCAGCAAAGTTTTTGTTGCACTGGGAAAAGAATATCAAACATTGTTGACTTTTTAAATAAAAAACTCCAACCTGTATGAGAAATGCATTGCTCTTAAACACAGTGCCATGAAGAATAATTGCAACTTGTCACAGAGAGAGGTTATAATTATGTCTGCTGTTAGTTATGTCTCCATGTGCACAATAGAAGTTAGCTTTTCAAATGTATTGTTCTCTAATGCAATACCAGTTATTAACATGTTGAGGATATTATTTTTTGCTAATGAAGAAAAATAAAATGAGGCTGCAGAAGGGCTGGGTGGTGTCACACTGAAAGCAAGTGGAGGGAACAAAGACGAAAGAGAAGTGCTTATTGCAGAGATTTAAAATCTAAGCTTTGCCTCAGGAAAAGAAAAATTGCCCAAAGGGTCAGAATTTCAGCTTCTGTATTCCAGACCTTGCTTATATTTTTTTTTTTTCAAATCTGAATACATATCAAACACGGGGCTAGACCTGACACTTTACAGGCTTCTCTGAGTGAAATGTTGCAGATAGATTGCAGTATCTTAGAGAAAACAGCAAGGCTTAATAGTTGTTACAGTAGTTGCTGTGGGTGTAATTCTCTGTCCCTTCTTTGTTACTTGCACAAATTCTCTGAAAGCATGCTCGGTAGGTCTTATTATAGGGAAAAAGAGTTCATAGTATTTTTCTAGCCTTGCTCCTTATTCTGTCACTCCTTTAGACTCGGATTTTGGAAGACTTTAGTTAGGACGTGTGCTCATATTAGAGATTTTTCCATGCTAGGAATTAAAAAGCAGATAGGCTAAAAAGCAAGGCAGAAGTGACTAACAGTTTCAAGTATCAGAATTTTAAATTGCCTACGAAGGTATTCAGTGAAAATCAGAGCCCTTGAGCAAGTCTTAAATTGGATGCCCAACCCAGGAGCATGCAAAATCAATTGGGAAATTAGAAAATCTTGGCCATATGCTTATATGTTAACTCCACTTGACTAAGTCCTTTCTATACGTTGCTTCCTCAATTTGCAGTCGTTTTTGTGTTGTAAATAAGATACCCTTGACTCAGACATGAAAGTTCCCCAGGAAAACTGGAGAACCTTTCTCTTGTTAAACAGCACCCTAATTATAGAAGCAATTTTACAAACAATCCCCCGGGGGAAGCATTTTCGTTCTCATCAGGAAGGCTCTTGAATAAAATAACACCTTTGCTAACTTCATTTATTTACAACAGGACACAAGACTGAGACTGGGTTAGATTTATTGCCATTACCTCACTGATGCTCAGTAATTCATAAAACATTGGGTCTAGGAGTTAGCACTGCTGTTATTTCCTCTGATGCCTGACCTCACCACAGTCTAATAACATACAGGAAATCCAGAAGACAAAGGGGGAAAGCAGTGGCCTTGAATGCTAAAAATAACCATAGAAAACCAGTACAATCGTGTAATAGAACATGGCCCAATAATTTATTTAACATAATAGTAGAATCTGCTAAAGCAATTAGAATACGTTCCAAATGTTTTTAATGGAAAATATGTTGGGGGTAAGAATAGGAACACTTAAAGAATTGAGACTTTTAGGTTATGTAGTTCAGTTATGTGTACTGGTTTTAAGTTTGTATATCTTATTGCTTACATATGCAGACCACTTAATAACTTGACTAGAACAGACAGTCATTGTATGGTGGTTATATTTCCAGAGGTCATCCTATATGAGCCAGACCGTGATCTTAGGTGATGTATTACACTTGACAACCCAGAAAGTTGCAATACAAAGGCATTTTAATTCTCAGTGTCCTCTGAGAATTGTTCAATATCCTTGATGGTATCTAGTGTCTGGTATGCCATTGGGATGACATTTTTGGTGTCTTTACTAATCAGTCAAGGTTAACATGTCATTCATGTTAACTGTGTGTTTGGTTTGTTTTGGGTTGATTTTTTTTTCTCCTAATCACTCTGAATTTGCAAGTTTTTCTAAAGGGATAGATAGTATAATGACACTATAATGAAATTCCTTGATATTTTTCATGTCTGCTCATTTATTTGTGTTAGAATTAGAACAATATTTTTTATCCAAAATATAAATCTAGGCAGTGCTTTAAAATTGGTGCAAATAGATACGTGACATCATTAGAAAAAAAAAAACCAAAACAAATACTGTTGCATGAAAGTCAGATAAGTGTAGTGTCTTTAGCTTGTGAAATATTGCAAAGTAAGTCCACAAACATATACTGCTTTTTGGAACAGCTGCTCAGTTTGACTGTGCCTGCCCTCCTTTTATTTACATATGTTGCACAGTTATTTGAAAGAGGCTATTCTTCATATAAATACCAATATTAGTATGCAAACTAGTATATTCAGGTGTGAACAAGACTTCACTATTTGACATTGACACTTGGTTTGTCTTCCAATCAGAAGCAGAAGCACTTACAAATCATAAACTAGGAATAATGAGTAGATCAAACCAGCTGTTCCTGAACAGCCCATTTGGCTATGTTTTCCATGTCATTAAATTAATTGAATTATAATTATGTAGATAGATAGATGGATAGATAGGTAGGTAGATAGATATGAAACATTTCCCATTTTCCAAAGGTGTATGGTAACTTAATAAATATTAATTGATTTGATTTCAGAAGAAAGCAGAGAAATGTGGGATTTTTGATATTTGACTAAAAGAGAGCTATTGAGAAGGTGAGTTGTCCAAATTCAGCTTAGTCTAGGCAAACAAGTTTTCAAAACTTGTGCTTACCAGAGTTGTCTACTGCATCTTAAGGCATCTTCTGAACATTGTAAGCTAGGAAAACTTTCCAGTAGAAGTGACTTATAGGGATAAAAGGAGAAACAGAAATCAAGAGCTCTGTTCTGTTTTCATTAATCTACAGAATGAAGCATAGAGCTGGATGTCATCTCAACAGCTCTTTTATCTCAGTATCAAAAATAAGATTTCCAGGTACCAGAATGTCAGTGAACAGCTACAAGTAGAGTGGCTTAATGGAAAGAGTGTTTCTTGAGTCTGAAAAAGAGGACGCAGGTTAATGTAGAGACTGAGAGGTCTTGCAGTGATCAGGAACCCGGGCAAGCTGCCTGAGGGCAGGCACAGAGAGGTGGGCAGATCTTCTTAGGAGCTTGTGGTCAGTTTTGTGGGTAAATGCTCTTCAACAGACGAGTTCCTTCTCTGTCCCCTTTAGCACAGCACAGCAGCCCAAGAGAGTTTCAGTTCCAGGCCCTAGAGAAGCTGGAGACCTTTCTTTGGGAACACCATTTTACTAAAGATCTGCCACTTACAGTGATTTCCCACAGGGTTTTAAAACTAGTTTCCGATAACTGAATTCTGCTAAGCCTCAAGTTGGAAAAACAAAATATAATAAAGGTGTTGCAGAGCCCAGTATCCCCCAAATCTACGCAGGTAAAAAGCCTATAGCATATGGAACTTGAACACTAAAAGTCAGAAGCCCATTGTGTGCATTTCTTTTTTCTTTCTTTTTTCTTTTCTTTTTTTTTTAATAATTAATGATTTAAAACAGTTGCATTATTGCTTCAATCACTTTTCACCTATTTCCCCAATGGTTACCACTTGCCTCAACATTTACATTTGTTTTAATATTTGTATTTTTTGCATAATTTCTCACATTATATTTATTTGCACTTGCACTTTTTTAAAAATAAAGCATTCCATGGGGATGACTTTAATAAAAGTTTCTTATTAAAAGTTCCATAACAGCATGATTCCCAAACCTGAAACCAAAGTCCTCATATTTAACAGTTTTCATGACTCAATAGATTAAGTGTGAAATAGGAAATATAATAACAATAACAACATAGCCATATCCTGCACAGTTGTTCCACTTAAAATTATTCTTGAAAAGTAACACAATTCATAAATAAATCATTTCTCATAGAGTGAAATGTACTTAAAAGACTCTGTGAAATATCCTTGATATAGTCATAAAATATGTGCACAGAAAGTTGTATTGGGCAAGAGAAAAACCAAAAATTCACTGAAATTAATATATTGAAGGGGAGATTAAGAAAAAAAAGAAAAAAAACCCAAACAGCAAAACCATCAGTGTCTGTTTTCAAAGTCAGGTGTCTCCAATCAGCTGCCTCAGCAGTGTTCATTTCAGAAAGAGTCTTAGCTCAGACCTAAATTCATATCAAGCTTCCTCTGTGGTCAATGAAGAGAGATCTTGCCCTTGGGAACTGCAGTTCTGAGCTGGTCTGACTTGTCATTCAGAGGACCCTGTTGTTTCTGCTGACCGTGACTAGGGCAGCAGCAAATTTAGCCACCCCAATTAGTGCCTCTATGTAGAGGGCATAAATCCAAACCTTAACAAGTCTGAAAGTTTTTCTCCGAGTGGGAAGTGGGGCTTTTCTTTTTGTTCTGACCAACACTGAATAATACAGAGAACACAATATTTCAGTGTCAGCAACTTCTGACTCAGTTAAGAGACACTGCCATTGGCCTTAAAGTCCTCCAAATGGATACTCCTTCCTGGTGCACTGTCATACTCCAGGCACTCCACTCTGGCAATCTTTTGGGGTTATTTTTTTCTGGGGCTTTGGGGTGGGTTTTTTTCTGTGTTCCCCCCCCCCCCCTTTAATCTATTTGTCTTATAAAATGCTTCATGGTAACATAACAGAGTCTGTGGAAACAGCAAGGGAAATGTTAACATCAATAATGCTCACAGCTGTGGCCAACTCTACGTTTTTTATTAAACAAAGGATGTGATAGTTCCTAAGGCTCTTGGCATCTTGAATGCTCCTGGACCATCCCATGTTATTGTTTGGCAGCTTGTTGTGGAGATCAACTAGCCCCTGGAAGGTACCCTGGAAATGTGCTCCTTTCTGGTTTTGGTTTGGGGGTTACAAGAGTAAGGATATGAGTTCCTGCAATTGCACTAGAGCAGCTAGGGAGCATCACTGCTGTCAAATCAATTGTCTTCCATGCCTTATAATTTAAACCAGCAATACCTTCTTAGTAGCTGCATGCATTCCATCAACACAGCATCTTCAGATCATTTGCTTGCACTGCATTGATTTATTATTGACCAGCAGCGGTTTCGCTGCATCAGGCTCTGCAATTCTGGGATGGTTTCTGTGTGAATTGCCAGAAAAGTTTCAGGAAAAAAAATCACCCTGAAACTCAGCAGTCAGTGCTGTCCATTCTGGTAGGTTAGTTCTTCCCCATTAACCACACATTTTCTCACAAGCCAGAAATAGTACTAAAGTGGGAAAGAAGGGTTTTTTGGTTGTTTTTTTTTTTTTACCAAAAACAACTACTGTATGCTTTCATCTTTCTTGTCCTTGTTTTGTTGAGACAGTTCTAGATGGGCTATCTGCTGACAGAGATACAAAAAATGGTTTAAAAAGTTATAATATTGGGTATATATACATATGTATATGTATATATAGCATTATATTGTATTGATACACTGGCTGACCAAAGCTATTCAATAGCAAAATATGAAATAAGTCTTGGCAAATAGCAATGTCTTGTCACCACTCAGTATCATGATATGGGGCATTACTTCAGCCATATTTCAACCGTTTGAAAGTGAATTTCTGGAGCCTTGAAATGGCAGATCATTGGGCCAAAGAATGGGAATCACAGTAACTTTTATGTTCATCTCCAGGACTGAACTGTAGTTCTTTCTGGCTGAGTCTTGTGATCTATAACATTATGTGCTATGGGAAAACATGTGTTTTAAGGAGCCAGAAGCATAATCTCCCACCATGCAAGACATTTACTAGGTAAAACAATTCATGCTATACCATGAGCCAGCGGTCAGGTATTGTCATTATGAGTTTGTGGAATTTCAAGACCTAAACAATCTCATTTTCAGTAGTTTTATTATGGATTATAAAGAAGCATCAATGAAAGATAAACCTAGAGTTCAAAACCCAGCACCAATGAAATAAAACATGCTACTGCAAGGTTTTTAGCTCCAAGGATCCTTAAAAAGATTTGAAGCACATTGTAATGTCCTTTTGGGCTGCCAGTGCAACTAAAGAAGGGATTTGGACAATAATTGTACTCGTTGACTTACAAAGGCCTTTCTTTGAATTTTTTTTTTTTTTTTCTTCTTCATGCATTTCTAGAGAATTTCCTCCAGCCTGGCAAGCTTGCTTTGTCATGAATTCCTGTCTTCGATTACATAATAGCCCTCACAAGAATTTGAAACAGTGAGCATTTGGTGAACACACAGTTTTTCTTGCTGTTTATGGCTAAGGTATTTGCTGACTCACTGCAGTATCATTCTTTGCATTCAATTTACTGCAAAACCCAAGAGGCAGCAAAATTATAAACTGATCAGAATTTTTTCTGAGAAGAAATAATGTGTATTCTTTCTAGCTAAAAGCTCTTGTCTGTGCTGTACCAAAGGCGGCCACACTCACACAGTCCATAGTCGCGCCTAAGTCTCTGAGCAGAGCCTTGGTCTTTGCTATCTGCAGGCAGACTGATTTTGGTGCCGAGTCATTACCCAAGAGCTGCCCTCACTCTCTCTGCTGCCTGCACACAGGTTTTTCGGGTGTAATTTAGGAGGACAGGACTTAACAACACCAGGAGCATAGTTTGTTTCCAGTCTGACACGGAGGCTAACTCTCTGGAAAATAATCAAGCACACCTTTTATAAAAAATGAGGAGATGAAATTTTACCCTCAAATATTGATAATGACTTCTCATGTCAGTTCTTGCTGTTATGGCATCTTGGGGCAGAATTTGGGTGCAAATGCCACAGACCAGTGACTAGTATGATCAAGTACCTATCATTAGTCATATTGCTTCCTTGGCCTTTGAAAAGAGGGTGGGGATGTACATAGAAAAGAGTTTATTCCTTTGTTGCCTGTATTCATTGTTGGTTTGTAGATAGACATAGTTTGACTTGAGCATCCAAAAAGCTATTTGGGCAAGTTGCCCTGTTTGTGACAGGTTGGACTTCCTATAGCATGTTTATCAGAATTCCTTGAGGCCTCAGACTAACCATGATACATTTATTTGGCACTTAACAGCCATGTATTTATTGTCATTATTACTTGCCCATACATTTTGAAAGTTTTAGTGCATGGCTCTACATTGCATTTTTACACTGTGGGATTTCCCTGTCAGGCCTCTTATTTCAAGTGCTTTATTCCACAAACACAAAGAGAAGGGTAGATCATCTCTGACTTAGGCTGACCCAGTTCTCCGCTATTTCTTGCCTGCTACACACCAATATCAGTAGAGTTACAGTGACATAAACCAGAAGAATACAGTCAAAAATCAGATCCTTCCTACACCAAATCACTTTCCACATCTGTTTCCTATTTGTCTTATAATGACACATGGGATTATTTTGGGAATATATTCTGCTTTAACTGTCATGCCACTGACTTTATGGCCTTATCAAATATCCATTGGTGTGCAGGTTGAGCAATTATCATGTACTAAGAAGAAATCCCAAGAAAACATAGATTGATAATAACATTTTTCAATAATGATTTGTAGCATTAGTGCCATTTTCTATTATTGTAGTTGAGGTCTAGCATTCTCCTCAATTTACTGCTTTTATTTGTTGTGCAAGATCTAGATATGGACCCTACAGCAGAATTTCAAAACCAGTTTTCTTTTTCATTATTTATTCATTTCTGGTTAGAAGGAGCAAAGTCAGAAAATCGAATAGAAGCAAGGAATGTGTCTGGACTATTAAGAAATAGAAAGAAAGACAAAGGGAAAGAAATAAATTTAATACTGTGCAAGATATTACAGATAAAGGATGACTGTATAAACATAATCAGGCAGGCTACATCTACAAGAACATGCCTTAGGATACTGAGCTTGAGTTCTGGAATCAAACTTCATGAAGTTGGGTCCACACTTTTTATCTTACAGTGCAGTAAGTCCCTCCAGATAGACTATCCTGCTAACAGTCCATTTTCCCTTCCCCTTTTTCTGCAGTAAATGGAGTGAAATGTGAAGTCCTTCTGATGTTCCTTTGAAAATATATAATATACACACACAGATACGTGCTTTCATGATGTAATTAAACAAGCCTGTAATAAAATAAAATAATAAAAACTATAGCTTGTGACTCACTCACAGAAACATGGACTCAATAGGTTTAAAATAATACCATTTGGAAGTATGTGTGGTCACTGGCCTGGTCCATGCCTGGATTCAGTACGGATGAGCAAGATGGGGAAGGCAGGGTGCCAGGGAGAGTGCTGCTTCCAGATACTTGAATTCACTGCTCGTGAGAAAGACATCAGCTATTTGAATGATCTTCACATTAAATAAACATTACCAAACCAATTGCTGAATAAAATTTGAGTTGTTGATATCTTTTTGCATCCTCCACAGCATTGTGGAGTGCCAGATCTCCAGCACTGAGCACTGGAACGTTGCTCTTGAGGGTGAAAGTATTGTGTGCAACTTTGAGACTTTCACTTGTGAGCACAAGACACTGTAAGACTCTGGAGTTTACACGCTAGTTGAAGTTCTAGCCTGAGACTTAGTCCGGAGAAGTGAAGCTGAAAGACCCACACTCTTTGCCATCATTGTAGATAATATAATAAGGACCAAAAGTCGCAAGTTGTTCTTTGGAAGATTCAGTTTAGAAAAAAATGCTTCACTAAGAGGGCAATGGAAGTTGCCCAGAAAGGTTATATAGTTTCCATTCCTGAAGGTTTTCACGACTTGGTAAGACAAAACCAAAACTGACCATACCCCATGTTGGTAATAGTCTTCTTTCAAGTCCTCCTGGGTTTAACAATATCTAGAGAGCCCTTCCAGCCAGCAGCTCTATGATTCTGTCTTTGGAAAGGGATGATGAGAATAAGACAGGGGGGATTTCTTAGTCTGTGGAAGCAGTAAGTGCTGTAGGGACTTGAGAATCAAGTTAAAGAGCTGATTTGTTATGAAATAAATAGGGAAAAATATTGTAACATCTTCTTAGTTGCTTTCTACTATCAATATATATATTTTAGACATGTATTCTGAAGTTATTTCTTTTTTTATTTTCCTAAAACAGATGAGTGATCTCTAATCAGTCAATAAGAAAAAAAGAGGCTGTATCAAGCTGTAGTTGCTATTACAGCCTAAACTACTTGGTCCTGCAAATATTGGTTAAAGGAAGTCCTTCACCATCTACCTCATAGAGAATTTTTAGCTGTAAGTGACTGAGAACTGGGTGCAAAGGCCTAAGTAAACAGAGAAACTGTTGCAGGGTAGGAGTTGTCCCAGCTCTGGGGCTCCTTGACTTAATTAGGTGTCAATGCAAATTAACCATAGTGCAAGTGGGAAATGGAAATTTCAGTTTTTGCTGTGGCCTCCAAAAGTCTTCTGTGAATGTAGAAGTCTACTGTGCAAAAAGCATCCATTCTTCTGGTTTTGGCCTCAGTGCAAAACATAAGATAAACACACTATTCAAATTGATTGGCAGATTTGGTCCCCCAGTTAAAATTAAAGTAATTAAATGTACTGAAAAGCCCATTGCTCTGGATTTACTGACCTTGATTTGACTTAGTGTTGACTGAGGCCCTTTTTAATCTTGGTTTATATCCCCATATGCTTTGCCCTCAGCCTGTATATTTTGAAAGTTTTGTTGCATAGTACTGAAAAATAATAAAAAAAGCTCTCCTGATGCAGTTAAAGTTGAATTTGAGGATGCATGGAACAGTGAGTCACTAAATACTCAGGTTAGGAAAAGCAGAATTTAGCATTGTATGATGTACTAATCTACATTTGCAGGATATTTCAGAAAAGTATAGTCGGTGAAAAATAGGTTTTATCTTTTCTCAGACAAAAGCTTCAAATTCCAGCTTCCTCAGTTACTATTACTCAGACGTATTCTCAGTGAAAGCAATAAGAATTCAATGAAACCATGTAAATTATATGTGAAGTAGAATAGATGAGGCAAAGGCTGTGCATGTATATTTGTACTTTGACTAGCCTTCAGCACAATACTGATTAGAAGGTGTAATTTGACTTTCCTGAAGCCACAAAACCCAGTATGAATCCTATATACTGCTCTTTGTTTAGTTCAACTTATTTTTAGTGTTCTTTCATGAGATAATGTTGCTTTTTCTTTCTTTTTTTCCGCCCCACAGGACAACATTTTTAGAATGGAAGATTCACATTTTGAAAATGGCCGAGGGAAAAGCCCTTATGATCCTAAACTGCTGACAGCTTCTCTTTTAGTAGGTAGGTGCCACGATACAAGTTCAATGAGATGTGCATTCCCTGTAAATAACTGCCAGTTTTCTGCTTTTTTTCTCCTTGCAGCACCTATGATAGGGCTTTGTTTTCTGCATTTTATTTCCAGGCAAAAGTCCTTCTAGTTTCATTTTTAATATAGTTGACCCAGGTGTCTTGAGAAACATGGTGTGTGTAAAATAAGATTCAGGTATCACAAGAGCTGCTTTGTACCTCTGTAAGACCTTGTTTCTACGAAGTGTTTCTCCTCCTCAGAACTAGATGACTCTGGAGCTATTTCAATTGCCCCGTTTACAGACTGGCCACACTGATGGTCGCACCAGCACAGCTGAGAGCAAAGCAAGAGCGAGAATAAGTAATTTCTTACATCAGTTTTGCTGCTAAGGAAGGTCTATCACCCAACTGTATCTCCATGTGAGCTGGAGATATACAAGCAGCCACAGGTCTAGGCCTTAAGATGATGTTTCAGCCGAAGAGATTTATCTGACAGTGAATACAATTAAACTCCTGGCCAGAACACCGGGATTTCTATAAATTAGGTATTTCTGAATTAGTAATACTTCGTTTCATGGAATAGGTAAGTATAGAGCATCTGGACTGTGTTAATCTAATTGAACTAATCCAATTGATTGAATTTATCTAATTGATTTAACTTATCTAATTGAATTAATTGTGTTCATTGTTCTTCCTTCTCCTTTACAAAGAAGGCATAAAGATGTTTTGTGAGAAGAAATTAAGAGTGAAACAAATAGATTGTTCTTTCCGTAATGACTCTGCCCAGGTGTAGCCACTTTATCCTTAACGTGTAACTTTCTGGCAATTTATTACAACTTCGAATCCAATGGGGCAACAATAGTTTCAGAAAATTGCAGATTCTCTTATCTCAGAAGGCTTTGGGAAATGACACATAACCAGATAACATTAGTTTCTCCAGGACTTTGTCCATATTGCTAGTCTAGGGCCTTGCCTACCATCTATCCTTATTATATTAAAATTACATTTACAAATTAAGCTATTCAAAATAGACAGCAACAAAAATTTAGTCCTAAGTGTGTCTCATTTTCTGATGCAGCCCCTAATGATCACAGGTGATGAGCCACCCTCAGGACACGTACTTTTTAACAGGAAAAACAAGAAAGACATCCATGTCTTGCTCCAACTTGTACCCTGTACAAACAGAACGGAAAAAAAATGTGTGTGTAAAAGGCCAGTGTATAAATTAGTGCCTGGAGCGACTTGAATTTGTGGCAGAGCTACTCTCAAGGGAATAGCTTTATTATTTACTTTAATATACAATAAAGAAAGAGAATGATGACAAGCCAGTATTACATGGTATACCCGGTATGCAACTGCACAAAGTCAACAGCGTCTAGCTTTTCACATTCTTTTTTTTTTTTTTTTTTTCACTCAGTCCGGCACAAATATGATTATCTTATTTCCCTTGGCTTAGATTTCATGTCTTTAAAACATCTTTGCTTTCTTGAGCCCACTTCCTATCACTATAATTTTCACTCCATGTATTTTTCTTCCTAATAAACAGTAGACTGAGTATGATATTTTGTTTTGAATCAGGCTTCCATTAGAGCCATGGGTGTATCAGTTCTATAGAAAATGGCGCAAATTCAACATTCAAAGCCAGTGACTAATTTCTACTTCAGTGACTTATACAAAACTCAGGGTGAAGCTAAAATTAACATTCCTGCATCCTGAACATGAACACCCTTTCTTCTCTGCCTCCTCATAGCTGCCTCACAATCATATTGTGTAACTGATTATAACAACACGTTTACTTCAATCCTTTACTGCAGAGGTTCCCCTGATATTTCAGAAAGTGTACACCAGATTCACTACTGGTTCACAATGACTTATCTTTGCCCAAAAAAAGCATAAATTTTATGGTAAAATGATGACCCAAGGCAAAATAATTTCCTCCCCCCAAAACAGGTGAGGAACAGGGAATAAAGTGGCCAAGCAGTGACTGCACGGGGAAGTTTGGTCCAGCTGCTCTCTGCAGTAGGTAGCACCGGAGTGAAGCGGTGAAGAGAGCCGTGGAGGCCAGGGGAGCCTCTTGACCACAAATGCTTCACACCAAGGGCGGACTGCTTTTTCCCTTCTCCTGAGCTGAATGACAGCTCAGCTACTCGCGGCCCCTCCTGGGCCAGAAGTATTTGTCCTCACAAGCAACCGTGGTTTATCTTAGGTTCGAGAGGTCAACTGTGTAAAACAATTACCCGGCACTCATTAAAATGCAATGTTATAATTAGTAACACAATGTAACTATCAGGAAGATAAAAGAAGGCAGAGAAGTAAAGTAATTTATATGGTTAAATACAGGAGGGAAAAATAGCCTCTGTTCTTCATCAGAAACACTAAACAGAGATTTTGCAAAGTGTAGAAGAAGTTCTCGACTCCATAACTAGAAGGTAAATCTTAGGTAAGTGAAATGTAATTACCCAAGCTGGAATTTGGGTAAAACACCAAGGTTAATTTGCAAAAAGTAACTTAAGATCTTTAACAGCCATTAGTGCTCAGGATTCCTATTTTATGTTTCAGCTGAAATAAACTCTTACAAGCGTAAAAAAGATCTTCAGTATTCCCTCTCTCCTAAAAAAAAAATAAAAATCAATAATATTTGAAGAAAAAACAAAACAAAACAAACCCAAACCAAACAGTTCATTATTATTAAATTGTTCCAATATTTTTCCAGTATACATTCCTTGTTCCATACACCTGCAAACTTTTTTCATTATTTTTTTAAGAGTTGTTCATTAAAGATAGTTATTGCTACTCTACCCTAAAGTAAACGCCAGCTGGGAACATGATATAACTAGTCCCTAGTAATGTAAGACATTATTTAGCCATTCTCATCTATGTGCTGTTAACTAAACAATCTCCATTTGAGCAGGCTAATGCATGAAAATGTAGAGACTTAGCAGTCCCTGGGCACCACTAGTGTGTATTCCAGGGCAGGAGGAAAATGAGAGGCAGCACAGTTTTCAAAGAATGTAATCACAGGAGAAAATATCACTGAATGTATTAGTCTAAAGCAATTATATTGGGATAGTTGAAGAAAACCTCAGAGCATTGTCCCATTATCAGTCAGTTGCTCTTTAGGAAATGACCCTTTGGGATTTTCAGAAGCTCTGATGATCCAGAATCCTCAAAGCTATTTATGTTCCCGTGTCTCACTAATTTATATTTCTTTTAATTTACAATTTTTTATTTTTTTTTTCCAAAATCAGTTTAGGTGCCTTAATACTCCCAAATATATATCAATGTGATCTGAAATACAGTGGCTTCTTACCAAGGAAGAACTTTACTATCCTATTTATTAGAAATTAGCTACTAAATACGTAAGAAGTTCAGGATTTTGGAGTTATTCTACTTTCTGGGAAGTTTTAAGTGTTCATTTGGAAAGGAATGAAGTCAAGCCACTACTATGTATATCTGAAAATCTTAATTTGAGTGAATAAACCTACTAACTGAGGGCAGCAGATTTCATTTAGGATCCCTTTTACCAGTGAGAGCAATCAGGACATTTAAGGCTTGTTTTTGCCTATATTCCCCATCCATTCAACTTTCTTATTTCTTTCAAAAAGGAAGTTTACACTTCTGTACTCTCCAAAACTATTACTTTTTTTTTTTTTTAAAGAATGCAATCTTCTTTAAAAGCTGAATATACAATTCATCAAATAAATGTATACTGCTTAGTTTTTAACATCTTTGTATCTAATGAACTTGGGTAGGTGTTCACAGTTCCGTGCTGCTTAGGTGCAGTATGTGGGAAAATGGTTCCTCCCCCCAAAAAAGGATTACTATGGGCTTTAATTGTTGCCTCTTTATTTAGTAAAGTCAATATACGTATTTCTGTTTGCATTCATATGTCAACATGCTACTGCTTTAGGATAAAGTGGTTTGTGTCCAAAACACAGAGCTTATTTCTACGCAAACAACTGAGGGCCGTCAGCTTGTTCTGGACAGTCATTGCTTTACGCTGCTGGGCTGGAAATACAAACTGACAACTTTTTTTCCTCATTCTTTCCCTTGAGAAAAGTTTGTCAGTTTTCAAACCGTACATTTCCACTTTCTTCTTAAATTTAATGGAAACTGCTTTTAAAACTACTCACAATGGAAATGGCACAGTGAAGCCTATCTATGACATAAGAGAATAATTTTCTAGACCAGCAATGAGTAAATTTCAGTCCAAAAGAAGGTCTGCATACGGAAACAAAGATGAATATACTTCTATCTAGACAGGAGGCAAAATCCTCATACAGCTTTTGAATAGCACTAACTCAAAGGATGTGTACATCTGGGACGTGACTTGAGGCTCACCCTGAATTTAGCAAAAATTACCTAAAGCCTTATAAAAATAAATGGTATTCCTTGGTATTTCTATCTGGGAGAAGTCAAAAATCCCCTTTTTGCATGACTACAGCAAATCAGTTCAAGCTGCAGGCACTGGTCTAAGTACACTGAAACCTGGAGCGGCTGTAGTAGAAAGCAAAGAAAGGTCAGCTAGTTTCCTACAGACCCTTCCCTCTTTGGAACATGCTGAAGCCCATATTGGCAAAACTTTTGCTCTATCATCACTGATGAAAAAGCACCAGCCACAAGAGCCTAGTAGCATGAAACATTCTTGGGTTGAAATGAGTCAAACCTGGAAGATATGTTACTTTCAGTGGTTTTTATAAGTTGAGTTAGAAACTGAGGTGCCAAAACCCCTTGGAATGCTAAATATTGCAAATATATAATTTTAATGAGTTTTTGAGCTATATTTATTTTAATTTAAAAATCTAGTATTAAATACAGATTTTTTTTTTCTTCCTTGATTGACCTTTAGATCTGTTGGTAACTAGGAAGCAAAATAGAGCTTGTTGGTTTTTGCTTTCCCCCTTTGATTTATATTGATTTATCTGAACTCACTAGGGACTGAAAGACAAGAAAATGAAGATAAGGTTAAAGAAAGGTTAAGCATAGCATCAAAGCCCTTTTCACAAGCAAAAAGGTTTTATGTTCTTTAAAATCTCAGCTGCATACCCTGTACATAATAATCACTATAATTAAGTGATTGTCTCCCCTTTAAAAAAAAGTTGAAAATGACATAGAGGAATGATAAATTGGTAATTAATGATATGCTGTTCTGTTTCACTTCTGATTACACCTCCTGCTGGGCACGACTGGTCTATTTGCTTCTAATCTCTGCTGCGAATTCATTCAATTCCACGCCTTTCCGCTATCATGTTTTCACCCTTCCTGACTTTCATGACTGCCATATGGTACAGAGCCACTGTAGGTTCAATTGATAATTTCATGGTGTCAGTGTTCTGGGGAAAAGATGGCAGTGACATCCAATAGGCATGCTTGGGTCTGGTTGTCCCACCATGAAAATACCTAAAATTGCCATGAAAATGATAAACTTGTTCGTAGAGGGTGTTTTAAAATGAGGATATGGTAGAGTTTATCATGACCATGAAAAATTTAATACCTTAGCTTAAAGAAAGAGTTATTTTATCCTCAAACTTGTCTTTTTCACAGGAGACCCATTTAAGATGGGTAGCTTGAAAATAGTAGTTGGAAGGAACAATATATTTTAATTCCATATTAAAAATATAGGGTATGGTATCTCATTTCACATACAGGTATAAAAGGGCACACTCCTAAAAAAAAATGCATTTTTAGCATTTTGAATTCAGAGTAATTTCATGGACAAGCTGTACATTAATGTCAGTTGTGCTTTGATCCCTGGTTGTTTTCTGTGTCTGATTACTATGTACTTATTATTCTCTCTACTAGTTGGCAGGTATTTAACTTGACCTGGTCCTTTGGATTTAGAGAGTCTCTCTCTGCCTCATCTATGATAATTCTAGCTGCCTGAGGAGGGGCACACTGGGACTCTAATATTATAAGTTTCATCTCCAGCTAGGCTATGTATGTGCCATTTATGGGCTGAAGTACGCAGGTCAATTTTTAATTCACTTGTTCACTGTGATATGCATGGGGTCGAGGTAGCAGGGAATGATCTCATTTATTCTCTCCCGTAGCTGTTGCCCTTTGCCAGTATAACAGTTACAAAGGTGGCTGAAGGAGAAAGGCATGTTCTGTCTTTCCTGTAGAAGATACTGTTTTCTGAGCATCTGCTTGCTCAGGAAAAAAAAAAAAAAAAAAAGCAAAAGCAAAAGCAAAAGAAAACCCAAACAAACAAAAACCCACAAAAAGACAGTTTCTATATGAAAAATTGAAGGGACCTGAGGACTTTCTGAATCAAGAGTGAATGACCTGGACTCTCCAATTCCCAACACAGAGTCACAAAAACCCAGTAGGTTGGGAGGAACCTCTGGAGGTCTCCAGTCCAAACTCCTGTTCAAAACAGGGTAACTTCACAGTGAGGTAGGTTTTGGGGGGGCTGCATACTACTGCCTGCCAGGGTCAGGTGTACAGCCTGTCACTGTTCCAGCCTAAGAATCCAAACATATTTTGTGAAAAGTGGCTGCACTGGCAGTCAAGAGATACAGCTCATTTGAGAGAGGTTACAGTTAAGCTCTACGGTGAGAAAGTGGGTCTAATAATATATTTTCAATGGCAATACATTGCAAATGGCTTATTGCTTTGTAATTTTCTCATTATCCCTATTAGTATAATATAAACATAGGACTGACAGCTTTCTCTGATTTACCATGACTGGAAAATTGAGAAATGTTGCTTACAATTATGTCCTCCCACAGATGGAGAACTGTACTCTGGCACAGCGGCAGATTTCATGGGCAGGGACTTTGCCATTTTCCGAACTCTGGGGCATCATCATCCAATCAGAACAGAGCAGCATGACTCCCGGTGGCTAAATGGTATGTAAAATATACATTTATCCGTTTACATTGATCTAGCCATTAAAGACTAGCACACAGAGCCATTCCAGCAACATCTGTGACATATACATCCCACTTTTATTTGGAGCAGAATTTTGTCTTAAGCCAGTTAAACTAATCAAAAGTGATTTATAAAGAAGTATTTTTGTTTTAATTACATTGAGATTTGTGGAGTGTGATTAAATTTAAAACATATACGGACACTATGGCTAACGCAGTCGTGCCACAGGAGCAGATTGCTGTAGGGTGCAACTTGGACAGAAGCTCGAGGCTTGTGGAGACATCAGCCACACATCAACACAAAGTAGTACAGAGCCTTGGGCAGGGTTGTGCCTTGTACAGGCTTAAATTTTTGACTAGACTGAAGGAATCAGACACTGGCCACCAAACTCCAGCAGAAAATGGATCAGCAGAGCTTCATGAGCAGGCCAGAGTTGTCAATAGTTTGGAAAAAGTGAAAGGGATCCTAGGCATTCCAAATTACTGGATTTCAAAATATTCAGTAGTTTAACAAGGCAGAATAGCTTGCATTATTGTATGGATATTACTAATCAGGCCTGTAGTTGTTTGTGTGTATGGGGAGAGAGGGATAGTTTCAGAGAAACATTTGGTTTTGGCTTCATGCACCAAAATACTTAAAAATGCATCTGAGTACTCTATCCAAGTTCTACTGAAGTCAAAATTCCAATAGCTTAAATGGAATTACACTTGGCTTTAGCTATACAAGGATATGAGCATTTTGGAAATGAGAATTCATCATCTGAAAAGGCTGATGAGATTTAAGTGAGCCAGTAATACTAACTGTAGTTACCCTGAGTTAATTTATATTTTAATTTTTGAAGAGTTAAATAGCCACTTTTGCTGTACATGCTGTTTGCATCTGCACTCCTGTTTTTGAATTCACAAAGTATTTTGTTCTTAGATGTTTTTTCACTTCTAGCCACATTATTAATGTCTGTGTTGAGGTCCAGGTTTTCTTACGTGGTTTTGCAATTTAGTGCAAACTGTTCACACAAATTTTTAATGTGTAAGAGCAGACTATGTTTTAACAACACAGCTTCTTATTAGCTACAGTCGGGAATTTCTAGTATCATACTGGTTATCATATTAACTGTATATACAATCTGTAACAAAACTGGTCCCTGACTCATAATTAAAACCACAAAGTGCTATTGCAGGTTGGATAAACAACTCCATATATGACATATGCATTGGGTATATGTATCAGATAAATGTGTATATGACAAGTTGTATGAATCTGTATTTTAATATGATAAGTTGTATGAATCTGATTTTTGTCCTGTTAAATTTAGTTTTGTCATAATTCATGTGGACTACTATGAGAACAGATTCAGGTCTATCACATTCCAGTTCTACAGTCTGTGCTTGCCCAGTAACCCAGAAATATTGTTCATTGGGTTATTTTGTTATAATAATAGACAAGATTTCTGGACTTCTGGGGACAGTAGAGTACAAGGGTTATAGACATCCATCTATCTTGGTACCTGGAAGAGTAATAATATGTTAAAGATAACACAACACCAGCTTTTGTTATGGTAGTCATGATGACATAAAGTCCAATCATGCAAGCAAAATCTGCTTTTGTGCAGAAGATTTGCACAATGACAGCTGAGTCAGGAGGATTTATGCAGTGGGAAAGCACAACCATTGTCCACAGCCCCTGTACTTCATCGCTGAAAATGTGTCATTCCTTTGTGGATTCGGTTATCAGTCTTTCAGCACTAAATGTGAGAACTGCTTTTCCCAAATTAGCACTAAGGTTACATCTGACAGGGTGCAGAAACCACAACTGCTTTGTGCTCAAGACGGGGAGGAGAAGACAGTTGCACATAAAGAGCAGATGAACCTCAAGCTCTCTAGAATTTAAGTATTGTCCAGAATGAGCATAAAAGTAGGAAGGAAGTATTTATCATAGCACAGGGTGAAGATGATTTTCAACTCTTAAGTGTAGTTCTTACACTATATTCGTCTATGGAAAGTTTCAAGCTAATTTAAAAAAAAAAGGTAAGAATCAAACTAAGGCCTTTAGAAATTATTCCCATAACTGTCTATAATTTAATAGAGAATGATCCTTAAGTACATTTTTGAAGTCTCTCTCTCCATTGCAGCTCAATAATTTTACCTTCCTAATATGGAAAAGTTGGCTTAAAATCTACACTACAACATTCCTTTTAAAGGCTCTAAGACTTTACTGTTAATTTCCCAGTGATAAGATCCTGGCAGCCTTTCCACACAGTACTCCTAATTTCAGCATCTAACAGGGAAATCCAAAAATGATAGTTGTTTGGGTTTGAAACTCTGCAGGCATGCCAGTCCTTTTTTTTTTTTTTTTTCATTTGTCTCTTTTAAATATAATTATAATAGAAGCTTTGTGTTTGCACGTATTTAAAGTGTATATACTTTTAATGAAACAAGCTCTCATTGAAGCATGAGGTGTAATCTGCTTTCTTAAAGTTCTGTATAAACTAGTTTTGAACCTGATGTTTACAGACCTTTATGCCTTTTTTAGTAAAGACATGGATTGCTACGGAGTGATGGGTTTGCTTTTCTAGTTGTTTTCTACAGTGTGCTTAGCCTCAGGTTAAAACCACTATTCTAATGGACATATACTGAAAGCTAGATAAGAACACCAGTTCTAATCAAACTTACAAGGAGAAATCCTCATCCTCATGGAGTTTAATAACTAGGTGGTGAGAGATCTAGTTGTAAGTCCTTGCTAACGTTTACTTCATTCAGAGCAGGAACTTGAAACTGCTTCTGCCATATTAAGGCTAAGGTCAGAACTGACAGGGTGCAGAAAACACAACTGTTTGGTACCAAAAATGGAGAGGAGAAGACAGTGGCACATGAAGAGCTTGCAAACTTTTCCCAGAATGTAAATATCATCCTTAACTGGCATAAAAGTAGGACAACATTGCACAGAGCGATTAAGTTTTTGGATTTAAGTATGAACACAGAGTTCCTACAGAGATCACACAGTTACTTTTTGGAGATGCTCCACCTTCTCTAAGAAGTTAAATGTTGCTGGGAAGAGGGCTTTGAACTGGGCCCAGCCCAAGGGAAGGTGCTGACCAGCAGCTCTTAAAGACTTTTTAAGTCTTTTAAAAATATTAAATACTCACAGGCTTCTAAAGACATTTCATTTTGTAGAAATAATTAAACAATCACCAAGCCAAATAAAGCAAGGGAGACTGATTCTATAGCCATGTAGTTGGGGCATTCATCTAGAAGGTAGGGAACCATACATCAGTCACTGTAGCAGTGTATATTTAATTATTGATACAGAGTTGGCCAGATGTGACATGGAGGCATTTGCAAAAACACAGTAAAATAAGTTGGTGCTCAGGGAAGTCATCTTGGATACAAAAAGCCACATTTCAGTGCCCCAGACTGAATCACGTACTTCGTTATAAGCCATGTACGTGCTCGCCCTGGATGTTATTGGCTCCTCTGGTAAGTACATGGAGTTTCTCTTCACAAAAAGATTTGACAGTCTTGGTTGGTCCCAGTGAGGGTCAAGAATAGTTTTGAATTCTCAGAAAAAAAAATCCTGAAATTGAAAAAACATCTCCTGTCCAGCTTTACTATAAGAAGCAATGGCTTTGATGTTATACATATATCTTACAGAGTCTTGCCTACAGGCAAAACCCATGTTTTCCTTTAAATGTGCCATCGCCTCTTATAGTTCAGAGCCACAAGAAGCCAGCGTTATTTCAAGAAAGCGTAGATCAAGTCCTGCTTCTATGAACTGCTTCAGCAATAAAAAAAGATGAGTAGGAAGCCTGAGCAGGTCAGAGCAGCTTACCCTGGTAGCTCCCTGCTGAACTACACACAGCATTTGCTGTACACCATCCACGGCAGCCTTCGTGCAAGGGCTGAGGGCATGGCTGGAGGCAAGAAGGCAGAAAAGGCAGTGCAGTGTACCAAAGCAAATGCAAAAGCGATGTACTGAAGGCAGTTTTCAAGCTGAAGCTTAGGGGAGTGGAAGGAAAGCTCGGAGCTGCTCTCATCTTCCCTGACTTGAGCACAGGGGATCTGGCCTTAAATTGTTAACATTTTGTAAAATGAATAACGATAAACATTTATATTAAAAGCAAAACAGAGTTGGGCTGCAGAAGATTTGAAAGGAAATGAAATCACAAAAGCTGCATTAAGATAGTTTTATGAATCTGGTTTGCACCCCAGAAAAGTGAGCAAATACTGGCCTCGCTCACTCTCTTTACTAGAGTTGGGGTTAAGAGAGACTGTCAGTCTGGATTTCCAGCCTTGGCTTGGAATTTCCTTGCTTTTTATGGGTTTAAACCAGCTCTATGATATTATTTTAGCATACTTTCCATGGCTTAATTTTTAAAGTGGGGTAGTAGCTGTGCTTAGTCCCCTGGGGTTATTGTCCTTGGTAATCTTTACTTTACGGTTACATAAACAGCTGAGAATTATAGAAGCTGAGCGACTGTTCAATAAAAAAGAAAATGCCCTCTTAAATTTCACAGGCTCCAAGGCAGGAAACATGGACTTGATACTCTCTTGGCATTCATACAGAACTTTAGCCATCACTTTATGTTGTTTCCGCTTATGGCAGTTTGTAGGACGTCCCAGCACTGGCAACATACACACATAATTTTGAATATATACATATTGCACATTACGGCAAGGGAAAGACAAGATTGCAGCTAGTTTATAGGATTTTTACCTCTCTAATAAAAATGTACTGAATGTGTCAAGATATTTAGAAATTAATATTTGTTCTTTTGCAACTACTCTTTCTGAGACTCTTGCTGATGTGTTCATATGCTGCATCCTTAAATCTATAATTTGTCTTTGGTCACCCACACCAAACATTTTCCCCACCTATACATACCCACTGACTCCCCTCTCTGCTGTGCTACTCCTTTGTCCCTAAATGCCTTCCTAATTTCCCACTTTCCAGCTTGCCTTCTACCCATTCCCAATCCAGATATAAAGAAGGCACTAAAATACATGCCACCAAAGGTAAGCAGGTGTGGAAAATGGCTGACCTGCCAGCATAGATAGGACCCAACTATCCTAGTACCTGGGGTTTATTTTGTAAAGTACATCCAAGATATTCTTGCAGAAAGGAGGTGATGGATGTTACAAATACTATAACTCTCCAGCAAGAAAAGAGGTATTTAAATAAAGGACATAAAAAAAATCCCCAAAAAACAACAAAAAAACAGGGTATGAACTACATCTGAATGTATTTAGTCTTCAAATTAGAAGTCTTAAACCATGGGGGGAATGATATTAGAAAAAGCTGCCCAATAGAAGCAGACAGTGAGGCAGCCTAGCTGGTTTTAAGAGGAATATAGATAGCATTTTATGTGTCGTCATATAGCACACTTGCCTGACATTGCAAGGGACTGCAGTGACTAGACTAAGATGTCTCTTCCAGGTCTGCATTCCTATAAATTTACAGGGGCATATTTAAACAATCTTACCAGTGAAAACAGTGAGGGATTTTTTGTGTGTGTTTTTTTTGTTGTTGTTGTTCTTTTGGTGTTCTTTTTTCCCCGCAAGGACCTCTTGCATTTAAAATATGCATTTCTATATTTGAACCAAATTAGTCAGCTGATATCTCCTATCATGCAAGCTGTAGTGTGGACCAAGTCCTGCACTTTCCCACCACTACTTATACAGGCACGAACAACTCCAACCCTTGCAGGAACAAAACATGTCCATATATGCAAGTCTCATTTCTCACTCAATACATCCTCCCACCCCCATTCCCATTATCTTCATTGCTAAGAATAGTAATAAATAATTTCACAGTGATAAATTCCATGTGTGACAAATGCTAATGTCACCTAACACAGTGCTAGGAAGTACTCAGAAACTATGGAGACGGTGGCATAATAATGTGAACAGAATGGCATACAAACTCAATTTACAGGTTTTTTTTTCCTCCCTTAAGTCTGTAGATCCAAATTTGAGAGATTGAATATGAATTTTAAATTGTTTTTCTCATTGCAATTTAACAAGTCTTTTCTCTATACATTTTTATTACAACCCGTTCTTTTTCTGTTGGAAGAAATGTAGAATTTCTGAAATCGTAAAATAATAACTTCTTTCTTAATATTATCACTTGACATTTATACTACCACTAACCTGAAATGGTTACAACTCAGGAAGCCATAGGTCCAGCTGAATACTTGATCAGGAGATGCTCATGTATTTGAACCAGTTGACTCATCTTGTCTGATAGCTGCTCCAGGTATCTTTAGGCAAAGGAAGAGAAGTATTTGATTCAGAAATCAAAGACCAAGTAGCAATTACAGTTCCTCTGGATGTGAGGAAGATCATGAAGATAGTGGGTGACGACAACCAGAAAAATTATAATCTCCCATCAAGCGGCCTAAATGAAATTATTTTCAACTCTCCTATGAAACAGATCTCTCTCTTCCCTCTCCACCACCCCCTACTCCCCACCCCGCTGCCTCATTGTCTAGGATTAAGTCATTTTCTTCATTAAATTTCAGGGCTGTGGATGAGATTTTGTTGTGTTTAGGTATGAAAAATTGGTAAAAGTAGCCAAAGGATAAGTTTTGAGGCTGGAGTGGAAAAAGCAGGTAGAAAAGATGAAGCAGAAGAGAACATTCCCCTGGTTTGACCGCACATTTTCAGGACTTCCTGACAATCTAGAGAATATGACCTGAGGCAGAAAGACTCGCTTCAGTAAACATATTGGTCTGAGCTATAGCCACAATATGCTTGAGGAAGTTAGGGTACAAATTAGTCCAGGAACACCTGACTTAGGATATGTGTATATTGCATGGTTAACCGTGGGCTCATTTATGGGTTTCAGCTTGGTCAGCCTTATTATCCACACCAAAAAATAATAGCTGGGAGTGTAGATTAGAAGCCATGATTTGCTGCAATTCATACTGTGACTTTCTTTATAGACCATATAAGATCAAAAATAACGGGGGACCTCAGAGTGCTTTGTGCACTGTTTCCACTGGAGACCAGAAAAGTTTGCTGCACATAGTCCAATTTTAGGAAAGATGTTCATGGGTCTCAAAGCAAGCACTGTGGTATATGACCTCAGTCCAAACCAGATTGGTGCATAGTCTCTCTCTAAACAGAGACTTGGAAGTGATTGCCAGCTTGGGGATATACACTCACGTGTGTACACTGAATTGTTCTACTGGTGATGTGCCTTAGAACTGCTAAATTTTAGGGGTGTTATTTTGGTGATGAATATGATATCAGGTCAACAACCCAGTAAATCCTGGTGAGCCTCATGTCTGGGTGAGACCTGAGAGTATAGCCCTTCCCAACACTATGCTCTGACTTCTCTGGGGAGGAAATTGGATGAAAGAGCCAGAACAAGCTCTGGCTAGATGTTAGATGTGGATAAATCAGTGCACCTGTCTGTGCAGGGCAAGTCGGGTGATCACACTTGGGTCTTCAGTGTCAAATTTGATGAGCCAGGTGAGTTGCTTTTTATAGACATAGCTTTAGATAAACAAACCTGAGTCTCATCTGCCACCTCCAGCGGTAGGAGCTGTGTAAAAACCCATCTGCATGAATATGCTCCAGGAGTAACACTCTTGATCCTGGATGTCTCCAGCTCTGTACCCTACTCAGACTGAATAATAAACACCACCAATTGTCTGTTTATCAGTAGTCCCAGTGATATTCTGTGTTCTCTAGAAAGCTTTTTTTTTTTTTTTAACTGAGAAGGATTGTTTATTTGTATGTATTTATTTCAATGGATAACTTGTAGAGTTGGCAATGGGCAGCTTTGTAAAATGATGGTCTGTTCACATAAAGAAGGTGACAAACTCAGTATATAACTCAAGTAGTGGTACATGTGGCAATAATCTCTGCTAGAAAGCTTTGTGTGCTACTTTCAGTTAACATATGATTAAAAAGACCATATCTATCTATACATATTTATATA
Organism: Haliaeetus leucocephalus; assembly: GCF_000737465.1. Lineage (NCBI taxonomy): Eukaryota > Metazoa > Chordata > Aves > Accipitriformes > Accipitridae > Haliaeetus > Haliaeetus leucocephalus. The sequence goes on along the minus strand of NW_010973187.1, from coordinate 11,034,272 downwards.
TGTATATATAAACATGTTACCCACATGCATCAGTTCCTAGGAAGCCTCTCCTCTTGCCCTGGAGATGAATTTCAATAGGCAAACCCCCGTAATTTGTTCAGGACAGGTGTAGTGTTCAGGTTCTAAGACTGCACTTTGCCTTGCTTTTGGTGTAGGCCCCACTTTAAATTACACAACATGGGTTTCTTTGTAATTATTATTTGTACAAAGATCCAAATCAGCTTAAGGAAAAGGAAAGTTCAGATTAGGTGGCAGGATGCCAAAGACAAAGGCTATGTGTTACAAGCCTTGCAAATTCAAGTAGGTTTCCCATGATCTCCGAGATCTCTATGAGGGCTCATCACAGCTCTAATGCTTGGAAAACAGTGACTTTTAGCTACTGAATTGTGCCTCCTTTCCTGCTCACAAAAGTAACTAACCAGTTTTTCAAGAAAAGTTAAGCAGAAATCTGCTTGTAGGGAATCACACAGCAGAATACTAATTGATTTAAACAAAGCGGGAATGGGTCTGTTACAGCCCCCTTCATTGGGATATGACATACATCTGATTTTTTTTTTTTTTTATGTTCTTGTGTTGGTTTTTTTTTCCCTTCTGCTCTAGCCATCAATTTAATGAGTGTTGACCCTGTCAATACCAATTTCCTCTTCTCAGGCCACCACGTTCAGAGTTTGGTGGGCATTCAATAGAGATTTACTGTTGACTGGGTAATTTGAGTTCATGTGTGTGGTGAAAAATTAGTGAGGAGAATTACCCAGAAAAGTGGATGCCATGACAATGCATGTCACCATGGTGTGACCAGCTCTGCTGACATAGGTTTCAAAAGCTCTCCCCCTGTGAAAATGGGGCCTGTTTGCAAATTAATTAGTTTCTGGCAGCAGCTTGATTGTTGACCCAAAGTTTGTAGAGTGGAAAAACAATCAGATTAGTGTGTTCAATATAAAGGCCCAGCGCGGCACTCAAGTGCAGTTTGCCAAACTGTTGAAGCCATGAATAGAGTGAAACAAATTCTTTTTTGAGAAGCCAAGGCAAAGGTTAAGTGTGATGTGACTAGAGCACGCTGGCCGCAGGGTGGTGGGGGGAGAATTAGAGGTTTCAGCCACACAAAAATAGAGAGTGCTGAGCGAGTTGCATTGAATTTAATGAAATTCACAGCTTCAGACGCAAAAGTGTTTGGCAGTGTTTTAGTCTGTGTTAAAGGGAGAAATAAGATGGCTTTGTTTTAAGAAGTTTTCTTTGTACAGCCATGTGGGACACCAGGGACTGAGCCTCTAAAGGGTATTAGAGACGCTTCCTGAGCCCCCACGCTGTTCTAAGCACCTGCAGACTTTGAGGTTTGTACCAGTTCCTCCCCGCCTCACACTAACGCCCTTTCTCTCAAATGATTCGATCCAAGTTTCCCATTCATCTCCTCCAACATTTGGGCAGGTTTCTTCTTTGAAATAGTGCTGGTGCTGAGACCCACGGGCAAACGTACTAGACATCAACCCTTGCAAAGAGATAGACTAGCTAAAACTTCTTATTCAGATACTGAGACAAAAGTTGGATACTAAAAATTACCACAGGTCAGACTTTTAGCTGATAATAAAGGAGAATATCCCCAATGCACTCAAGAAAGATCTACTGATTTCAACTCGCTGCAGTGCTCAGCTCATTTCATTAATATGCTTTATTTCTTCAGTGGCTGTTTTTAATATAAATGTGCCCTTCATCATCCATTTATGGCATTCACTGTTATTTATGCCCTTATAATATTTCCCTTACATCAAACAATGCCTATGAAGTTTTTAAATTATTATTTTCCCAGTATATTTTAAATTATTATTTGTCCCAGACAAATAGAAAGAAGGAAGATGCCAACAAATGTGGAGGAGACCGTGTTCATGGGCAGTTGATACGGTCTTCTCTTGAGCCAGTGTCTTGGCCCTGTTGGCCTGGATCAGATCACCTGACAGAACAAAGTGAATGGGAGGACAGAGCTGCTGAGCTGAAGATATGAAGGGCTCCACCACCACGTAGCCACCACTCCATCAAGTAACCGAGATGCCCAGCACACCCGGCAGAGTTAATGATGTGAGGATACGGCCCCATAGCCTGTTCCTACCTCTTTCCCCCATTCCATAAAATTACAACTGTTAGTATGCAACCTATACAAACTTTGTGATTTGTTCTTGGTAATGGGGCTGAACCTAACCCCCTTTACACTAACATTCCTGAACCGTGAATTGCTTGTCCCAAAAGGCATTCAGTGTTGCCTGCAATTAACACAACTGATTGCTCAAAGCCGGCACCTGATGTGGCACATAGCCAGCTGGAAACATAATTGGCTCCTTAGATGGAGAAACATCCACTTCAGAGTGGAGTTTGCGATGACGGAATTATTAGTTCAAAGTAAGCCAGGTATTTGAATACCTGGTCTATACATTAAAATCTCAGCTAGCACTAGACACAGCTGAATTAACTTGCAGACTCAAAGTCTCCCTTTCTCTCTGTCTCCATGACTTCCCCTTCTCTTTGTTCATGAAATCGTGTAAATTCCAGTCTGAATGCTTGCAAGGCTAAGTAATTGCTTTTGTTCTTTAGGTTATTTAATTACAAATCTCAGTAGATGACAGATCCTCTGCACTAAAGGAAGACATCACATTTGCACAGTTACAGAATCCCAACACAAATGTGTGTGGCAAATCAGTGACTGCAGATTTATTCATGCCCTCTGGGACCTGCACTGCCTTTTCAGCTTAGCATGCAATATGATTTAAATTACAGCTTGTGCAGAGCTGTGCCTTGGGATTACACTCCATGTTTCCAACTGTTTATAGTTCAGTGAGCTTTAACCTCTGTGATTCTGAAAATTAAATAATGTCACGGCTGATATCAAACTGATGGCTGGTACTAGATTGCTAAATACTGTCTTGTATTGAAAGCCTGTTTTTACAACAAAGTGGAAACATCAACGTATTTAAAACATTGATAACACGTTCAGGTAGTTCTAGAGAACAATTCAAAAGTCACTCTAGCAAAGAATGGCAAAGCTAATATTAAGCTCTATTCTCAAGGATATATTCTGACTTCTGTATTTAGCAGAGTTATGGCTGTTGACTTTACTAGAGCAGGACTGGGCCTAATGTAATATCTGTGATTAGGTAGGCACAAAAAGTGTGTAAGATCAAGAAATGCAGATAGAGCATCTGTTGTAGTTAAACTCAGATTTGTTAATTTCTTGCAGCTTTTATAGTTTCATCATTTCTGAAATACTATGACATATCAAATCTTACATCTTGAAGACCTTTTTGTGCTGTAACTGTATGAAATCTTAATATTTCTGTAACCTTTCAACAGAGGAGAGAAAATACCTAGTTACAAAACTGTATATTTAATATGGCATGTAATTTCCCAGCAGATCAGTTTTCATCCTTTTCAGGGTTTTAATTGATACAAAAGCTTTTAGTGATTTTTCTTCATTTACTTCTGTAAACCCAGTGTTTCCAGGATAGATGTTGTTCCAGTCCCACTTGAACTACTTCACTGGGTTCCTCCCCAGGTTCCACCAGGCAACACCTGCAAAACAAAAGGATGAGGCAGAAGTCACCACCAGCATTATTTAGTCTGTAGAGCCTTATTCATGACCGTGGTGTAAGAAGAGAGAACAGGAAGAGAAAAGGACAAATGAGAGACAAAAGGGTACTTATTTTTCATTTGTAAAGGTAGCATGTTTGACTAAATAACAGAGAAAATAAACAAAGCAGCCCCAAATACCATACTCACAGAACTGCAGTTATGAGATATGATGGACAGATCACACACACACACACAAAAAAAAGCTTGACAAATGGTTCCTCATTTGATGCCTTTAAGTTTTGACAGTGCAATAGATCCTGAACTTCCCATTTTGGTGCATTGCCAAAGTGGTACTTCTTTTTTCCCTTGATCTTTAGAGCACTCTGTATTACTTATCTCAGGCTTCAATGCCTAGCTTTTACGTTTCAGAGTGGTGTCTAAAGTGTCCCATCCCTTGGTATTCCCATGGACTTATATCAATCCTTGTCCCTGCTCCATATTTAACATACTTCCAGCTTTAATTTTTTTTTTTTTTTTGCCAGACCTGTTGGTAGAAAGCATTCTTTAGAAAAATATTCCACAGTTTCCCATTTATTACAGGACCTATATTTTTTACAGCATTTTATTCTTTTATTACTTTTAAAATACTTTTGCTAAACTTTCTGCTAATTCCTCTCCCTGCTGTTTATGTATCACAAGCATGTATGCTGCAAATTCCTCCCGCACTGCTTTTAAAAAAATGCTGAAATTTTGAGTCTGATACAATGTTACTCCAAGAAGGTATTCATTCTTAAAAGTCACAGTAATTACATCAAATATTTCTGAAATGCTGTCAGTGAATAAAAAAAGGAGGGTTTGCTTGTACAGAATAAAAGTACATACCAATTAAACAGAGTTTGAGAACAACTTTCTGACAGAGCAGTGTAAAAGGTAATGTTGCAAGACTTTTCTATCTCAAGCAACTCTATGATTTTCATCACACCTGTGCTATCAAATACTTTCTCTCTCTCTCTTTTTTTTTTTTTTTTTTTTAAATGGGCAGAACTAAGTTTCACACCATCAATAAACTAGTACATTATTTCAGTTAGGTACAAATCCTGTTAATAACTTATGTTGACTGAAGCTAAATTAAGTTGGAATCACATATTATGCTCACATGACTACTGAAAGAGGTTGTCATAACTGATGTTATCATAGTGAATACCTCAGGCTGTGCTGAGGGGTTTTGCTTCCACTTACAGATGCCTTACTGCATTTTATGTTGCTGGGCTACACTGACAGATCAGTTAAAACCAGTCATTCACCCTGCCCTTTTTTCAGTCTTTGCTGCCATCCCTCATTAATCTTACTTTAATGGATTTTGTGTCAAGTTGCTTTACACTAGTTGTAAAAGTTAATTATAACAACAAAACCTTTTTCATAGTTTGACAAAATTACCTCAGTTTTGTGGCCAAATCTAAAGGATTTAACAAAGAAATTAAATTACAGGAGATTGGATACGTTAGGAAATTTTTACAGGAGTGTTGTCTGCTGGATCACTCCTTGGGAAGTGGCTCGGGCTGATGATCATTTCCCGACGAATGAACATCCCTCACTGTGAATTGAGATGATGGCAGAGTCCTGTCCAGTTTTTTGACATGACATTGGGGCGGAGATTTTTACAGCTACACAAGCCCTTCCACACACTTCAAATTAAACCTGGCAATTCCAAAAATTTGGAATTTTTCTTCCTACTTTGAAAGTAGATGATTTTTTGACACAAAGGCCATATTTGTTCACAGTGCAGGCAGAAAAAAAGTAATATGGACAAAAAATGTCCACAAAAAAAAGTGGACGAAGGGTCCTGTTGAAGACAGGGCTGTGTACAGATTTCTGAGAGAGATATCTTAAGAGTTTAGGTCTCAGGAGGTATATGGAGGCCAAAGACATATTTCTCAAGCCACTGTTGTTCAGTTTGGGGTATCATGCTTTTGCCAACCATACTGCTGAAGGCTGTCCCTCTTTCCCTTCAGTGAAGTGTGTTCGCCTTGTTAATCCCCATCTATTTCTCACACTGAGCCAGGGACTTGTCAGGAGTTTGGCTGATGGTGCTGCTGCAGCATGCTCTCTCTGCCTTCAGGACACTTTCTTGTACCCTCTAACTTCCAGGTTGCAAAGAGGAAGAATATTCCATCCAGACGTAATCACACGTCTCTCAGAATTCTAGAAGGCCTGAGAAAATCACATTATTGGAGAGCAGCAGGTTTACTCTCTTGAGTTTTGGGTCAGCTACTATAAACTGCTTGGGCACCTCCAGACACTTGTGCTCCACCTGTGAATTTTCAGAGCTTACAAAAGACAAGCCCCTAGCATGGCTTTGCTTGCCAAAAGTGTGTAACATCCCAAATCAGAAACATCTTTTGTCTTCAGTGCCTCTATGCTCTACTTCCTTTCCTAATACATCACTTTTAAAAATAAAACCTGTGATATTTCGTTTTTGTCACTCATCCAAAGCTCTAAAGATGTAGGTTACACAGTTAAGGCACAGGCTTTCCAGTGTTTTTATTTCTAAGCATCAATGTCAAAAACTTCAGATAAATGACTGAGAGAGGAAGAAACAGGCTCTTACCTGGAACTCTCATTAGCTTTTTCTGCAGAGAGGTTAAGAAATACAGAAAATTGAGATTAAAGTATTCCTCAGTGGAGACAATATGCTGCAAGCCTTCCTTTCCATTCTGTGAAGGACACTAGTTTTCCCAGTTGCCCAATTATTCTCTCTGAGGGACAAGTAAATCAGTTTAAAATTAACGGTGTTGATAGATATACAACACCTTAAGACATAGTCAGCAATGGAAAAGAGGTGTTAATTTTGGTTGTTGTTCTGTAAAGAGATAATAATCACCTCTTCCAAATTAAATATGGTGGGTAGATCATAAGCATTGTTTTGTGAGAAATCTAATTTTCGTTGAGAATTAAGCTATAATTTTACTGAACTTTTGTATTCACTTTTCTTCACCATATAATTAGTCGTTACAGGGAATCAAAACTATTGTTGTCTCTTTAGAACAAAGGCTTCAGAAACTGATAATTGCATCAGAGATCGACATTTTCTTCCTTCTCCTTCCTGCCTGAGCTAAAATGTTACTCCCAAGAAACACTTATACCCCATTACGCCTCTAAGGCAGTGAGATGTTGGGGCAGCGGCACTGCCTGGAGACGTAAGCCTCGGCTGCTATTCAGAGACTCACTTACACCGCTTCAGAGGTTTAAGTGAAGGTTGTGCTCCCCTTAAGGTCATTGGATCCAGTGGCGCGCGGGAGGGGGCTGGCTGCCGTGAGGCGTGGCAGCCCAGCCCTGCCACCGGCCCCGCCCTGCCACTGCCCCCACCTGCCAGGCTAGTGGCTACTGCCTCTGCCTCCCCATCCCTCCCCTCGGCCTGCCGGGCTGCTGTCAGAGGAAACCTGGGTGTTCTGGAGGTGCACCCACTAGCTCAGTCCCCTGACTGACCTCGTAGAGTTCTTTCCTTCCTCGTAGAGCTGTCCAGCCAGTGTGGAGCTTCTATGCCTCAGCATGTTATTAACACTCTGAATGACACTTGCCCTTCTTTGCTTTTGCCCCAACTATAAATCAGTAATTCCTTAAAAACCCCTTCCACTTAGTTCAGATTTAAAGTCTCGCACAATGAGAATGATCCATAGGTGACACTCAAGGTCAAAGCACTGAAAAGCCATGCTGACTAGATTCCTGTTGCTGTATATATAGGAGTAGCACTGAGCTGTGGAGGAGTTTACACATGTAAAAGCACTGTGCGTCTTTTTTTATGGGTGTCTTGTTGCTTGTTACGTTGCTGTTGCATCTATGTATTGAAATGACAAAAGTGTGATATGTTAATATTATTTTTAATACCTTTCATCCTTGAAAATCTAATCTCTTTATGTCACAAAGAATTTCCCACAAGCCACTACTGAAACAGAACAGCCAGATTCTGCAGAGAGGAATTTTTTTTCCTTAATTCTGAAAGAGTTTTGAGTCAGAAAAAAAAAAGAACAATATGAATGCAATTGAAATTGCAAGAAGCCTTAGCTAAACCTTAAACTTATTAGCCCATAATATAATCTGACTGTTACCAAAACTGCTTTTACTAATCTTTGAAAAATTTGAAAAGAAACAAGATATGACTTCTAAGAGGGAGAAACTAACTGTCATAGCTAACACACTATTTTAAGATCGTCGTTCTTCAGCATCACTCTGGCTTGACTCAAAGACAAACCGCTTGATAGATATCATCAGTCTTTAAAACTCTTTCTGATGAGAATTTCCATTGCAACATCAATGAGTGACCATAGTGCTTCTTACCCTATGACAGCTGCTAAAATCTCAGTTGTGTGTCGCCTGCGTGCTATGCATCCACCTCTGCCTACCCATGGCTTTAAAAACAGTGTTTTTAAATCACTTCTCTGTTCTGCAGCCTGTCCCTGGTACTACTCTCCATGTCAGCATCTGAAAGCAAGTTGCCACAAACCCCTCATATTAGCTCCACAATAGCCACAAGTTATCCCTTGTGCAAAGAGCATTCCCACCCTGAGGATGCGGTCTGATGCCGTCCGTGTTGTTGAGGAGCTTCACCGTAAGCGGTGAATCCATGAGAGCTCTGCTGCGTTTGCCTGAGCCATTGGCAACAAGAGGAATGTGAAAGCTGAAGAATGAACATGAAGGGACTTTGGAAGAACACCACTAAAAGCTTTGGTGTTTTGTAAACGGCATTTGCGTGTGCAAAACCACAAACCAACTTAGCTGTCTCATCACCATATACTAAAAGCTTTGTCCTCTGGTGACCTTGCCGAGCGTGCCCGTGGCAGTCGGCTCTGCTGTGTGCATTTGTGACTGGTGCTGCAAGTCCCCTCTCTGCAGGTAGTAGAGCTCGCTGCGATTGCAAGTTCAGATTTTCTGAGGACAGTGCTTGGCTCCCTGTGCTGGGTCTCTGTGGACGGGCACTGTATGTAGTTATGAAGTCCTGAGTAGCTGTCTATTTTTGTTGTTGTTGTTAAATTTTTAATTTCAGCTTTCCTAGCCTTGTTGTTCTCCTCAGGGCCCCAGTCACCCTGCAGTACTTTTCATTAAATTATAGCAATTGCAGTTTTACTGAGCATAAAATTTCCCTAGTTTCCTAGAATTTCTTACTGTGAACTGATAAATTAGTCATTTTGACCGTAAATACACAATAATAGGGGCATCCAGTTCAAACTCTTTACAAAACATTTCCTGAGAGAACTGCCCTTTGGCTCCTGTCAAGTGATGAAGAGATGACCCCAGCTTCTGTTCCTTCAGCTTACTCAATCTTGACAGCTAAAGGTAATTTCTGTGCCTTCAAGTTTATAGATCTTCATTAAAATGCTAATACAATTCAGTTAGAAATCCAATTTCTGACTTTTATTGTTTCTTGCTATTGGGGGGTGTCCGTGTTTGTGCAGTTGTTGCTGCTAAAAGTAACATTTGTAAAAGAACAAATGCAGATCGATTTTCCTTAGCTTTTTCTCAACCTGAAGTGCTGAGACAAGCAAAACATGTTTCCATTACTTAACTAAGCAAACAATGGCATATAAATCATAGAGGCAGCTGGACCAAGGTGTCGTTTTCATAAAGAGCCAGATTTCTCGTGAAGGACAGTTTAATGGGCTGCTGCCAGTGAAATGTCTGCAGAGCTGGTAATTGCAGGAGGGCACACAAAAAGTGGTGCTACAAAGGTGTCGCGTGGGATCTGAGAAATAGCCCCACAGCCAAGACAACTGGAAAAAGGAGACTGAAAAAGGTGTGCGCTTTAATAATTTGCTTCTTGAGGGTGATTGTTTTAAATAAAAATCTAAGTTTTTATTTTTAGCTTGTTCACATTGGCTGCAAGATCAGAGAACTGTTTTTAGCTGTAATTTCATTTTGATCATGTTTATGCTGTGGCTTTGTTTGTCCTTTGATCATGCTTAAACATGTTTCAGACATGTTTGTTTGATGTATGCTGTTTTTTAAAGCACTCTTCCACATTGTCTGCTTGTGGTTTTTTAAAGTAATGAATCATTGCAAAATATTTGCCGTCAAATTATTTCTTAAATTCATTTTCCCAAAACATGCTTTCTGGACTTTTAGCCAATGGGAGACTTGCTTTTAAACAAGAAAGTGTTAAAGTGATGTAACAGTATTTCTGAGTGCTTCACGGGTTGGAGGGGTCACAGAAAACCCAACCATTCATACACAGAAATTTGAAGTCATCCTATCTATCCGCAATAGCTGCAGCGCACTGACTTTTACAATTGTCACCAGTGGGTTTGGATCAAAGTCCCACTTTCCGTTCAGTAAAACTTGCTTGAAGTTCATTCCAGCACTTCTTTTGTGGCTGTGTTGAATGTATGAAATAGGTCAACCCTGACTGAATTATTTTAAACTTCCCATGGGGACCCCTTGATACTGAACCTGTTTAATTTTGCAGGGTAAGGCAGGGCAGTCTCAATACTTGAACATACACATTCATAGATAACATTCTTTCTTCTGCTGCATGGGTGAGCAATTAGGAGAGTCAAGGAGAAGTCCCTCATCTGTGGACAACATCTCCCTTCCCTTCCTCAAAGAAGAGTAATAAAAAAATGCTACATAGTCCATGGAGAGGGCTGTGTTGCGTGACTGCCGGCCATCTGGCTGATTGATTCATCATGAAGCTAAACAGTTAGTTGTAAGCACTGTCTGAAGCCCTGGAGTTAAATGCAAGTGTGCATCAAGCCTCAGGCAAGTCAAACAGCTCCTCTGCTAATGAAACAATAAAGAACACACTATAGATCACTAGTTCACACCACCCACTTCTTAGCTTTATAACCTACGAAATTATCAACCACATTTCTCTCCCTCTCTCCACACGTATATTCATGATGTTGCTTTTATCATCATTGTATTCATTCCAAAGAGAAATGAATCTACTTCTATATGCAGCAGAACACATGTAGCCTGTTCTTCCTTTATTTGCTTCATTGCGTAGACATAGATCTGTTATATGGAAGAGGGGGAAAAAACCAAACACCACCAGGTAACAAGAGCAAGGGCCCTATAACATGAAGAACCACTCTTTTATTGACTAAAACATATCGATTTAACCAGATGGCGAAAGAGCCTGAGGTTTGCTCAGTAAGAAACACCAGTGTTATTCAACAAAAGCTGTTCCATGATGTACAATGGATGTGTTCTAACGTGGGGCTGTGTGACCGCTTTATTTTCAGGGAGGTAGTTAGGATTATTAATCACTAATTGAAAATCTGAATTCATCCCAGATGAGCACTGGTAAGAGATGTATACAAAGCATATTCACATGTGCTCTGGCTATGGTGTTAGTTACATCTGCCTTCCTCACACCCCTCTCCTCAGCTACCACTCTGACAGAATTATTTGAAATACATACTTTCAATTTCTTAAACTATTTTTCTATCATTCTTATATCAGTGCTGCTTTAATACTAGACTGTCTTACTGTCTCTAGGTTCACTTGCAAAATTATGAGAGGGAAAGAAAAGAATAATAATATGCTAACTGAGGGCAAGTTTATATAACCCGTACTATATCAACAATATTATTGACTCAGATGGGACTCCCCACAGTATCTTCATAGGCCAATGTAAAGTTAGATTTTTGATGCCTGATAATATAGTGATTTATTTTAGAATTCGATATCTTGTGATTTACAAAACTCATTGCGCTAGAAACAAATCATTCAGCCATTTGGGAATGTACTTGGGTTTTGGTTGAATGATTTTTTTACCCTTTTCGTTAAAACCTTAAGATTGTAAAAACAGTGTATTGAGACAAAAGGTTCTCCAGCTCCAGCAGCCCAGAACAGTCTCTACTAATGGGTATCCTCTTTCTCTGATGTATCCTTCCACAGGCTGCGATGCAGAAATTTTCAAGCTGTAGCCTTGTGTTTCTTGTGATACAAGTTGCATTCAAAGCCCTGGTAATAGTATATAAAATAATAGATATTTACCACTGTATAATATAATTTAGATATTATTTATCTTGAGCTTCATGTCAGTGAAACTTGAAGACTATTAAAGGCATGCTAGAAAGAAAGGCAATGAATTTAGTAGCTTAAGCTACTGGGGTTTGGGGTGGAGAGCTTAAGCTGCTTACAGATTTTTGATGTTTTCAGATGTCTAAAAAGATTTATTTTAATAGACAATAGGTAATAAATACAGTTTCACAGAGATCTGTTTTGTGGCCTGTGATGTTCAGTTTGTTCATAAATAACCTGAAAAAGAGGTTGAGCAGCAGAATGAGAAAATTTTTCACACAATACTAAGTTATTCAGAATAGTGAGACAAAGGAAGACTGTGAAGAATTACAAAAGGATCTTATGCAACTGGGTAGCTAACCAATCAGATGACAAATTAAATTATTCTTGATGAATGATGTAGTGATAAACCATGGGGAAAACCATGAGGAAAACATTCCTGTCTTCACATATCAAATGATGGGCTGTGGACTGAGCATTACCAATGAAGAGTGAGGTTCTGGGGTTATGGCGCATAAAGTTCCATGAAAATTTCAGATTACTGCTTAGGAACTGTCAAATCCATATTAAGTGTTAGGAATTAATAGAAAAAGAACAGAGAATTCAACAAAAGGCATCGCTATAGCCCTTGTATAAGAGCACAATTCATCCACATCTTGAACACTGTGGGTATCTCCAATGCAAGAATTCAGAGACACCAAATTAATTTAGTCAAGATTGACATTCAAAAAAACGAAATCAGAAGTAGGTTTTAGCTCACTAGATTGTGTACATGAGGAACAAATTCCGAAAGGACAATATGAATGCTGGAAATTTGCGTGGGTTCAAGAAGAGTCTAGACAGATAACTGGATGAACAGTCTATTGAGAGTTACTAAGCACATAGAAGGCAACCAAGCTCAGGGAATCAGCCCACCTGAAAATAGTTGAAGGAAGGGAGATTGTTCTGGGAGAGTATTATTTGTACTTACCATATTCTTTCTTTGTCCCAGATAATTCTGGACGATGTTGGAATCTGTGTATTGATCTAAGTAAACCTTGGTCTAAGCCAGTATGGTAATTCTTGTGTACTGTGTATATATATATATATATATACGCGCACACACACACACACAGAGTACATGAGAATATGTATACACTTGCACAAAATTATGCAGTATGTACTCATATAATGGAAACATCCAAACACATACATGCAGATATATATAGATATATCAAAATATGTTGCTTACAAACACTGCCATCCTTAATAAGGCAATGGGTTTCACAGGACAGCTAGTGCAAAATGGCAAAACAAAGTACAGTTCATTATTTCCATGACTATATAGCAATAAACATACACTGAAAAGATGTTAATGCTTGACACTAAAATAGCTTATAATTTCACATAGGAACAAGACTGAGCAGTTAAATATAGTTCACAGTTAATTATCCCAGCAGGATGTAAACTGGTTATGAAACAGATTGGTAAAACTGTTGGATATGCCTTCTTTTTCCAAATATAGTGAAAGATACCAGCTGAAGTATCTCTGTAAAATACAGTGATGAGCCAGATTCACCACTGGTATGAATTTACTGTTATGATTTCTATAAGATTCTCTCCCAAAACTTCTTTCCACCATTTTTTACATAACCAAACAGCATGTCTGCATTTTATGTGTTTTCACTAGTTGATGTATCTTCTTTATCAGCAAATAATGTTGTCAATCTAATTGTCCTAGAAATAAAGGTTTTCTATGAAAAAAAAAAAAAATCTTTAAAAAAAATGACAAGATGAGGTATTTCAACAACTTTAGCAGAAATTCACAAATGCATTTCTCTTCTGAAAATGAGACAAAAATGTTGGGGTTTAGGGTATCATAGTGTGGAAGTAGACAATATCAATCAAAACTGTATTTTTTAAGTCAATATTTTGGGCAGTAACACATTAATGCTTTTCTAGATGTAAAAAACTTTCTTTATATATTCTTCATTGTTGCTAAAGTTAGGAATTTTACATTTATCTCAATAATTCTCTCATTTTATGTGTGACACATACAGAAAGATTACTGACCAAAGTCAAAAAATCCAAAGAAACAAGAAAAATGTCAGTAGTAAATATGTGGAATTAGGAAGCCATGCTGTAATGTTATAAAACCATTTGTAAACAGATTTCATGAATGTTTAATTGCTCCAATAATCAAGTTAAGATCTGTTCATTAAGTATCTGTAGTAAACACCTCTATTAAAGTTAAGAGGAATGTAAATACCTGCCACATGTTAATGGGTGGTGATGTACCTAACATAGATATATTTGCCATTTGAGGCAAAGATTGATTCTTGGGAAGCAAAATCACAATTCATTTATACAAGGAAGGCAAGTGATTCAATTCATGGAGTAGTAACATGCACAACGGTTTTGTCTTCTCAGATCCTAGATTTGTTAGTGCTCACCTGATACCAGAGAGTGACAATCCAGAAGATGACAAAATCTATTTTTTCTTCCGTGAAAATGCAATTGATGGAGAGCACACTGGAAAAGCCACTCATGCCAGAATAGGGCAGATCTGCAAGGTAAAATGATGACTTCTTCATGTGAGATTGAGTACACTTGCAGGATGCTGTGCGAGTGGTTTTAGAAACTGCATTTTCTTGCCTGTAAACATTCAGTATTAACACTGGCATTGTACTAAAGCAGAGGTCAGCCCAAGTGAAAAATAGTTAGGGGATAACACCCAAAAGTATACTATTCAGTTCTTCTCTGTTTGGGGAAGATGACACAAACTACGATGTTTTGTTTAAAAAGTCATGGGCATCTTCTGAGGCTTAGAACATGTCTGCAAAAGAGAGAATCTTTTGCAGGAAATGTGATACTTCCAGGTAGGCCAAAAACATTTGAAGAATTTACTTTTTAAAGGAATGTTAATACCTTTTCATTCCCACATTAGTGAAAATCTTTAAAACAGAGGTAAAGGAAGATTTAAAGAAACAGTTGTTTAAGCTTAGCTGTAGAAACAGGCAACCATTCAGAAGACCCTTAATGACTGCAGATTGAATCATTCATCCGCACTGATAAACATCCAAATATTTTTCTGACAGACTTTTAAAAATATTTCTACAAATGAAATTATATTAATAAATGTTGTAGCTTTGGCAACTATGATGTTTACAGTAAAAATCCATGTTAATCCATAAGCACAATTTCAATTTATCTCCTCAAATCCAGAGGTAGCTGCTTGAAAACCAATTACCCCATAAGTTTGGAGTCCTTGGTGCACTTTATTCATAAGTTTTGCAGCCATACAACTGATCCCACTGTTCTGGCATTTTTATCTACTTTGTTCACTGGCAACTTACATTTCTACTTTGTTGCTACCCAGTTAAGAATAATAAACCCCTTCAGCTTTACCAGGACATGGCAGCCTGGGACCTCTGGAGCAAAATATTCTGCCTGTCTCTCTTTCTCCCGTGTTATATATGTATTACAATATATAAAGATGTTTGGGGGGTTTTGTTTTGTTTTTTTTTTAAATGATGTACTACTGTGAAATATGTTGCAGTACAATGTAAAATAAAAGCAATTCAGAATTAGTGTCTTTGACAACATAATAATGCTTTTGTATGTAGAAGGTGAATTCTTTTCTCTGTTTTCTGTAAGTAGTATCTTGTGGTTATTTGCTGTATTTTCTCTGTACTCTGTTGGTACTTCATACAAAGACTGTTACTAGATATTAATGCAAAATACTTTTGTTATTAGAATGACTTTGGTGGACACAGGAGCCTTGTTAACAAATGGACAACTTTCCTCAAAGCACGTCTGATTTGTTCTGTGCCAGGACCCAATGGCATTGACACACACTTTGATGAACTACGTAAGTGGCAAAAATGGCTTTGAATACAAAACTTTGGGTATTATCCATATGAATTTAACTTAGTTTTCTTTTCCATCTCTTGTTATTTTACAGAGGATGTGTTCCTAATGAACTCAAAAGACCCTAAAAATCCAATAGTCTATGGAGTGTTTACAACTTCCAGGTATAGAACGTATCATTTTACTTGCATGGAAACTTGGGTGGCTGCTTGTTTTAAAGAGGTCTCTTTGTTAAAAATGTTTTTAAGAAACACAAAATATTTTTAACCTTTGAACTTGAGAAGTCAGTGGCAGTAAGAAGTAATGAATTAGGTTTCTTTTCTTATGAGCAATGTACATCATCACTCTGAAGCTAGTAATCACAAAGACTATCAGTTTCTCAGGCTGTTCTGGCTGTTGAATTGGCTTTTTATAGTGGGGATCAAAATTTGTAGCCCTTTCCACACAGACCTGGAAAAATAAGACAAGCATAAATATGCTTGTTTGAGGGCAGGGTGAAACAGAAAATCTGTGGTGTAAGAAATTGGCTACTCAAGGAGATACTAGTAAAAAATATTGCTGAAATCTGGAAAGTTTAATGATCTTTCAAAAAGTTGTGTTATTAAATCACATAGAACTGTGACTTGAATGTTTTGGTTTCATTGTGTTTTCACCAAGAACAGAATTATACTTGTAGCTTTGGCCTGAGGAAGGTTTGCAGTACTGGTTGCATTGCCACATTTATCTGTGAAGGTCAAAAGTTTTAGTTTCTAAACAGAAAGAATGTTTCTAGTGATAACCAGGCATGGAAGAGGGAGATTTACAAGTGCTTACTGTCTTCTGTAAGAAATCTCGAAGTAAGAAACAACATGAAATTTGCGTGGGTGCTGCCCAACAGACGGAAGAGACTGCTAAAAAAAATAGAAAGATGTGAAGTGTAGGAAAGAATGGAATAGTCCTCTAGGGACAGCCCTGTTGAAGTTTACTCAGATCGGGGCTTTGGCCTTCTGGGGACAATATGTTTTAAATAGTAGAATAGCAGCCATCTGCTTAGGAAAATGTCTGAGAGATCGTATCAGTTATGCTGAACTTTCACAGGAGGTGAGTTAGGATTGCTCTGAGAGCAGGTCAGAGTTTTGATAATCAGCACATGCAATAAATTAGGAAGCAACAAGCTGCTATTCCCATAGCTCTTCCACTTGATTAAACCAACCGATAATTTAAAGAATCTTATTTGATTTCTTCTCCCCTCATTTTTAGTAATATCTTCAAGGGGTCAGCAGTGTGTACGTACAGCATGACTGATGTGAGGAGGGTATTTCTTGGTCCCTATGCCCACCGAGATGGCCCAAACTACCAGTGGGTTCCCTACCAAGGGCGAGTGCCATATCCACGGCCAGGAACTGTAAGTACCCTAAGAAATACAGTAATCTAAAAAAGGAAAACTGTGGAAAATATTTTCACACATTACATGGTCTTTGAGCTGATACCCGGGAAAGAAACTGAAGAAGATAATGAAATGGATAGGGTGGCAGAAGGGAAAGCTAACAATTCCTCTAGACCCCAAAAGTACTAATTTTCTTGTAAAGTATGAAACTGCAATAGCAACTTCATTTGGATTTTAATTTTGGCATTCATATTAACAACTTCGGCAGAAGTTTGAGCAATGGCTGGGTAACTTTACTGAAAGTCAAATGTTTAATAAATTACTCTGCATTATCCTTTCCTTGGAATTTGTCTTTGTTCCAAATATTGGCTGAGCCATTCTTTGTGAGAATGGACAGAAAACAGAGCATCTGCCTGGCTGTTAAGAAACTTTCAATTGTTCTCAACATTAAATCTAGTATAGTAGGACAGATATTTCTGCAATGGGTGACAGAGTGACTATAATAATTTCTGACTTCCACTGGCATTTTTAAAAATCTGTGCTTCTACCTGTTTCTCTGTTTCTAGTTTATGAATGACTAAAATACAGTGTATATAAGACATCCATATTTACAACTCCCAACTGATGTCATCACATTCTAGAAATATTTAACTGAAATTACCAGTAGGCTAAGAAGATGGGACATCTATGAAAAAAAGCATTAATTGTATACATTGGAGTAGCTCCGTAGCTAGTATAAAGCAGCTTGGCCCATTTAAGTTCTAAAATATCATTGCTGAAGATTAAATATATGTGTACACATGTATACATATAAGCATATAAATATAAATGTAAATAATATATCTGTCTATAATATTCTTTCAAAAGTCTCCTTAAATATAAGGCAAAAACCAAACCAGGAATAACTTTGATCCTTTCTTTTACATCATCAGTTTTTCTACTTTTGCCTGGTATGTTTTGAAATTGTTCTTTCAAACCTGATCTTTCAACCATCTCCAACAGTTAGACAATATATAAGCTGAGCCTAATGAAAATGACTTCCTAAGTAAAAGAAAACAGTGGCTCCCTGACAGCCAGATTCCTCAGCACTCCTTGCTCCCTCACTATGACTGCTAAAAGGATTCCTGATTTTTTCCAGAGTTAAAATACAAGTTCTGCAGCATAGGAGAGGTTTTATTTCTCATTTGATGCTGAAATTTTTTTTTTTTTAATTACGATAGTTAATGCTGATATGTCAGAGGCTTTTTTTTGAAGTTGTATTATTTTATATCCCTGTGGAAAATGTGAATCAGTAGATATTTTTGGTATTTCTTGTATAACTAATGTCATCTTCTTTTCAGTCTGACAGACTTCATAAGTTAATGTTCCTTATTCTGTTTGTTTATATTCCTCTTTGATTCCAGAATTGATTAACCTTTCTAAACAAAAACAAACAATAGATATTATTTAAAACTACAGACAAAGAAGAATGTTACATGTTTCTATCACAGAAATAGACTGAGATAAAGAACCGGCTGCTGCACAGTGGCTCTGTTACATTCATTCCTCAGCAGAGATCGGACGCAGCGCTATTGAGATTCTGAATGCACAAGTCAAATATGTGCCCTAGAGACTGGCAACACAGTTCTGCCTGCCTCAGAGCCTGTGGGTTATTCTAAGACTTGTCTGAGGGTCTTGAACTGAGATCTGTATGGGAGAAGACTAACTTGATCAAATTCCCAAGGACAAGCAGAAAAGCAGGGACCTGAATCCACCCCTAAGTGGCTAAGTGACCTAAGCCACCAGATCTTTTGCCAAAGTAGGGAAATACTGTTAAGTTATATTTTTTTTTATTTCTGGCTACTGTCTCAGAATGGATTTTACCCTTACAATTTCACTATAACACACTAAGACGCACAAAGAAAGTGCGAAGATGTTCAGGTTTCATTGTAAACATTTTTCTTGCCTAAGGGAAAATGTGATCCCCAATGATGCAATTCTACATAGCCCTGCAGCCTCATCGTATAGTGCAAGAGGCCATGCCACTGTAAATGATGTTAATTAAAGAGTGGCTGAGGCCATCAGTTTCTCCTAGTGCACTGCCAGTGACTCTAATCCTGGTGTCTACCACTTTGAAAAAGATTTTTTCTCCTCATAGTTGCTAAAATCATTCTATTGTAAAAACTGAATTTTAAAACGAGAGCTATTTCTGGCTGAAAAAAAGCTTTTTGTTTCTAAAGTGATGAAATTAGATGTATTTTCAATGGCTTTGAAGACCTGTTGAGAATAAAGAAGAAAGGTTTTTGAAGTTCTTTTGGATGTCAGACTTGTGGCTTCCTTTTCCAAGAAATGGGGAAAGGGAAAAGAGAAACAAAACCTGAACTTCTTACAGTGATTCAGTTCCAGATCTCACTGCAGTTAAACAGTGCTGAATTATCTGAGGAATTTAATACGTGAGGTGCCAGTAAACTTTTCAGCATCTGGTGGCTTGCCCAGTACAAGTAAAGAAAAAAGGAAAGTTAATGGCTCTTTTGAAAAGTCAGAAAACTTTGCAAACAATTCCACATCAGCTTCCCATTTAACAAAGAATTTGCCAGGATTTTTCCTTTAAGACCTATAGATTATTTTTTTTTAATCTTTTAACAATATTTGGGAGAGGAGGGAGGATTTTCGTGTATACCTCATCTTGAATGAGGTACCTCATCCTGAATTCATATCTGACTTTCTGTGAATTCAGCTGCAGAGCTCAAGTTTTCTCTGCTTCATGGTACCAAGAGTCTATCTTCAGTTATGAGCAAAGCACTTTTTATTCCCATTAAAATGTAGCTATTGATTTATTGTGTTGGATTCCCAAATAGGCCAGTTAGGGGAGAGCCTAGTTACCTCCTCCTGACTGATAAAAACCCCTGACATAGCGTACTGGGGACCAACAACTGGGAGTGGATGTTAAATGCAAGAGTCTTTGACTCTGCTTGAATCCAAGATCAAGCTTATTTCTACAAACTTTCTCAGGATATTTGTATTCATGCCTATCTTTTGGCACCTGAAAACTTTCTATTTCCTTACTATGAGTGGGATTGATTAGGTATATAAGCATGAGTTCTGATGAAATGCCTTGCCAGTTAGCTTGACCTAGACCCACTAATATCAAAATCAGTCCTGTCATTAGCATCAAGGATAATGTCTTTGTATATCCTGGTTTTGTGGCCATAACATAAGTAAACATGACAGGACTTTCCTCCTCAGGACAACTATTCTATTCTATTCTATTCCATTCTATTCTATTCTATTCTATTCTATTCCTTACTTTATGAGTTGAGATTCCTCTGAAAGCAATTTGAACTATGGATGGGCTACATCTCACCTACTGATGGTGCCCATTTCACTCCATTGAAAAAGGAGGGAGTTACAGCAATGAGAGTTTGATTTCATCTCAGTCAGTTTCCTAAAGTGGGGTGGGATGAATCTGAGCCACAGCCTAGTCCAAGTAATGCACTGTCATTTTTTTATTCCCAGAAAAGCAGGGGATCCAAGGAGTAATCTTGCTCTCAGAATTGGGAGTCTCAGTTAAACACACAGAATTATGGCACTAATGCTAGTTTTATGATTTTTCTGCATAAAATATATCTTGGTCAACATTGCTCAAGTAAAATCCTTTGTTAGAAAATAAGCTAGAAAGTAAATATTCAAGCAATTGAAACACAGCTGAAATTCATTTACTTAACACTGAAATGAATATTCATTTACTGTTTTTTTCAGTGTTTGCCCAGCTGCAATTAACAATACTTAGTTCTTGTGTAGCGATTTTTATACTTAAAGCACTTTACATATATTATCTACTTAATCATTATCTAATTAATCTGAGTAATTAGTATTGAACGGTAGTTAGAATATTAATCGAGATGTAAAGCAAACTTAAAATTGAAGTGTAGCATTTTAAACACAATTTTTGAGGCAGACAATGGTTTGGCCAATGATTATAAAAAGCCTATCTGATTTTCTCTTTGTAATATTTCTGTAGAAGAAAGCAAGAACATGTAATAATAGAAAGGCTGAAAAATGTTGACACTATAAAGTAGATAACTAACTTGCTTTCTGCTTAGTCTGCTCCACATGCATTAATCAAATATTCTCCCTCCCTCCTTTCCTCCCTTCCATACCATGTAATGGAAGAGAATGTAGGAATTTGCTTACTAACAAATATGCCAAAAAGGGAAAATTTACACTTTATATGTCCATGCTGGCAGTGTCCCTTTGTTGAGTATAACAACTACTGCTTTTGACAACATTGATTTTTTTATTTCATTTCTGATGAATTATTAATAATTTGGATCAAGGTGATAGGAAAGACAATTGATTTCTTCTGCTGAGCGTCCTGCAAGGTCTGGATTCTTGGTTAATAAGATGTTGTCCTCTAGGTTTTTAATTTAATTGGAAGATATTCTCTATGTGGATATAAAGGGCAAATTATGTAGGCCATTTTAACACCAGCTGTTTCTATTTGAGGTTCAAGTGCCGCAAACATAATTATTGTCAACTGGGTTTCAGAGTTTTATATGTCTTAAATAGGTATTTGAACAGATTAGGAGTGGGGGACACCAAGTTCTTTGCCAAGTATCTTTGGACTGGTGATTTAATGCCATTGTGGCTCATTTTCTTCATCCATTCAACATTTCTAACACACTACTAATGCTTATGTTAAAGTAACCTCTAGTAATACTTACCAATTCTATAGAAGAGATGAGGGCAAATGGTGGCGATCAGCCACAGTCCCCAAGTCTCCCCATGGGGACATGTGGCAGGTGAAAGTGGAGGAATACTTTTGTGGCTAGCGAACCCATGGTCTTACCTCTCCTTCCCTTTTCAGCCTCTATTTTGTGCTCACGTTGGGAGAATGTGAGGAAAATGTGAAAAGCAGAACCCTCTGCTTTTCACAGATGAGAGGCAAAACTGTCTGGCCCACCCATGGCTATATAAGGGAGCAAAGGGACTCTTTACTGTGTTACTTCACGGGGACCAGATTAATCCCAAGACACCAACTTTTCTATTACTGCACAATACACAACAGCGAGGAGTTATTTCAGTTCTTTAGCGAGACTCGCCTCACCTAACTGTTCACATGGACAGTATCATCAGCAACACTCATAGGAGGCTTTCTTTAGAATCAATGGAGAGAGAAGAGATACATTTAGCAGATGACTCATTTGATCTGATTTAGTGTAACAGGATCCATGTTATTGGGACTACACAGATGACAGAGGCTTGTTGAGACAAGTAGGAGTTTGAAAACTCAGTAGAACAGGGAATTGTCCCAGCATTTAAGGATTTGGTTCCTCAGAGACAAATTGACTTCCGGTCAACTTCTAAAAAACAATACTTTGAAACTAAGATGGAGGCATAATTCATTAATTTTCTATTGCATACATAACCAAATACTGAAATTGCTTGTCTCATATTGAATGATTTTAGATAATTCAGGATTTCTTCCTCCTGCCAATTAAAGACTAATACTAATCAGTAAATTACTGAAAATCTTTTTGCACTGAATAGTAGTAAGAAAAATGATGTATGAGGATCATTTACATTCTGTTAACCATATTGATTTAAATCCAAAATGAAAAAAAAAAAATAGAGACTCTTAGTGACAGAATTAACATTTGCTGTCTGTCATGAAATGCTTAGATCCCCTCATATTTCATTATAGACAGTTGGGATGATTATAATGAAATGGATTTCTAACAAGTTTCTAGTGATCGATAATAAAATGTAAAACATTTTCTTTTTTATTTTCAGTGTCCCAGCAAAACATTTGGAGGCTTCGATTCCACCAAGGACCTTCCTGATGAAGTTATAACATTTGCAAGAAGCCATCCAGCCATGTACAACCCAGTATTCCCC
Organism: Haliaeetus leucocephalus; assembly: GCF_000737465.1. Lineage (NCBI taxonomy): Eukaryota > Metazoa > Chordata > Aves > Accipitriformes > Accipitridae > Haliaeetus > Haliaeetus leucocephalus. The sequence goes on along the minus strand of NW_010973187.1, from coordinate 11,011,606 downwards.
ATCAACAACCGTCCAATCATGATCAAAACGGACGTGGATTACCAGTTCACACAGATAGTAGTAGATCGAGTAGATGCAGAAGATGGCCAATATGATGTGATGTTCATTGGCACAGGTGAGAAGTCTTGAATCTATGCTGTATGCTCCTCCAGGCATTACGGAGACATAGATCAGATAAAATTTCATACTCTAAAAAACAGAACACTGACAGAACAGTGTGAAGATCTGGGGCAAGACTCAAAACTCTGTGTGTGGGGAGGTCTTTGTTACATACATTCGCTGTTACAGGTTCAGGTTGTGGCCTGCATAGCTTAATTCTTTAGGAGCTTTGCCAACTGGATTAAGATCAAACCACTCTCTTTTCAACTACTGTTATTAGGGAATTTTATTAGAAATATCTTGCCTTATTAATTATAATTTAGTATTAAAATGTGGGTTTGAAGTACAGCATAAGAAGTATTAATATGAATGAGGCAAGTATCCAGGTATGGGAAATGTCTTGTGTGCCTTTCAGGTATTTCAAGTATTGCCTTAAGATGCCCAGCTCTTTAGCCAAAAGAGTACACCATTTTACTTAAATGAAGATATCTGGCACGTACAAGGTGTTTTAAGAAGAGTTGGTATTCAAATAGAAACTTGATATCCTTTCCAAAGCATTTGCAGAATCATACAGCTTGGGCATTTTATCAAAAGTAGAAGTTGCACTCCGAAAGATATCTTTTCCAGAAAGGTAATAATAAGAAATAACAGTGGCCCGAAATTAGCTGATATGCATTTGCCTAGGTTGAGGAGCTTCAGAACTATGCTGATTAGCAGTTGGTGGATCTGCTGCTTCACCTTTGAAGATTTCCCATTAGTTAACTGGTGTTTCAGTTATGTTGAATAAAAGTATTTTAAACTTCTATCGAACATAATTGCTAGTAATTAGACATTGGCATCATGAAGTCCAAACAAATCAAACCAAAACCCCACTGTTTCTTTTCAGCTTTGGACCAAAAAATATCTGTCTGGCTGTCTGTCTTAGTGCAATTTTTGACTTGCTTTAAGTACAGTTCTGCTACTCTAGACCTGGGGTCAGATTTCCAAAGCAATAAATCTCAAGGTCTCTTTCATGTTGATGCCTGAAATATATTATGAGTAAACTGAGAGCTGATGAAGCTTTGTGTACCAAACACAGTGCATGCGTAGCAATTCAGAACATTTACTGCAGGAAATGCAGCTCTGCAGAAAGCGTTCCAGCTCTTTAAAGCTGTGAACTGAGTTATTAGATACCAGTGCTACAATATATTCTTGCATAAAACATTGAAAAGTAGTTTCATATGATTTTACACAACACATATATTTTCCATCACACATTAGAGACTTCAATGCCATCTACAACTGGCAGTGTTTTGTGCCTTTCAACAAGTCTTCTATGACCTGATTCAGCCCAGAAAAAAAAATTAATGGCAATGCTGCCCTTGGCTGCGATGTGAGGCAACAAGCCCTTCAGCATCCAGAGTATGATGCTGAACAAACATAAGGAGCTGATTTATGTCTACATCTTGAGCACAAGAGGTGGCATTTATCTCACCAAAGTTTGGCATTCAGTCTAAGAAAGATGCATTGGCTTCTGCAAGGGAGAGGGATAATTACTTCCAGAGAGAGATTCATTGTACTTTCTTCGAAATCTCTATTAGAGTAAGATGAACAGTTATGAACGAGTTCCTGTCTGTTTTCAGACAGTACTGGAAGACTTCCTTAAACCTGAGCTATAGCTTTTAGATCGTTATCATTACTTATAGTGGTTCTTATCAAAATTAGTCAGGCAAAGTCTCCATCTGAAAGAGCCTCAGTGATACCTAGCTCTTACCTTTGAGTTGGGAATTTAGGCACTCACTTAATTCCCTAAACCACTAATATTCAGGTGTGTGGTAAGTGCTTTGAATCTCATCCAACATTGCTGATAGTTGTACCCAAGAACTGTAAAAGTACTGAAAGATTATTAGTTGCACTTGCCAAAAGAGATTGCAGCACCAAACCCCAGGTTTGTAAGTGCAGAGTGTTATTATTTCTTGAAATATTACTTTTGTCCATAGAAACTGTTCTTTTTCCAGCAGGAGGTTATACCCTCATGGGACAAGAACAGGCGCTACACCACCTGTGCTTGGAGCTGGGGCACAAAAGGTGCTCCGTGCTCCTCTGAGCTCATTATCCTTATTGTGGGTTTCAGAATGAGAAAAGGGCATCTTCCACGCAGGGGTAAAGGAAAAGAGGCAGAACCAAAGCCCTGCCTGCCTTCTGCCAGCAGGCTGCACTGAGCCAGCTGTCAAAGTCAAAGGAACCAGAAACAGATACACAATCAGCATGTATTGCATCTTCCCCAAGCAAAGAACAAACCGGGGAGCAGATTAGGGACTCTAGTCACAGTCCAGTTTCCCACTTGATGATCTGAACCTATGACAAAGCCAGAGTTAAGCTCTCTGGGGTATGACTGGATTTTTCTCTGCAGGTCTGTCCCATCAGATTAGATACATTTCTCTGTATTTTCCCACTGCTGTTGCAGCAATCTACATTATTCCCACATGCTGCTGAACTTCATTATGTTGAAGAAATACTTTTTTTTTCCTTTTCATTGAATAACTGATGATAATTGAACACAACATAATTAATAGCCACCCAGTGTGGTCACATTTTCCTTTCCTGTGGGTGAAATCTTTAGCTGAGCAGTTTCTTTCCCACTGTGATTGTACCAGTGTGTTTCACAATGGAAATAAAATCATATCGGCATGCTTGAAATTATATCAGAAAAAAACAGGATTTAAGATATGCACTTAATGCATATCCTGAGTGTCTGATGTTTGGGATCATTTGGCACAGTCAACCTACATCTGTCAGTAAAGCAAATTAATAACAGTAATCTTATCTCGCTGAGCAGAGCCTATTGATCCTAAAGGAGAAGCCCGATTCCATTTGTGTGAAATTGTTTGAAACAGTACTCTGTAAAACTTGATCTAGAACTCAGATAAAGCCCCACTTTGGTACCTGTGGCCTGACCAAAGTCGCCGTAGTGATTAACACTGTGTATCTTTGACCTCAGAGGCTTTCTCGAGCATCAAGCGACTGCAATTGTTGCAGGATCCACTTAAAAGTCAGACCTTTTTTTGAAACGTTACGTGGGGAATTCACGTCTGCTCCATGCCTACTCAGGCTCCACAGTTTCTCTTGTGCTGTTTTATCACCCCCCCCCCCCTTTATTTCTAGAATATGGCATTTGATGCATTGTGACAGGACGGTCATATTACAGCACAGAACACAGTCATGACACATTGCTATTCTGTTATATTTATTAGATCAGAGTTCTCTTTTTTTACCCATACAATGTATTTTCCTCAAAACCACAGTCATAAAATTATCAGGATAATTAAGGAAATGAACTCATCCATTAAATTACAAATGTAACTAATGTTAAATTATCTGTTGTTCTGAATTACTCTGTTGTAGAAAAGTGGATTTTTTTCTTCTTGTTTTAAAGTTTATATTGCATTTGTTCTGTATTGTTCTCAGTATTTCTTGAATTAAGTATATTCAATTAGTAGCAGTAACCATAATGAAAACCACTTCCAAAACAACTTATCTAGTATATTTTACTAGCTTAGTTTGTACATGTAGCTGCCTAAATAAAAAGTTGTTCTTTGCTTTGTTTTTGTTGTTTTAAGAAAGAACTGTTGGTTTTTTTAAAAAAAAATCTGTGAATTTGTGATTAATGAAAGAAAACAATAATGTACATATTTTGTGGAAAATAAATCACTTCTTTCTAAACTTCCAAAAATATGTACTTAGAAACCAACATCTGCTTAAAGAGGAGCAGATGGAAAAATGAAAATCTCAGTTCTACAGGATATTGTAGAATTTTTAGAATATTTTAATAGAAATTCAAGTAAAGAATTTGAAATATCAGAATTTTCTCGTGAAATCAATAGCTTTTAAGTCACTTTATAAAGACATTTTCAACCTGTGTAATCTATTTGTTTCAATTTTATACATATTTTCAATATCAAAGTGGTGAGTTGTCATCTTTTTAATCAGAAGTTTCAACTAACACACACAAATATATATACATTCAAAATACGTTTTAATTTTGTGTAATTGATGGTTAATCCTTGTTTCAAGAATGTTGACCTTTATAGTTCTGTTACTCTGAGAATTTTACCCATTTAAAATGCCTTATATTTTCCTAAACTATTACTGCTATAGAATGTGCAACATGAAAAGTCCTCAGGGACGTGGTTGTTATTCCTATGATACATTTACAGGGCACTACACTTGGCTGGTTAAAAAGAAAAGTCACATACAGAGTGTTTCCATTTCAGAGAGTCTGCAGTGATGTGTACCAACCTAGAAATGATTCTTTTCTTTTTTGTTGTTCCCTGTAAATTCTGTTCGTGGAAACAAACAAATAAATCACAGATGCAGAAGCTGTAAGTCTCAACCATATTCACAAAACCAAAGGCTGTAGCTCTGGAATTTCAGGCATTGGCCTTGTTCATGTTAAAGCCAATTGCAAAACTCCAAGAATGTAAGTGGATATAATATTAAAATGGTGGCACACATCTATTTCTAAACAGAAGAAATAAGTTGTATTGCTTTTTACCCCTCAGCAAAGATCAGTATCTAAGACACAGCGAAATATAGATGCCTTAAGGGGCTTATACATCTTAGGTACTTTGTTTGACACAGGGAAGATCGCATGTACTTAAGAGAACTAACGGTTTCATCTGTCTAACAACATTTGTCCAGATGTTTTTATATCAATACTGAGCGTTCTGACAGCATCTTCACATGCATTTTAAGAATGACAAACATCATATTCAAAATGGACAATAAAACATGCCTGGGTAAATTTAGTGCATTTCCTGCCTCAATTAAATGACTGAAACAGCTGTCATTTTATACTGTCACTTAAATAGTACTTCAGTCCTTTTCATTCTTTAATAACTATAGTAGTTTTTATCTTCTTTGTTGCATTTTGATAATTGAAAGACTTCAGTGAAATGTCCCACTGAAATGTGATGTTTTTCTAGATTATTTTAAAAAGCAGTTGGTATTTTGAACAATGAGTGCTCAGAGATAGGTGACTTCACAATCTTTATATGTGAAATAATTACGTACTACAAGAAATGCTGGCTGCTCTGAAACTGAAGTATGCATCTTAAGCACCTGAATTTTTTTTTTCCCCCCAAGATATTGGAACAGTTCTTAAAGTGGTTTCAATTCCTAAGGAGACTTGGCATGAATTAGAGGAAGTCTTGCTGGAAGAAATGACAGTCTTTCGGGTAAGTGCGGCTAGATTTCAAGTGTCAGGTTGTAGATTTCTCTGTGGACAGCTGCAAACTAAACTTCTTGCAGTCTAGCCAAGGAATAGCCTGGCATACCCCTCTAATTAGCTTGTCATTTGGAGACCCAGACACTAGTCAAAATAAACCTTGAAACTTTCAGTGCTAGCTGGAGGTTAATGATAAAAGAAATGGCATTCTCGGGTCTTGTTTTGTGGCTTAAAAAGTAAATTAGTATCTCTGAATCTTAGAGCTATTACATGCTGTAGTTAAATACGTATCTGTGAAAGTCTGGGAATAATGCCTGTCTGTTTTCTCCCACAGTGATATGCAATACATGAATCTTATAGTTGCATCAGCTCTTAACACTACTCAGACTATCAGCATAACGTAACTAGGAAGATACTTTAGGAAAAACAGTGATCTGCACAGATTCCTTATGCCTAATAATCTGAGATACAAAGAGTTTCTATTTTCAAAGGTGTCTTTAGGGTCTCATTTTCATGGGTTGACACAAGACACCATAAACACCCCCTAATCTTTCATACTTTTTCGTGAAAATCAGTCTTTCACATTTTTCCTATCTGAGCCACCTAAAAACTACGGCATCCCGTAGGCACTCCTGCAAATCGAGGCCAAGTAAACCTTTCAAACAGTTCCCAGACAGAACCCAGGGATGTCTCATGTTTTGTACACAACAACAAATCATATACATTCCCCACGTTATTCTTTTTGTCAGTGCCGTTTTATGGCACCATTTCACAGGCCCCAGACTTTCAGGGGGTTGATACCCAGCTGGGAGGGCGAGGTTAATCTGACAGCGTGAAGACAATGCTTACGTGCCCGGAGAGCCCCACCATCGTGTGGTCTCACTCCAGATGTGCTGACAAGGGCTCTGCTCAAAACCTGCCACGGGGGCCCAGCCACCATGTCCTCATCATACTCAGTTGCCATCCCTTTATCTTTGGTTTCTGAACAGATACAACATATCTAAACAGAGCTTGGGTATCTTTTTATTATTACTTTCAATATTATTTTTATTTTTTCCTTATGGGCAATCTTGCCATTAGTGGTACAAATCTTGCACAGAAACCACTGTTTTGAGTGCAAGATACCACTGAAAAATGGGTATCTCTGTTTCTGCAATCCATGGGGTTTTTTGAGGGCAGAAATGTGGGGGGTTTCTTTCTTTTTTTTTTAACAGAAAAATAAAGTAGAAACTATGAGGAGAAAATGAGACAAGTAATTTGTGGCTCCCAGCTTTTTTTCTTTTTTTATACACGCAAAAGTCATTACATTAATGCAGGGTAATTTGGCAATTGTTGATAATGTATGAGTCTCTTCCCTAAATCAAGTAGAAGTGCCAAGTTAAAGGAGATCAGAGAAATATAAAAGTGAAAGAAAGAAAATAAATGGAGTGAAAGTTTTATTTCAGAAAGGCTTTACAGAAGTAGAATGGTTAATGGCAAATTCAGATCTGGTATTTTACTTTACATGTGTATTTATTCATTACACAAAAGGATTTGGGGTTCTGATTTACTTGAAAGCTCATTTATCTCCTTTGGCATGTATTTAAGCCTTAAAGAGGGCATTAATGTACTTCAGTGGAATAAGCAGAACTTGTATGCATCAGATATGGATCTTTCAATAGGGAATTTGCAACAGATTTTACATGTACAAATGTAAGTTTTTATTAGTTACTAAAGAGTCTATGTGCATCATAAACAATGTATTTTGATGCTTAAATTGCAATGTGCTGAATACAATGCTTTTCATTTATAATTCCACGAAACTGAAAGTCTTCCATATCTGTTACGTTGATAACAAATGCCTCTTTTAACCCCATTTGTGCAATATTTCTCTGCACAGCTGAGCAAACAAACTAATGAATTCAATTTTCATTCAAATGTTACACTTAATTGATGCTCTCTAATATAAGGTCTATTAACCCATTTGTAAAGGCAAGTCCACATGCTTAACATCCAGTGACCCATATCAAATTCCTTCAGGATAAGCAAGTTGAAAAGCTACACAAGTATAAAAGCTTAATAAGGACTTTATTAATGTACATACATAACTAAAAGTGTGATGCGTGGGATCAGTAGCAGATTTTCAGATGGAATAAAGTTCATACAGAATTGACTTGCACTCTTTGTAACCAAATTATGCCACTTTTACTCTCAGGATTAAAATCCATTCCAGCAGCTGGGCCTAAAAGGTGTAACAGTCTTTTTAGTCAGATATAAACATACATAACCTGTTCAATATTTCTTAAAGTCTCTCATGTAAAACAGTAGATATTGGTTTGACATCTGCTACAGATAGCATAATTAAGAGTTGACTTAGCTAGGAGAACAATAACTATCCTAATGACTCATTTGGTTGATTAAATAATGGGTATTCCAGGGTGCAAAAACCCTCTTGCCAGTTTTAGCTCTGTGTTCTGCAAATATGAGTAACTTCCTTGTTACTGCAAAGGACAGCAAGAACCGCCGTTACTACAGAGTGTCTAGTTTAATTTCAGGGTTTCTAGGTTGAGCAAATAACATTCTAGCAGAATTTTTGTGTTTATAGAACTCATTTTATATTTTAACTTTTTTTTTTTTTTTCCCCGTAGGAACCCACTGTTATTTCAGCAATGAAGATTTCCACAAAACAGGTACTATGTGCACAAACTTTAAATCACTTTAAAATATTTATTGGTCTTTGTCTTTTAGAGACAGTAACTTGGCAGTCAGCAGAGACATATTAATTACAGCAGCAGCATCCCATCCCTTTACATAAACATCAGTAGTTTCTCAGGAAAATGTAACATGGAAAGGAGAAAGGAAAAGTCTAGTTTGTGTTACTTACTGGCAAGGTGGAAACTAAACACAAAGTTACCAGCTGTCTGGAGGCTCTCTAGAAAAAAAAAAATCCACATTATGGAATCTGTTCACATGACAGAGAAACTATTCAAAAGGAGCAGCCAAACTTTGTCCCTGGCTTTAATGGGACTAGTTCTAGTCTGTGTAGGAATAGTCTAGTATAAAATGCAGATAGTGGAACCAAAGACTGGAAATGAGACATCCTCCTGTCTGTCTGTCCAATACCCTTTTCATTCCTGGGTGTGCGCCATTCAGCTTTAACAAAGAGGGTAGGTCTGGTTTAGTCCAAATTTTCCATGGCTTTCTGGTTCAGTGACATGGTTAGGATATGGGTTCCAGACTCCAGAATTTATAGTTCCTGCTTGCTATTGAGTGCACTAATAACTAACTTCTTAAAGAAAAGATATATATTATAGCCTTCGTTGTAGACCAGACCATAACTAAAATGAACTGGACTTCTTGATGGATGGAGGTAAAGTTTTGTCTGATTTACAGTAAAGGTGATTCCTGCATTTCTGAGCCAATACGGGCAATTATTATTAGGCTTCTTTGTGAAGCAGCTGATGAATTATGTAGTCATGCAAAGAACATTGGGTTGCAGTCTGGGAGTGAAGTGGGTATTGGGGCCTATCTTCCAGTTCTGCCTGGAATTAGGTAGATGGATCCCAGCCACTGTCATTTCCTGTCTCAGACGTCTGAGACATAAAATTTAGTGTCAAATTTAACATAATAAAACTTTTTCTTTGTTTCTTTTTCATATTTGTGTTGATTTGGAGCCTAATTCAGTAAATACAAGCAACTTGTTCACACTTATTAACTTTTCCATTAATGTCATTGTCAGTAAAGAGGAGATTTGGTATTAATTCCACACTGGGTGCACTAAAAACTGTGTGTGTTATAAATAAGATTTAGTTAATTCATCTACCTCACCTTATGCGTTATTAAACAGAAATTGAATTCATTCTGCAATGGGCAGTGCCCAATATTATGTTTGAAATGCTGCATATTTAAATCAGAATTCACTGTATTTAGGAAAGTTGTCTGAAAACATTCATGTATTTGACAGAAAACATTTTGTTTGGGGACACTCTTTTAACATAGTTTACCACCTAAAATAACAAAAATGGCAGGACAAAAAAAAAGTACTATTGAATACTGGGATATTTAAAAACAAACCTGTCAAGTTGTATATATGTTCACATCATACCAAAATGCTCTGCTCTGGATTATTTTTATAAGTACATTCCCTTAAAGCAGCCAGTCATATTTGATAATGGACCATGCATTTTCATACAACTTCTTCTTCAAAGCATCTTTAGTTATTCAGGAGAGATTACAATTTTCCCTGAGTCTTTTGAAAACAAATTTACACTGCTAAAATTGTCTAAAGCTAAAAAAGAGCATAAAACACACGTTATTCAGGCAGAGTTAAGCTTATGAAAAATCAACCAGCCTCAGGCTAAAAATGACAGAATCATGATACAGTGTGACAAGCTTTTGGCACTGTGTCTCTGTATCAAATAAGTATACGGCAACATGTTTCCATTTTGTATTTATGATTTAAAAATACTGTAGTTTTATAACTCAAACACTTTACTCGTGTTCTGATAAGGAGGACGTTTTTCATATAAACAGCACGATAATTCTATGCATTGTAGAAAGCAGGAACATGAAATGTAAACAGCAAAACCAACATGTCCTATTGAATAACTTTAAAGCAATCACTTCATTTTATTTTTTCCCTAACAATTATTTCATCCAATTACAAAAACATGGCATGGGGAGTTTCTTCTTGGTTTTGAATGTTTTACTATGCTGGTTGTTCAAACCTACCTCTTTTGCCATCATGCCAATATGATATGTTACAAATTACTCTTCTTCCGAAAGACTAAAATCTACAAATTCTTCAGGAGCAGAACTTTGCTTAAGTTTTAAATTATATAAAACTCTAAGGCTCCCATATGTCTCTCTGGGAGTATGAATTTGGCCCTTGAGCGAGAGTGACTTAGAGCAAGGAAATTTAGCCTTTGTGTGCAAAACTAAGCCTTGATACAGCCCTTCTCAAGTCTGCTGTGTTTAACTCACAGGAATTTTATTTCTATTTTCTCACTGAAGCTACATATTCCTCCTAATTGGGTTCAGAGCCCTAGGCCTGTGTAACCTTACCACCTAAACAACCTACGCATGGTTGGCAATAGAGGCAAACCTTCGGAGGACAGCATCCTAGAGCCACTGTAACACCCTGCAGCTGTCTAAATTCACAGTTCTGTGGGAGCCAGGCTTCCAGGGAGCCCCTGGCTGCCACTTAGACCTGAGCCTACCAGGTGGGGCTCCGTAATTTTTCCCTGGATTTAAAAATGTGGAAGCAAGCTAGAAAGTCAGGCCTGACTTTCAATCAAAGGTGACTTTTTGTGGAGCAAGCTCTCATCTGTTTCTCAGGGTCAGGTTTGTGATCCTCTGTTTCAAAAATCCATTGGATTTCTGGTAAGATGGGGAAAAAATAAGGAGATCCTTGGCTGATACAGGCCATCTCCTTATCTGGTGAACTGCTGCAAAGAGCTTTTCTTTCTATCCATAAGATAGAAAAGAGACCTTTGGAAAGACCTTAGTGACTACTTTTATAGTACTGTTCGCAAAGTACTGGATTTTATTCAGAGATCACCATTTCTGTCCATAGTGAGCATATAGAAAGGACCAGCTCAAAATGGATATGTCACTTAAACAGCCCCCTGAACTATTCTGTATCAGTTACTTTTTAAGACATAAAACTAAATTAAATGGGATTTGAATCTGATGCTCCCTAAAGTTCCTTTAAAAATTCTGTTCTTTTTTTAAGCATTACATTTTTTCATCTCCCTTTTTTTTTTTTAATTGCAAATGGAAAATTCTCAGTTATCTCTTTGTCCAGCTTCTAGAGAAAGACTGCATTTTGGGCAGCACCGTGGGGCAAACAGAAACCACTGGATTGCTTAAAACGTTAGTCTCCTCAGCTTTTCTGGAATTCTGATACTTCTGCAATAATTTTTAGAGGACAACTTTCCCCCTCCCCGCCTCTGGTTTGATCTGATAATCAGTTGATTTATTAAATTAACAACCTCCTGGGAGAGACTCTTTGCCCAAAAGGCAGTTTGACTGTGTATGGCAAAGTAAGGTCAGACCATTGATGCAAATCATTCTGTTACTATTTTCTGAATTTCATACTGCCTGGATTTATATATTATTAGTGTCCAGAATAATGATCACCAGCTGGATTCTAAAACCATGGTCAGAAGAGCAGCAAACAGGGCAGCAGCCTTCAGGCTGTGTAGCACCTGAAACACATGCCGTAGGTCACTAACTGAACTTTATGAACTTATCGACAAGGAATAGAGTCTTTAAGTAACCCTATTTTGGCCTCACTTTTTTTTTTTTTTTTCTTATGGTGTTTCTGGTCATTCTTTAATTCTAAAGACATTTATTAGAAATCAGGGAGATGTTTTTGACAAAATGAAATTGGTTACAGAGGTACATAGGAAACCATTGCACCATTCTTCTTTATTTTCCCATGCGCATTCTCTGGGTTGATTTTTATATTAGTTGCACCACACGTTGCTACATGCTTATATAGATATTAATGCCCCAATTACATAGGACTCAGATCAATACCATCTGGACATTTAAGATACTTAACTGAAGCTCTAATTTGACCTATGCTGCCTCCATAATCAGTAAAGAGAAAAGGCATCCCTTGAGAAATGGTTAGGTCACCTAAGAATTGAATTGCTGCTCTTTTTACTGCAGAACGTACCCCTAAGCTGGGTACTTGATTAAGTGACTTAAGTTAGACAGAATCAGCTTATCATGTCTGCTGCCTGTCATCTGCTTCTCAAAGATACAACACTAACTGGGGACTGGTATGTACAGCCAAGGCTTTGTGTGGAGCTCTGTGTGGTCAAAGATTTTTGCCCAGAGAATGTGGGTTTACAGCCCAGCTATGGCAGTATAATAGATGGAAGCAGCTGCTTAGAAAGGGCTTAGTTTTCAATTTACTAGTGAATTTTCTTTTGGATGCTTTCCTTGTCATATTTTCCTTGAGAAAATACTGGTGTTTATATAAATGCACAGGATGTTTCTGTTACAATTAATATGTCTGTATAAACTGCCAAGCTCCTGTCTCTGAAAGAAGTTAACACAACACCTTTTATGAGTATTTTTGGGTTTGCTGTCTCCTGGTATCCAGTGCTCATCATTTCTAGTATGTAGGTGACCCCAGCCACCTTCTATCCCCGAATTCCCTGGAAGTGATACGTCTGAGACATTGCAGTGCAGGAGATGAAGAATTTTGATAACATTTCTTGAAATCCTATTTTTCGCACCATCTTCATGTTTTCTGAGAATGAAAAATGAATACAAATTTGTATTTTCTTGGTGGGACTGCTTGGAGTGGGACCTTAAAAAGAAATGTATTAATTGCTCCACTATGGGTGCTGGGTGGCAAAGTTTAAGCTTTTGATAGCAAAGTGTCAGTGTTTCCAAAACAGAAGGATTATGCCATTTAATTTTTGTTTATCTATTAATTTTGTTTTCCCCTAGTTTTGCATCTCAGAGGGAACTGTATTTACTTACTACACTCACACTTGTTTTCTTTGTGAATTAGTGCTAACCTGGAATATCTGTTTGGACTTTAACGTGGGATCAGTAGTTCAGTTAACTTATGTCCCTCCGGGGACCAACTTCTTTAATGGACCACATGAATTTGATGTCAGAAAGGAAACTGAGAGTGTGGCAAGATATTCTGTTGTGATGCCATACAAAGCTGTAGTTCATTTTGTTGCATGTTTTTTGATATACTTCATGGCTTGTCTCTGCATTTGAACTACATCTTCCACTGAACAATGTTTTTTATCCAAAATAAAGTAATGATACATTTCAGTTAGAGTATGTGACCTATAGAAAAGAGTATGAAGCATCAGAATTATCAAACGTGCAGAGAAGTGCATGCATGGCAGCACTTCCAAGCTGAAATGTCTTAGCTTTAGACTGACGTAATTTATATTAGGTTTCTCCACACATACACAAATCAGTCCTATATAGGAAATTTACATTAAAGTTGCTTTTATTTTTCTTTAGATTCAAAAGCATATTCTCCATTGTGTTCTGTCACTGATTATAGCGCTTTCCCAATGCAGGGATCTGAATTCAAAAGAAAAAATGGAAGAGTACCTTAATTTTTCTTACTGTTTGGAGAAGCCACCTAGAGTGTCATAAAAAAATCAAAGTTTTTCCTATTTGATTTTTTTTTATGCTGAGGACATTTGTCTTCTCATTCCTTTAGTGTACATCTGGATCATGATCCTTTATTGTATTTGTAACGGTCCTAATATATTATTATATAACCTTTTTTTATGCTTTCCTAGCAAAAAAAATGGTAATTTACAATTTTTTAAAATTCTTTTTTTGTTTTGTAACTTTTATAACAGCAACAGCTCTACATTGGCTCAGCCACTGGAGTTTCACAGCTTCCTTTACACCGCTGTGATGTGTATGGAAAAGCATGTGCTGAGTGTTGCCTTGCAAGAGACCCTTACTGTGCCTGGGATGGTTCATCTTGCTCACGTTACTTCCCCACTGCTAAGAGGTAGGGACAGTTTCAGATGTCTGCATGGTTTGCTATTTGTTTTAACTGATGGTCTCAATATGACCAGAGGGCTTTGGAGATTTTTCACGGAATGGTTAACTGGAGCCCTTTCTCTTCCAAAGAAAACATAATTGTGGGAGTTACAAGCAATATGAAGTCTTGGTTGATTTAAAGTGAACACTGCTACTTCTTGGGTTGGCTTTAAAAGCTGTTGTAAGAAAACATCCAGAAAAGAGTTGTCTCTGAAATGAATTCATAACTTTTATATTCAGTAATAAACAGCAAACACAAAAAATGTCTTTTCTCTTAACATGAGAAGGGGGCTTGATATTAAAATAAAAGAACTACTTGCCCAAGTAAATCATTGTGCATTTTCATGAATTCTCATTCAAAGAAAATATTTATAGATTGTTTGGACATGAATGGAAATTTATTGTTTAGTGATATATAACATCATTGTTATTATTCAAAAGTATAACTTGTATGTGTTGATGTGTGTCTAAATGCTACCGGATCAGAACAATCACTATTTCACATTCACTCTGCACTGATGCTGAAGGTTTTGCAATGCAAAGGTTAAGGGAAGACAGACTCTGCAAGTGAAAAATATAATTTTTATAAAAAATGTACAAGTCCTAGTTGCCTGATCTGAAGATTTAAAATAATATTTTCTTTGCCTGCCTTTATCTCTGAATTTCTTTCTCTTAAGGTATATAAGCTAGTTATTGAACAGTTCTTAGCTACTGAAGTAGAAATTAGGAATAACTGAATTGGTAATCACTTGCAGATAAGAACAGCTATGGGGGTAGTGTTGAGATGCTGTAATAAATTGACTAAAATTATTAAAAAGTGCTCACATTAAATCGAATATGCCAAACATCTCACACTTTTAAAGAAACAAGGAGTCCGAGGGTTTACATGCATAAGGAGCCTTTATCGTTAGTTTAAAATTAATAACAAATACTTAATTGAGGATTGGGGGATTCCAAATTCCAGATTTGGATTGGTTGTTGCAGTAGGTGAAATGTGGTAAAGGGTGAGAAGTAGCCTTTGTGTCACAGACTTTTCAGATGGAGGGCGTTAACATTTCAAGGTTTGCATTACAATGTATCCTAAACAAATACTGATGACAAAAGAAAAAAACTGCTTTTGGAACATCAGGTTCTATTTTTGCACCAGGAAACAGAGTTAATCTGAGACAAGCTTTTTGTGAAATTTTTTAGGAAAGAATTAAAAAGGAGAAACTGAACCAAACCCAAAAGAAGAGCTGGTCAAATTTTCTCAGCTGCATGGGCTAAATTCAAATTTGTGGTGGAAGCATGGCAGTTTCTTTGTAGGAGGGAGGAAAGAGAGGAGATGGAACATTGAGGTTTTCAAGGGGAGTCTAAGAGATTGATTTGGTCTGAAATTTTTAAGGGTTAGAAGTCAGTGTGGTTGAGTACTGCCTCTGAGTCGAAGGAGACAGTAAAATCAGGAATCACTGAATCACTCTTCTCTGCTACCTCCCTCCTAATCTTTAGCCCTGAACCTCATCGTTCCTCAGCTTTCATTAGCACCCATTCCTACTCCCAGCCCATCTCAAGACCCATAGAGCATATCATCCTGTAGTTCATCTGCTTACACTGATGGAAGAAATAGGGCTCTTTGTCTTTTCCTTATCTGTCTCTCCAATTTACTAAGCAGCAGACCAGGGTCACTGTTGCCATCAGGGGTAAAGGGACTGGGACCTCTTACAAGGATTAAGGGGCAGGGTTACTGGGGCTAAACTGGGTTGCACAGCTACAGGAAAACCTTGAGGTGCAGAATTTACACTTCTTGAGGCCACTATGAAAGAAAAAGTAAGTCCTGAGAGGCTGGGAACCTGACAAGGCATTCAGAAAAAGCTGCTGAGCCCCCAGGGTTCACCCCTTTTTCCCTTGGCAGAAGCAGCAGCAGAATAAAAGGTCTGTGTTAGTGGGGGAGAGGATCCTCTGTTTACCTTGTACCTGCTGTACCCACTGCCTCAAGCCAGCTTTGAATGCCTGTATGGCAAAATCAGCATTGCTGGAAACAGCTTAAATGTCAACATTTTCCTAATAACGAACCCTTGTAATTTTAGGCTCCAGAAATATTGGGAAAGTTGAGTCCTGAGGCAATTGCACAGATGCTTTACTAATAGTTGGTTTGGGGTTTTGTTTTTTTGTTTTGTTTTGTTTTGTTTTTTTCCATCTTTTTTTAAAAAGGAGCTTTTATGAGCCATGATTTTAATTTACTTTTCTTTCTTTGTGTATTTTACAAGTCTAAGTGACAGTTCAGAGCTCCTGTAGCGTGACCACTTAACTTTACCCCATGCAGATGTGTTCTGGTTCATATTTCATAGATCATCATGTTGATACAACGGTGATATGTGCGACGTTTTCCTGAGATTCTAACTAAACATTTCATCCCAACTCCATTGACAGCAATATGAGTCGTTCCACAGACTTCTTTTCTACAAATAGTATCCTATAAATATGCTGCATTTCAAAATTTAGGAAGGAGTAACAAAATTTTATGGTTCCTTATGTTTTGGTGTACTTTTATTCATTGCTAATGAGTAATATGAAAATGATATGTGAAATTAGGATTAGTACATTTTTTGAATCCTATGTCAATAGAAGGTTCCTTCTTATTAAAGCATGTTAATTCACTAGGATAATTTTAAATAAGTTTTTATTCAGGAAGATATAAAAAATGCATATTCTGAATTGTTTTTTCCCCAAAAAACCCTGTTACCATACTTCACATAACTAATTTCAGTTTTAACATTTCAGTAGTTTTCAGTGAAAAAAAAAAATGGTTCAAATCTTTCAGCCAAGAGGAGTCAGCTGTGCAGTTGATGGTGCCTTTGTGAGAACTCTTAGTATGTGCTGATGCTGGGCTGGTAGTGAGAGTCTGCAAACAGGGCCAGTGAACAGAAGAGAGATGGTCTCTGTATTGCAGAACAATGGCTTTTTAAAAATGAGGGCTGTTGTCACAAGGGAGTGACCAACAGTGCTTTTTACAAGGCTACTTGACTTTTGCATATCCGTTGCTGGATGCCATAATCTGAAATCACAGCATTGTTCAGCAGCCTAATCCTCTTTGTTCTCCTCTAATTTTGCAAGCCCTCAGGCTTTCTCTGATTCCTAAAGTAAAGTGCTCACACTTGAAACACATCTTTGTTTGCCTTTTTCTTTTTTCTTTTTTTTTTATGAAACGCTTTTCTCTGGCTCAGTTGAATTTTGTGTCAGCTATTTAAATTAAAATAGGAGCAGACAAAGAGAGAAAAACAAATGCAAAATAAAACTGTATTTAAAAGCTTTCTTCTGTGAAATACAATGTTTTTTAGCATAGATCAATATGTTTTCCAAAAAAGCCAGTGGAAATCAAGCTGGGGAAAGAATAAACTATATTAAATGGACACGCAATAAAAGCTACAACCTGGACTCAAACTACAAAGGATGGAATAAACGACATTTCAAAATCTTCCTATCAAAGTGTTTTATTCTGTTTATTCTAAAGACAAAGCCATTTGCAGCAGTTTTGGAAAAGGTTTTATCAGAAATGTTTTGGTGAGATCTGTAGCTGCTGAAATGATCTATGTATTTTAATTTAGATTTTGTAGAAAATACAGCACTTTGACATTGTTTCAAAGCTAATATTTCATTTTAACTAAAAGATGCCATGATACTTAAAGTATTCTGTACTTGCAGAAAAGCTGTAGCTTCTTCACATTTTCTGATGCGTGTTCAACTGTACTGTATATACTTTAATCCCTTAGCAGTCCCTGTATCTATGAGTCAAGTAATGAAGCTGCCTGTGATCAATATTGCCAACACAGTTGAAATAAACTTTACAGGCTCAGTGCAAGAGATGTTGTATTTACCAGCTTCTGAAGATTTTACCTGTAAGAATAAAGGCTGATTCTACAAACCGTGATAATGCGTAGGATATGGTAGTAACAATATGATCTCCTTCTGAATGTTGTTTAGGTGCACTTGTGACCTATATAATTATATGTATGTTCCATTTGTTCCTCTTCAGTCATGTCAAATGTGAACACTGACCACCGTGAAGGTCACTAACAGTTTTCAAATATGATATTTGCAGGCGTACTAGACGACAAGACATCCGAAATGGAGACCCGCTTACCCACTGCTCAGACCTGCAGCATCATGGTGAGTTATGGGTATGACTGAAGTACAACTAATTTGTATGTAATTTACAGACTGTGCATGAGAAGAGTAGGATGCACATGAATGATTTGTTGGTGAAATTGTCTTGAACATCTGGGAAAGGAGAATATAATACATCATTATCCCAATTTAGATTGCTTACAATGGCCTGGATCAGACACTAAAGGCTAGGGGTATTTTTGTTTGTTTTTCCTCAAGTTAACAGTTTTAAGCATTTCAATTTTTCTGCTTTGATTACCTGATAGTACCATACCATCAGGCTAGGCATATTATGTCAGAAAATATTTGTATCTCCTTCAGAACAGCAAGAAGTATGTACATGTTGCTTCATATAGTTTGTATAGGATGATAACCAAACACACAGTTAACTACCTTGGCTAAATATGGAATGGTCTTTGTTGTAGGTGCCACTCTAGCAGCCCTTAAGATCAGGATGCTCCTTGCAGCAGGCCTGTCCTGTGTGCTTTCAGCATGGGTTTTCTTTGACATCTTTTGGTTTTGTTTTTTGTTGGTTGTTTCATTTTCACAGTTTATTGACCAGATCTTTCTTTCTTGAATTGTTTGGCTGATAAACTTCTCACAGTTACTAATTTGTTGCCAAACTCTTCAGAAGATCTTCACTCAGAAAATGAAAAATGTTCATTTTGCTGTAAGTGAAGAGAACACTTAGGCAATACTTCCCTCTGCTGGAAGAAATGATTACTCATGTTTGTGGTACATCTATAATAACAATTAAACCACTGGCCAAATTTCTGGGATAAAAAAAGAAAGGGTGGCTGAAAATGGAGATACTTCAAAACCTTCATATCCTTCTAGTCCTTGTAATAGCAAGAATGATAAATAGTCCAAAGTTGTACTTTTGTGTCAGCTATAATTCACCACCCCTACGTTTCAGTAATAGTTTTCTCTGTCTTCCTTTGTAATAACTTGAAATTTGCAGCTAACATTACTATGGCTTTTCTTTTTACTTTTTCTTTGTCAGACTCAAGCCAAGCTACTCAGAAAGGAAAACAGTTTGGAAAAGTGCATGAATAGACTATGATCAATATGCAGTTGTCACTTTTTGAGAACTCATGAATGCACAACTAGTTTAGATTTGAACTAGTCAATGTGGACTAGTAGAAAGTTAACAAATTTCCAGTTGTATGATATCTAGTAATGCTTATACAGTGCAGATGAGACCATCTGTATATTGGGATTGAGATGACATTTTCAGTTTCCCAATAGGAAAATTTCACCAGGCACTAAACGTGGATTTTATTACCAGCAGAAGCATGTCTCAGCTCTGTCTTGTTATTATCTGAACTTTTTACTAATGGATAAAATGATGATCTGGACTACCACATGTCCAGTTTTTTTTAACGTTCTCTTGCCCTTGCTAGCTGTGCTTTATACAACTGTAGGTCTGTTCTTTACCTTCATAGACAAGAAAAGGATTTCAAAACACTTTGTTTTTTATATCTTCCCATATATGGTAAACATATTTGTCTAAAAAGATATCTTCTGTCCAAAGGCAAGTGATTCAGTGCAGTTTTTTCATGACAACAGTCATGAGAACTCAAGGTCAGGAAAAAGCTATTATATGGCACACCTATCACAAGGAGCTTTAATACAGCTTTCTCAAAATGAGCAGAGCAAGTATGAGACAAGATATCACTGAAAATTTTACTTAATCGTGAGATGAAGCCAGCATTATTAGAAGAATCAGTAACTTATAAAAAATACTGAGGGAATGCAGTTCTAGGTCCTAGACTTTAAGGAAGCACTGTCAAAATACTTAATAAACATTTTAGATTGTTCTTGAGTGAAATTTTCTCTAAATTAATTCTGAATTGTAAATCTATAAAATTATGCTGTAGTTACTTGTCATTTATACATGATTGTGCACTGTAGAGACAGCTGCATGGCCCATAAACTTCCTATGCCAACTTATGCTGAGTTTTTCCTTGGTTATGACCAGTATTTTCCTAGACAACAGATGAAGAATTGGATTTGTCTATAGCCAAAAATAAGCTCCAGCAATCATTTTCTACTTGTCTACACATTCCTTTGCAGTAACTGCCAGTTGATTCTCCGTGTGAACCAACAGAAACAAGAAAAAAGAACAATCTCTTAGTGTATATCTCACTTTTAAAGACATTGCAGAAACTTACTTTGATATCAGTCTGAAGCAATAATGCTTTTAATAAGGTTTAGGTAGCTCTTTCAGTTGCCCTTTTGTGCAAATGTATAAGTAGTATAAAATGACTACTCAACAACATTAGAGGGAGCTGAGGATCATTAGCTGTACAGGTGTTTGGCCAGGCATTAATGCTTAAATCTAAAAGGATGGTCACCTTTGTGTCAGCTAAAGAACATTTTTTTTGAAGTGTAACATACTAGTGCTATCAAGAAATTAATCAAGTTCTTTTTTGAAGAATTTGTAAATGAAGGGGCAGCTTTGTTTAGGTGATATTTCCCAGGGGAAGCTCAAAGAATCACTCTGAATTTGACTGTATAGTGAGATGCGTTCATCTGCAAGGCAATTTTGGTATAAGTACTTAGCCTTTCATACTTCTTTGGTTATGTCAGAAATTATGTATTTAAAGGATATTTATCAGGGTAGTAAACTGATACTGCTGTTGGGTTCATTTGGGGAATTACAGCTCTCAGACAGGATTTTGGGTTGAATTTCATAACCAACTTCATGACTTCTATAATTTTCTAATTCCTCCAGCTGCTCTTCTGAACTTTCCAGACTTTCATTCTTCCTCCTAGTCTCTTCAGTTTCTCCCTCAGTCCCAGAGCTACACTCTGATCCTGTGATTATTCCATCACTCTGCTTACTTTCCTGCACTCCACGTGCTCAATATTACATGAACTTTATAGACATTTCTGGACCTGCTTTCTGCTCCCTTAAATCATGGAAATGGAATTTGAAGGATGCCTTAAATCCTTCCTCCCTCATTGCATGACTGTCACCCATACTATGTTTTCTGGAGCTGTGAGGAAATTTAAAGGCGGCTTCTGCCACTTTCCATGGTGATCTCTAACATGTTAGAATGCCATGGACCAGATCCAAGAAAACACTCAGAAGTTTGAAATGGTGTCAGAGCACCCACCTTCAAGGTAACTTCCATGAAAACTTGTGACTAGCTTCTTAGATACTAAGAATACTTAGAAACTAAAAATGATCAAAGGAATGGAACACCTCTCCTATGAGGACAGGCTGCGAGAGTTGGTGGTGTTCAGTCTGGAGACGAGAAGGCTCCAGGGACACCTTGTAGCAGCCTTCCAGTACCTAAAGGGGGTGTATAAGAATGATGGGGAGAGACTTTTTAGCAGCGCCTGTTGCGATAGGACAAGGGGTAATGGTTTTAAACTAAAAGAAGGTAGATTTAGACTAGATATAAGGAAGAAATTTTTTACAGTGAGGGTGGTGGAGCACTGGCACAAGTTGCCCAGCGAGGTGGTCGATGGCCCATCCCTGGAAACATTCAAGGTCAGGTTGGACGGGGCTCTGAGCAACCTCATCTAGTTGAAGATTTCCCTGCTTACTGCAGGGGGATTGGACTAGATGACCTTTAAAGGTCCCTTCTAACCCAAATTATTCTATGATTCTGTGATCTTAAGGATATCCTAGGTACCTAAGTTTTCCAGCAGAAACTTCTCTATATACTTAAAAATATGCTACTGCTCATAGGCAGTAGGATCCCTGCCAAAGAAATATCTATTTTTGTCCTTTGTACTGATATTTAGGGTCTAGAAGACTCTCCTTGGACCTAATGAGACCAGTGTTACATGTGCTCTGCTCACGTATAATTCACTTGGACTATGTTGTGTTCAGGAAAATATAGTCAAGTGATGCTGCAAGCCACCTAATTAGTAACCTGCTGGTTAAATCAGCCATTAGGACTCAAAGTCCACTTAGGCTTAGGAGATTGACTTGATAGCTCTGCTTCCAATACAAGCACCCAGACTATCGGATTGTTCTTGTTGAAGTTGAGCCATTCTGCAAACAAGATTCAAATTTCATGGAGCCTGGGAGAGAGGAATTGAAATAGAGCATGCATCCTAGAGTGTTTCCATCCTTTATACTGGAAGTCTGGAAATCTCTGTTTCACAGAAATACATCACTGGAGCAGTAACGTGTGTGTCCCAGGCTATAAAAGGGGACATTTCCCACTGACTATCTTATGTTGCAGCCCTACTGCACTATCTGTTGTGGGTCCCAGTTCAGATATCTAACTGTCTCTTGTTGACTATGTGAGGATCTTTGGCTGTCTGCTCAGCCGTGTGAATTCTCTTCCTAAATGAGAGCACCTAACTTGAAACAGAAGAGTTAGTACATCAGTCAGCCATTCACAATGTTGAATCTGGACCCATGAGTTATCAGCCAATCATTTCCATTTCCAATCTTTATCTTAATCACTTCTAGTTCTATTCAGTTAGTCTCTTCACATACTTCCAGTTCCTCTGTTTCACTGACACAAATTCACCCATGTTCCATCTCACCTTTCTACTGGTATACTGGGCTACATTCTCTTCCAGCTGTCTTACCCTTCTCTTGCTGCTTTGCTTTCTGATTCATTCCCCCATTGCTCCCCATCTTCCTGGCCCAAAGCTGCACTGACATTCTTCATAGGGATGTGGTTTCTGAGAGATGTCATAAAAGCTGTTTCACTTAGTTGTTTATATAGCGCCCCACTTACTTGCTGGAAAGGTTCACAATCCAACAGAGGAAAGCAAGCTAACCCATTCCTTATTTGTTTAGTGTTAATAGGCCATTTGATGTTTCCTTACTAAGAACTGGGCAAGTACCAATTCCTATTCTGTCCCCCATCCCTTCTTCCATCCTCTCTCAGGGCTGCAAGTCATTATGGAAGGACATATGATTGCTGTATCAACATAAATCAGGAGCTCAATTTTATTTTTACCTTTGGCTCAGTCATCTAGCAAACAGCCTGTGTTTGCTAAACTACGTGGCCAATACGATAAAGGCACCGTGAAAGCAAACAAAACTTGACAAAGGATTTCTCTGAGAGGATTTTAATTAGACATCATTTTCCTGTTAAAACATATCAAAAGAAGTTCTTTAAAGATTTCCAGTGCTAAAGATCAGAAGTGGAAAATGGAAAGAATGACAAATAATGGCAAAGAGACAGGAAACCCCATGAGATCAACACAGTGTTAAATAGCTTACCAACCCCTTCGTCCCCATCTACTCTCTAGGATTATTGTGCTGTTGCCACTTAAGTCCATAACAGCATTTTAAAGAGCTAAGGTGGAGAGTTGAAATATGATGCCTTGCAGCCTCTGCGGTATTGGAGAAGAATCAAATGCCATATAAGTCCTATAGCTATGTGATATTTCCAGCGAGTTGATGAATATCTTGAAACGCTGTTGTTACAAAAGGAAGTAATTTATTTAACTTTCTTTTTCCCCTCCCATAATGTCTGGTTTGTTAACCTCATTACATTTCCATAAATTATATCAGTATGAGAGGAAATGATTAATTGAAGATTGTTTCCTCAGAAACATTATTCCTGGTCATTAACAGCTTCAGCAAACTGCAGTGCCATATAATCTAAACACATTATACTACTTTTAAATAGCCTCATGTTTTATTACTTTGCTCTAAAGTATTATGATCATAGAGCCCAGGAGGCATCATTACAGACATTCTGCAACTACACCCTGAGTTTTCTCACTGCATACAGTTTGCTATTAAAAATTCTTGTTGTGTCCTAGATGTTTTCCTTGATGAATAATAATGAGGTTTACACAAAATTTCACAATGAAATTCATTAACTTCACATACTGAGATGTTAACAGCTGTTAGGATTTAAAATACAAAGATAATAATAAAAAAATACCAGGGATCCTTACAAAGATAGAGATGTTGATGGAGATTTCCAAATGGCATACCGATATGAGGAAATTTTTCTTTTAACATTTTTTTATCTTTAAACACCTTAAGGGAGCCCAATTTCTAAAAAAATTCACTTAGCAATTAAAATTTTTCTTTCCTGGTAATTTTAATTTTTTTTTTTCTTTTTTTCTTGCTTTACAGATAACCCAAGTGGTCAGACCCTGGAGGAAAAGATTATCTATGGAGTAGAGAATAGCAGCACTTTTCTTGAGTGCAGTCCAAAATCTCAGCGCGCTGTAGTCTACTGGCAATTCCAGAAGCAAAATGATGACCGCAAAGAAGAGGTACAGTAGAAACAATAAAGAGATGCAACTAGTCTTCTCTATGAAGATATACTTGAACCTGAGTCTCTCCCAGATTAATGTCCATCTGTATTTTGGTTTAGCAGAATTTCTCTGGAATTTTATAATTTCTGTTGTTCTTCACCATATTCTTACTCTTTTCACCATAAAATCCCATAAGCTTTCTAACAGGTTTTACAAACTGTAACATCAAAAAACATTCATAACATCTCCCTGGTCAGACCCCTGCAAAACACATTGGTTTTCCGTTAGATAGCTCAGAAATACAAAAAGTTAGCATGCTATCTAAGTGCCATCTAGAGCATCATACAAGGATTGTACTGAACTGAAATATTACAAAGACCGTAAAACTGCCTCTGAAAAAAAGGTCTAACTGCATTCATCTAATTACACTGTTTGACTGAAACATAGTCTAACAGGAGCATTTCCCATGTACTGCATGCTCTAAGACTTTACTGCAAATAAGACAGAGACAAAAAGAACTGGGAACAAGGGTAGTAGTGGGCACAAGGGTATGAAAACTTGTACATTTTTTTCATCAAAAGCAATAGTCATAGAGGCAAAACGACTGATCTTCCCTGCTTGCATTACACTAAGCTGATACTTTATTTTTCTGCTTCTCTTGTCACCAACTTTCTTATGCTATTACTCACTCAGGTTCTCAAGTCACGTTACTATCAAGCTAGGTCACACATAGTTCAAGAGAATAATCTACTCTGGTAGGTAGGGAGATCAAGCTAGGAAACAAAAACTTGTTTGTTTCATTGAAGTATTTGTAAATATACCCAAACCACTCTGAAGCTTTTTTTTTTTTAAGCATGTACTAAATACTTAGTTACATTAGCAGCTTTAGATATTTTTGCTGTTTGCTTTGTTTGCATAAATAGTAAATTATTTAGAATTTATTCTTGGTGGAGACAGCAGCAAACAGGTTTGTGCCTTCTCTGTCTGCAGTGACATGTGCATTCTAGTTATTAATTAATTCCAAAAAAATACAGTATTTTGGACAGTTGCTTTTTTAATATGAATATTTTGAGATTTATTCCTTATTGTTTCTTTATAAATTCTCAGCTTATGCACAACCCACTTCTATGCATAAGGGCATTTGTAGTAAGGAGCAATAGGAAGACAGAGAACCTTTCCCACGAATACATTTAGGCTTGACTAAAAGATAATGATAAATGTGACCTTGGTAATATAGTCAAATGCATCCATGTTGACTCTGCCAATTGTAGGCTTGCATCTTCTGTGATCTTACCAGCAAGTCCATCTGACTGAGTTGATACAGATCTTTGTTCAGCAGCAGCGGGGACTGAGGAGTAAATTCTTAATCCCCCAAACTCTTTGAGGTATATCAGTAGTTTTTCCAGAGTATTTGATCCTTCCATAACTCCAGATGACTGGCAAGGGGTTTTCCATTCATGTGGTTTAGGGGATTTTTTGCCAAGTTTTTCCAGCTGAAGGGAGCAGTACTAAGGAACTAGTATGGTTACAGGATAATGTTGCATATATATGAAAGATGAATTATTGAAATTACTATTTTTTTCTGATACAGATAAAAGTGGATGATCACATGATCCGGACAGAACAGGGCCTATTGCTACGAAGTCTTCAACGGAGAGACTCTGGTATTTATTTTTGTCATGCTGTGGAGCATGGCTTCATGCAAACTTTGCTCAAAGTGACCCTGGAAGTAATTGATACTGACCACCTGGAAGAGCTGCTCCATAAAGAAGAAGATGGTGATGCCTCCAAGACCAAGGATGCTACCAATAGCATGACCCCCAGTCAGAAGATCTGGTATAGAGACTTCATGCAGTTAATCAATCACCCCAATCTCAACACAATGGATGAGTTCTGTGAGCAGGTTTGGAAAAGAGACCGCAAACAACGCCGACAAAGGCCTGCCAATACGCAGGTGAATACAAATAAGTGGAAGCACCTACAAGAGAATAAAAAAGGTAGGAACAGGAGGACCCATGAATTTGAGAGGGCACCACGGAGTGTCTGAGCTACATTACCTCTAGGAACCTCATCCAAGTAGAAACTTGTATAGACAGATAACTGGAAAAAAATGCAATATTCATGAACTTTTTCATGGCATTATGTGGATGTTTACAAGAGTGGAAAGTTCAAACAATTTCCACCAGGTTTAAATAAAATCCATTTCTAACTTTCCTAGTAAGTCCTTCCTCTCTGCTCTGATTCTAAGACCAGAAAGACCAGAGTTTCAAGGATGATAACTCACCCGGACCTAGCTTACTGCTCAAAAAGTTCTGCAAGTGGTCAGCAGGCAAATTTTGCTTTCTCTTTTGCCTGAGATATAAACAAAATGCTGTATTTCATGCTGTCATCTTAAAGAAAAACAAAACCCACCTTTCATCATCAGCACTACCATTTCTAGACTTATATATAAAACTGCATGAACTCATTAAGCTGATGAACGTCTAAACACGTGATTGGACACAAGGATTTTGTTCTTGTTTTGTCTACCAGTTCTCCTGTTTATATGTACTAGAAGAGGAAAAACAATACTGAATGAGATTGTTTGTGGAAATCTGAACAACATAAGCCATCCATCATCTGGAAGAACAAAAAATGTGGAGTACACTGGCCTACTACTGATGACTTCTTTCAGCTTTGATCTAAAGATGTATTTTATTAAAACTATAATTTAAATGTACCATGAAAAATATGCAGCAAACATTAGCTCTTTTCTAAAATAGATTAGACATTTTGTCTTAGAAATATTGTACTTTCTAATTATTGGTTTAGAGGAAAAAAAGTCAACTTCCAATTATGAGCTGCTTTACTCTTTTGTTTGGAAAACCTTCCAGGGGAGCTAGTCACACTGCAGTTAACCTCCTCCCCTCTCAGTAATCTGTATGACATGTAACTTCAAAACAATTTTAAAACTAAGCTATTTTAACATGAAAGTCACTGTATAGCATGGAAGTCTTTTGCATTCTTTTTTTCTAAGTATGGTATTTGAAATGATTCAACTTGTATAATACCTTGCTATAGATTGAACCAATGAAGAGGAGAGCATTGAATTTCAGTTGTATATTTTTTTTTTAATTAAAAAAAGTAAATAGCATTAAAATTCCCTCTACTAATTACACTCTTGCTTTCTTGGTTAGTAAATATTTGTGAATGCTAATATTTAAGTACTGTGGCTCATAGACTGTCATATATCCATGAGCAAAGCTCACATTCAGTTTAAGGAGTTTTGTTCCCAGCTCAGTGGTAGAAAAATGTCCACACTACTGATTCTCAGTGCTCCATTCTTTCTGTGGGCCAGATCACCCAAATGCAAAGAACCAGCACTAGGCCACGTAAACAGTAACCTCAAAGCCAGCTCTCTGTTTTAAGATCTAAGGGACAGTTTTATCTGTGGGTGAAGTCTGCTGCAGTAGTAAATTGGTGAAGTTCAGCTTAAGACTAGTTTATACTAACAGATAAGTTGGTCCTGCACTTCTGTCTTATTCTATATACAGGAGAGCAACAGGGTAAAACAGACAATGTACTTGCACCATAAGTGTCAGTTTAAGGTTATAAGTAGTGGATTTATTCACCTCAGCACAGATGTGCCTTTGGTCCCCAGTTCTATGGTGTCCAGTTCTTTTGAGATCATCTTTCTCCAGCCTCCCATATTTTATCTTGGTAGAGTCCGTAAATGACATAATTTCAAGTAATGTCATTGTGGGGAAAATTACTAGAACAAAGTCCTTAGTTTGCTAAAGGAGCTTTTATATAAAAGTGTGTCTGTATTGATGACTGATCTGTTTTGTTGTTATTCACTCCAGATTATTTAATTTATCAATCACTACACTATCATCCTTATCAGTTACAATATAACACAACTGCTGTGACAGCTTCTCTCACAATACATCCCAGTCTCCTTGCCACTCACTAATTCAAGTATCCTTCTGAATAGTGAAACCTTGGCTTCTTGCCTCCATAGCAATTGGATTTTCATTAATGGCCCACTCCAGTTTTGCAGGGGATGAACTTGTAAGGTTTTTTGTCATTTAGTTCTTTAGCAAAAAATTCATTGAATGGACCAGGACAATGCTGTAAGGCCATGATTTAGGAAAGCACTGGGGAATTTAGTTTTAAAGCAACTTTA
Organism: Haliaeetus leucocephalus; assembly: GCF_000737465.1. Lineage (NCBI taxonomy): Eukaryota > Metazoa > Chordata > Aves > Accipitriformes > Accipitridae > Haliaeetus > Haliaeetus leucocephalus. The sequence goes on along the minus strand of NW_010973187.1, from coordinate 10,983,269 downwards.
CATCTCTCTTATGTTTAACTTTACTCCTGTGAACTTTAGTATGCTATTAAATTCCCATGCTTTCATGATGTGCTGAATAGGGATGAATTAAAACATAGGTTCAACTATGTGCTTTCCTGTACAGAAGTATTAATTTTTCAGCTCAGCTTATGATTAATTTCTGAGCATTGTTGTCAGCTGAATTATTTAATGGTAATCACAGAACACTCTTTAGCCTTTTGTGTAGGGCTATTGTGTACCATTGAGTCATTAGAATCCTCTTTGTTACAAAAGAAAACAGTTTAAAAATGAACCTCAGAGAATTCAGTGGGAAAAATACAGGTTGATTTCAACAGACTCAAAATGACTTTGTTTCCTTTTTTACACATTAATGGAATTGCTATCTAACTTCTTTTTCTTTACCATGCTCATAGCAACCAGTTCTATAGCAACTTGCTGCAAAAAATCATACCAAAACCAATCTCTTTCACCACGCCTGAAGAAGAAACAGATTAAATTAAGTCAGGATTCTAAGAAATGGGTTTTTTTATACAGAGAAAGATAACCTGTGGGAACAAAATTACAGAAGCTGCAATGTTTTTACCATAAACTTGCAGTCTAATTGGGTGATTGATATGATCAGATCTTACAAACTTCAACCCTCACTGACATGAGTAGTCTTGTTTATGTTTTTGTATTTGCTTATAGAAATAAGAGGGCAGAAGATCAAGCCAGCAGTGGAAACGTTTGATTTTCAGGTTCATATTATGGTCAATTTAAAGTAGCATTTAATACTGATGTCAAATGAACTTTTTTCAAAGAACATAGGCCTTATTGAATTTATGTATAAAAAGACGCCCTACAGCTTCAATAAAATTCATACCCCCATTTGTGTCATTATTGTTTAAAGCAACATAACATTTGAAGGTAAAGGTAAAAATAGTATTTCTGTACATCATCAATAAAACCCTCTAAACCTCTAGTTACAGACTTTAGAAAAAGTAAGTAAAAAGTTGTATTTAAGCTGGAGAGAAACAACGGATTTCATTTATAACCAGAAAGACCTATTTTGATTTGTTTTAAGATATCCCATTGCAAGGAACAAAAATGCATTGAATCTTATTCTTACTCATCTACACTTTGCACTTGCATGGATCACTGAAGATGGGAATTTGTTCAATGGCTCCTAAAAAGTGTATGGTTATGTTAAACTATAACATCAAACTAAGAAAATGTGCATCTTTGCAGAATAGAGTTAAATCTTCATGACCCAATAAAGTCACTATGTAAAAAAAATGAAATTAAATTAAATGCATGTGAATGCGCATTTACTGATCCTTTTTATGTATTATTTAGTGAATATCAATGGTATGTGTTTAATAGTTCAGTTTTTGCTACCTACACATTAGCCAAAAGAGATGTAAATATTTTTGACTAGATAAGGAGGTACAGTGTAAAGTACTGTTATCTAGAGGTACTCCATTTCGGTGTGTTCAGCATAATACTAAAATGCAGGATTTTGCCACACAGGTGATAAGGTGTTTTATTTGCTATATCAGTGCCAAAGTTATGCGCTTATTCTTTAAGCACATTCCTCACTGGGTAGTAAATAATTCTACTTCTGTATTTGTCACTTCAATTCAGATGGGAACTAGAAAACTGGAGAGAAAAAAATGTAATGAAACTGCTGCTGTAAATTATTTCTTTTAGCATGTATTCAGTTGTTAAATAAACATTTCTTCCAAATATTTGAAGTTCGCTGTCTTGACTGTTTGCATGGAAATGTGCCTTGTAACCTTCATGAGCTTATGGAGCGCATGGTTGTCAATATAATGCTATCAATGTATATGAGCTCTGTTTACTAGGCCAGAAGGGTTGCTATTTTTATTAATGGCATTTATTGTTTCTTTTTGAAGACTACAAACTAATAATGCCTGAAATGAAAGCTAGAAACTTATCTTCAGCCTATCTTTTGGCAGGACTGCGTGGGCTTGTGCAGATAAAGCCACACATACACCAGCACCCCCCCGCCCTTGAACAAACCTGTAAATCAGCCTGGAAGCCATGTGAATGTTAGCAAGTTGCCGTACTTTATGAAATTCACTCTGTGGGGTGCTAATGGCTCAGTACAGCTATGCTGCATCTTTTTGGAAACTGGCTTGCACAGACAGCAAGTAGAATCAGGTTCTGTCTGTTATCGACATCCCTTGTATCCTTAGGTAAACTTAGCAGCTGTTTAGAAGTGCCTAGGGGCTCTATCTAAAAGTAATGTGCCATGGCACTAAACATTGTGCAAACAGCTAATGAGACAAATGCTGCCCTGGAAAGCATGAAGTTTAAATATACTAGACAAGAAGTGGAGAAAAGAAGGTATCATTATTTCCATTTGGCACATACAGAATTTAAGAAACAACCAGTAGTGCTTAATCATCACTAATCCATTCAGCTTTGCCCATGTTCCTTCCTGTAAAGAAAGGATAGAGATGTCCCGTTCAAAAGGATGTTGTAAGGATATTTTATGGTTACTACTGTCTTCTGAAAATGAAAATAAGCCCTCAGCAGCAGCCAGGCAACTCAGTGGGATACAAAAGATGTCTGCAAATACAAGGACAGAATGGATACGGCAAGCCATGAATCCACTAACTGAAAGACCAGAGTAATTTTTTTTTTTTTGTCTGTCCAGTGCATGGATTATAAATACTCACAAGGGAAGACCCTTGTTTCTGGATGTAGCCATGCTGTGTCCTTTGCTAGAACTCTTTGCAGAGCACAGCTAAATTGATCGTCTTCTGTTACTACTTTGCTGCATTGCCAGGAATGTACAATGCCTAGGGACAACCTTCATTGACACTGAGTGGGAAGAAAGAAGAAATATTCGGGGTTTAATGCTAGTTTGTTGATACATATATATATGTGTGTGTATATATATATATATACACACACACATTTAAACATCCAGCTTTCACTGAGATGAAATCCCCTTTTCCCTAAAGTATTTGAGGCTCTACAAGTAATTCTAGTGCATCTCTGAAGAACACGTTTGGCGGCCTCAGCTATAAATTGTTATAAATGTTTCCTTTGTGAAGACTGAAACACACTATTCTGTTTCCTTACAGGTCACATTCACTGAGCTCCCCATCAAACATAGATTTAATGGGAGGCAAAGTTATGATGGCTTTTTCCAAAGCCTAAAACAAAAGGACTATTCTCCCCAGAATGCTCAGTAACAGGATACAAGTAGATCAGAGTATTAGTGAACCAGCCAGTTTCTTTGCTCCCCATAAATACTCATGTGAAAGGTTGGAGGCGCTTCATAGAAAAACCGTGGAGAACAGGCCTTGTTTGGGACTTTTTTGTCCTGGAATTTATCAAAGGTTGACATTTTGTAGAACGTCAGGATGATCTGAGCTAAATCCCAAAGCTCTAGCGAAGCAATTCCATACTGAAAAAGTTTCACTTAGGTTAAGAAAGCAACTTCCTTTTCTTTCATAGTAGTTTTTCACCCCTTTAGGAAATGGGGCTCCTCTTGCCTCAATTTTAACCCGGAAAGGTCATTATATAGTTGCTACAGTCCTTGTTGAAGGCTCGTGTCTTCTTCAACACACATGGGGAACCCTGTTTCTGATGAGCCACCCTCCCCGAGCCGCTGTGTGTCCGTACACTCCAGCCAAACTAGCATACAGCCCACTCCTGCCACATCTGTTAGTTCTAGACCTAAGAATGTTCTGTTCTCATCAACAGGGGTAACATCAGGCCTCGGTGGGCAGGACAAAGCATGTCTTCATTGTAGCTGAACTATGAGGTACGGCGCAAGAAGATGTCTGTCAGGGAATGGCGAGGGACGGCAGCTTCCTGGGCCGGGGGCAGTGAGGGCTCCCAGGGCTGTGAGGGCAGGGCCTGGCAGCCGGGGCCTGTCCTCCCCTGCCAGGCCAGCCCCGGCCCTGGGCTTCAGGCACCTCCCCGGCCATGGGGACTGGCAGGCAGGCCGCGGGTGGGCCAGGCTTGGCACAGCCCACGAGCAGGGCCGTGGTGGGGCTGGAGACGCCATCCTCTGGTCTCGCTGGGGCAGGCACTGATGGCCCCAGGGGTCGGAGTGGAGCTCTGGGCCCTGGGGCCCCAGGGATGTGGAGGGATACTGAGGCCCCCACGTGCACTCAGGCACTGAGAGCGGGTCAGTAAACATCCTTGTAAGTCCCATCAGAGCGGCCCTTTGAGGCGGCAGGTCTTAGCAAGCAATACAGACGCTAATGTGGCGATGAAGGCTAGCATACAAGAACCCTCAAAAAATTTTAGGTGTGAGGGAGGTCCTGCTCCGTACTGCTCTATACTGCTCCGAGGCTCTCTGGTTGTGAGCTGGAGCCTGGTGTTTGCAGCTAAAGAGGCTCAGACAGTCCTTCCTGAATTGATCTTGGTCATCTGAGGTTATTTGTCTTCCAGATTTAGAGACAGTTCTCTGCCTTCTGAAAGCCCACAATAACCAACTGTACCCCTACAGTACAACTCTGGCTTAGTTTAATTGACCCAGTTTAGTCGATGCTGAATAAAGAGGTAAAATGTACACCTAAATGGTTACTAAGAATTAATGTGCACAGGATTATAACTCTTTTTCTTTGGGCAAAGAAGACTTTGTGAAACAAAAGAGCTAGGCCTTCACACCACGCGTGAGCCTGCCGTGTCTGCCAATACACTAACACGTAAAGCTGAGCTACGTTTGAGGCACTTTGAACAGGTTTTGAGGGACAAATCTTGTTTCACATACAGGCCCAATGCTTTTTCAGGCCGTTCCACCTTACAGCCTGGTATAAATTAAATCTGATGATCTGCCCTGGGAACAAAACTCCTCTTTACACCCCTCATCATGGAGTACGCCTGCAGCCTGTATTACTTTTATGCTTCATACAGCTATATTATATTCATTTCTGTGGGAGTTTCACAGTCATCTTTTCTTATAAGTGTGTTAGTATGAATTATGATTGTTTATGCAGAGGCAAATGAAGCTGCATGTTTCTGCATGGAAAAAGGGTAAAGAGACTATGGTAATTCTGCTAGATCCAGCACATCAAGTAAATATCGAATATGACTTGACTTGAACTTCACATTTCTTGCTGTGGCTGGGGGCAGGAGAGGAAAAGAGCAGACAAAAGAAATGCAGACATTTCAGCTATGTTTTGCAATGACCAGTCCCTTAGGCCCTTTAGTTTCACATGTCACTTTTTTCTTGGTTTATAGCACTACACAGAAAAAATGCATTCCTATAAACTCTGCTTTCGCTGAACAATACCACATTGAATAGCTCAATAAACCAGAACAAACAGACAGACTGTGCAAGTTCCTCCGAAGAAGGCTTAACTTTCCTCTTCTGTTTGTTATTTTATCATTATAGGAGGGCCACTGGTGTTCTTTTGGTTAGGGTTTTGTCAGTACTTCTGTTATAAAGCCCTATTTTTAGGGCTTTATAGTTTTGTCTAAGGTAATTCACTACAGGTTAAAGGTTTTACATATCAACTTTTAATTGAGCAATGACTTTACAGTTCCTAAAATAAAATTGCTAAAATGTGATGAATTCAGTTTTGAAAACAAACAAAAAAAATTACAACTTTAGCCATGTCAGTGGTTGTTTTAGTGACTGCACTACAAAAAAATTAGGAGCTGAGTAAAGCTCAGTAAGCATAATGAAAAGCTTCCCACCTCACTGGACTTTGTGTTTGTTTTTGAAACATCTGCATGCTCATCAGAGGTCCTGAATCAGACACCTGCTTAAGCACATTCTTGTATATTTATTTGTGACTTACTCACATGTTGCTGTTCCTACGGTATATTCTGGAGTAGAATGTCTTCTTGTTCCATGTAAGTTGATTTTTAATTGCTGTTCTATGTAATGATAATGTAGGCTCAACTCTTGTCCCAATTTAATAGCTGTCCAATGTCCAGTACAGATGAAAAAGATTGCTTGTGCTGTTTTGCACACTAGATAGTTACAGAGAAGTGATCTTTTTTGTTCTGCAATAATTGAAATTTAGAGGATGCAACTGATCTAGGTCTGTTAGAGCACTGTGGAATTTTTCATTCTATTTCCCTTTATTAATCAACTATGTGTACACACCACTCATGAACATGCCAATGCTTCTAGATATCAACAAGTTGTATTCTTTAATGCTAACCAGTATACTTAGCTGGATCCTTACCCAAATAAAGCAAGCTGTGTGCTCCACCACCTTTTTTGTTGACTAGAATCTATCAAACAGTCAAGGTACTGAAAGGTATGAATTTCAATCTTTGTGCTATTCACTGTGTTACTTATGAAAGCTAAACAGTTCCATGCCAGTGTAAAGCAATTGAATATAACAGGGCTTCAAACTATGACAGATATTTCACATATACATCTCTGTGATCTTCACTAGCTGGAGGGGAGAAATGGTTGAATGTAGATGAATTAAACTATTTATAGTTAAGTTCACTGTTGCATGTCGAAATAGCAGACACAATGCAGCTGAAAAAATCTTCTTTGGACACTGAGTGGAACACATGCATGCTCAGCAAATAATGGTTCTTTGTCTCCTAGAAATTCTCCTGTTTGGCATTCACTGTGCTTTGACAATATGTTGGGAATTGTACATACTGTTGCCCGATAGAAAAACATTTCTGCAAATATTTGGAACTATTGTTAATGCTAAATCCTTTTTTGTAGCAATTGCATCCGGAAGAAGCTGAAACCTTAAATAAAGCTCCAGGGATACTCCCAGGTATGGCACCCTCACAAATTGCAATTTGCATATAATCTTCATGTAAATCAATGTAAATCTTTCTATGACAACTTAAAAGGTTAGGGGTGGGCTGTAGACAGAAATGAAGAATACCAGAACATAATATCTGGATGCTTTTTATTGAGAAAACAGGAAAAAATATTCATCAGAAATAAGATCACAAAATGGCAGTCTCTATTCAAGTCTCACTGTCTTCTGTAATTTTTTTTTATTTTATCTTCGAATCCAGGTATTTAAAGTTAAACACATTATTTCCTGTTTTGCCACTAGTATGAAAGTTACTTCTATTACAGGCATTGAACTCTTTTGAGTTCCCTGTAAGCCTGTTGAAAATATCCACCACTAAGAAGAGAAATGTTTATCAAAGCCATAAAATGGACTGTATAACTGCTAAACTTTGGCTCTTAGACTAGTTGGGTCAGATTTGTGTTGTAGAACCAGCACATATATCACAAGGAGGTAATGTGATCTATTGAGGAATACTTATTCATTCTCCCAAGGAAAGGCAGTGTCCTAGTATTTCTCCCCTTAGACTGCCTTCCCAAAGTGGAACTTAATTTAGCAGTGCCAAGGAACTGCATCCCTAATGTGTTATCTAGTATTCCAGTGACTCCTAGCAGGTAGATGATCCAGAATGAAGTCTGCCATATTTTACCTTTGTCACTGCTTTGGGCTAGCATTTTACCCCAACACCAGAGATCTCCAAAAGGATTTATCCAAGTCATCACAATAATGTTAGAACTACAATGCTAAAAGAATTAAAAATATGTAGTACTTTCATAATAAAGATAAGAAGTGGTTGCAATTATCGGTAATCTCTAAAGACCCAGTTTTCTATTTGAAGGGTGGATGGGTACTTGCACATGCACTGAGCTCTTCCAGTTCATTTGAGTATTGCAGATGTAATGGACTGCTAAAAATCAGGAAAAGTTCTCAGAAATGAGTGAAATCTGCTTCCATTGTCGCTCTTGGAAATTCTACCATTATCTTTAATGGAATGGGATCAAGGCAGGATTTGCATTTCCTGCCATGAATCACTAAAAGCAATGGCTTGAGGCATTCAGACAAGGTCAGACCCTGTATGGAAACCTGTTTTGGTAGCGACTGAGTAGAAAGTGGTGTAGAAACAGTGTGTTGCATATCTAGTACCATGAAACTGCTATACACCGGACATGTTTTAGCCCTGATTTTGCATTTGACTTTTAGGTATAACAGCAAGAAATGTTAATTTGATCTGACTTTGTTTTACATAAAAGTTTACATTTTTCTACCTCTGGAATTATGTGTCAGTCTGTTGTCACTTGGAAAGGTGAGTGACGCCACTTTCAACACCAGACAATGACTCTCCAGATTTCTGCAATAGATCTTGATTTTTGAAGTAGACTTGCAGAAGAAAACTAAATAGAACTGTCAGTTTTTCTTATAAACACCTCTAGGGGGTATAAGCTTCTAGTATTACCAAGAAGGATATTTTCACTTCATAAAAAGAGCTCAGCCTCAATTTTAAGCCAACTGTTTCAAGTCTGGATTTTCTTTTTTCAGCATCTTTCCTGAAAAGATGCTTTATAGGAATGGATTAATATAGAAACTTAAAATACTCACCTACAAAATTGATGTGTGTCATTCAGTCCCGTGTTTCAGAAGACAAGAAGTACCAGCTGCCTTAAAGGAAGGTGTAAACAGTTCTTCAATCAGCAGTAATGAGATAACCTGCTCACAGGGGAACTTTGTTCCTAGTGCTCATTATTTAGAAGATACCTTATGCTTTAAGTTTTCAAAGACAGTTTTCTATCTTCTTTCTTGAGGAATAAGGAAAGTTAGGTTGTTTTTAAGCATTCAGGGCTTCTCATTCAGTTAGAAGTAGACATAATCATGACAGAGCTTTAGGAGGCTGAAATAAACCTGTACCACATTTATTAGCTTGCAGGTTATTACCAAGGTACTGTGAACTGAGGTTTCCTCATGCTTGACTGGATATCTTTCTGGATAGCATGGTAAATTACTGTATTATTTTTATGAAGTATGTGTGTCTTTCTTTATCTGTTTCATCCTGTGCTCATGGTTTCTTAATGGTGTAAACAAAGCTGAATTTTGCTGACTCAAGGATCAGGAAGGGGTCTAGTAAATCCTACCAGAGGAAAGAAACAAGGAGTAGGGAAAGGGCAGAACTGAAATGGAGTATGATAGAAGAGCATTAGTAATGAGTTGGAGGTGTTATGAGTGGACCTGAAGGTCATCAGGCAAGTGATTTCAGTTCTTGGGGAAAGGAATCTACCTTGATCTTAACAGGCTGGAGAATTGGGCCAACAGGAACCTCATGAAGTTCAACAAGGAGAAGCGCAAAGTCCTGCACTTGGGGAAGAACAGCTCCATGCACGAGTATATGCTGGGGGCCATCCATCTGGAAAGCAGCTTGGCAGAAAAGGATGCAGGGGTCCTGGTGGACACCAAGTTGAACATAAGCCAGCAGTATACCCTTGCGGCAAAGAAGACTAATGGTAACCTGTGCTGCATTGGGAGACGTGTTGCTAGCAAGTTAGGGGAGGTAACCCTTCCCCTCTGCTCAGTGTTCTGGACTCCTCAGTACATGAAAGACATGGACATACTGGAGAGAGTCCAATGAAGGCCACAAGGATGATTAAGGGACTAGAGTATTTCTCATATGAGAAAGGACTGAGAAAGCTGTGACTGTTTAGCCTAGAGAAGTCAAGTCTCAGGGGAGATTTTATTAATGGGTATAAATACCTGAAGGGATGGTGCAAAAAGGACAGAGCCAGGCTCTTTTCAGTGGTGCCCAGTGACAGGACCAGAGGCAATGGGCACACACTGAAACACAGGAGGCTCCATCTGAACATCAGGAAACAGTTTTTTGCTGAGGGAATGACTAAGCACTGGCACAGGTTGATCCAGAGATGTGGAGTCTCCATCCTTGGAGACATTCAAAAGCTGTTTGGACATGGTTGTGGGCAGCTGGCTCTAGGTGGCCCTGCCTGAACAGGGGGATAGGAGCAGATGACCTCCAGAAGTCCCTCCTAACCTCAGCAATTCTGGGATTCTGTGATCTAGAATCTGGATTCCACAAGTGTATGTAGATGTCCAAACACTACAGGTTCCTACACTTTGCTTTTGAATTTATAAGTTTAAAGCCCAAGGAAGGAGGAGGGAAGGGGATCCATCATTGTCAACCTTGAGTATCTAAGAGTGGGAAGTTCACTTAGAGTTTTTCCCAGTGTTCCTTTAGGGTCAGATCACCAATATATGTGAAAAGGCATCTCTGGATTCAGTTTTGCTTTGAGTTGATACATAACATAATAGTCTTCAGGAAGACAAGTATCTTTACATTTCAGAAGAAATAAAACTACTGAGAGTCCCATTGTGCATAAACAAGGCTAATTCCACAAGGCTAAGTGCCAGGTTCTGCACTTGAGTTACAACAACCCCATGAAATTCTACAGGCTTGGGGAAGAGTGGCTGGAAAGCTGCCTCACAGTAAAGGACTTGGGGTTGTTGTCGACAGCTGGCTGAGTATGAGCCGGCAGTGTGCCCAGGTGGCCAAGAATGCCAATGGCATCCTGGCTTGTATCAGAAATGGTGTGCCCAGCAGGACTAAGGAAGTGATCGTCCCCCTGTACTTGGCACTGGTGAGGCTGCACCTCGAATGCTGGGTTCAGTTTTGGGCCCCTCACTGCAAGAAAGACATTGAGGTGCTGGAGTGCGTCCAGAGAAGGGCAATGAAGCTGGTGAGGGGTCTAGAGCACAAGTCTTATGAGGAGCAGCTGAGGGAACTGGGGTTGTTTAGCCTGCAGAAAAGGAGGCTGAGGGGAGACCTGATCGCTCTCTACAGCTACCTGAAAGGAGGTTGTAGTGAGGTGGGGGTTGGTCTCTTCTCCCAAGTAACAAGTGATAGGACAAGAGGAAATGGCCTCAAGTTGTGCCAGGGGAGGTTTAGATTGGATATTAAGAAAAACTTCTTCACTGAAAGGGTTATCAAGCACTGGAATAGGCTGCCCAGGGAAGTGGTTGAGTCACCATCCCTGGAGGTATTTAAAAGACATGTAGATGTGGCACTTAGGGACATGGTTTAGTGGTGGACTTGGCAGTGTTAGGTTAACTGTTGGACTCGATGATGTTAAAGGTCTTTTCCAACCTAAATGATTCTATGATTCCATGATTCTATGAATTCTAAACTGTAGTTAGACCTTACACAAATCCTTTCCCATCAGGACCCAAATTTTCTGATTTGTTTTTTGGTTGTTTTCAGTAGCTATTTTGTTCTTACAGAGTTCCTGTGTTCAAATAAGAAGCTGGTTTTCCCAATTATTACATGGAAGAATAGTCTTTTGCTATGTGTAGCTGAGAAAGTGTCAGTAAATAACACTACTCTCGTGAGAATTCTTATTTCCTTATGAAACTGTGATTTTGCAGATCCAGGAATTTGATTAACTTCTGATAACATCAAAGATAGGAATTTCTTAGCTAAACTAAGCTTCCGAGTTCTTAAGAGGTTTTTTTATTGATCCTTGAAGAACAGGCTTCATTCTCTTTTAAGATCTATTTTCTTAAATCTATTAGGTGCTTTAGAAAATCCATCTGAGAACATGCAATCATTATTAATTCTTCATAACATAAGAGCATATATGAACAAGTATGCTGAGTCGGACCAGAAGTCCATCTTGCCCAACTACCTGTCTGCAACACTGGACAAAAGTCAATGTGCACAGAAGACTATATTAAAGAAGCAAATATAGAGATAATTCCCCAGAATAATCTCCTAGCTTTCAACAGTGTGCAGCCCAGGAACCTCATCCAGAGGTAGTTTCTATGCACCTCTATTGATGCAATCCTCTGTTCCATGAACTTGTCCAACCTCCTTTGAATCCATACAAAATTTACCATCTACAATAACTTTCTGGTAAGTAGTTTCACATCTTTAACCTATTGTGTAAAAGATGATACATTATTTTGCATTTTCTGAACTTGTTATGTGCTAAATTCATTTAATGAAACCCCTCAAATTTGTACTGGGGCAGTCCTTGAGTAATCAGTCTATAGTCACCCTCTGTTTGCCTCTTCTGCCATACACGTGGTAGTTCCAAAATCTAATTGCTTTTGAAGTTTGCTAATTGCATCCTGTCTGCCTGATATTCTCTATGTATTTCTGCTTAGATTAAATGATAGCTTGGTTCTTGTTTTAACATTAATAGAATTTGTTGCAGTTCAATAATTGTTCTGCTTCAGAGTGAATAATCTAATTCTTGAATCCAAGACTAAGGTACACTCTATGCCTCCACACTGAGAAGTATTTTGCTGGTAAACAGATCAGACTTATAAATACAAATATTCCTCTTCATAGGCATTCCAGTTAGACAATAAGGATCCTTATTTGTAAATGACAAAAAAACCCCCAACAGTATAAATATCAGATATTAAAAAGCCAAGATCCCTAAAGAGGTATTTAAAAGTGATATGTAGCATTCAGTACTAGTTTTTATTTACTGGTATATATTGTAAGATCATAAAAAGACTTATGAATTACACTGTTTAATCATACAATACACAAATAAGAAGATGACCTGTACCAAAAGTGTGATTACAGCCTAAAGCAAGAAAGAGCTGGTCAATATAGCAGTCAGCTGGGAGGAAGCACCAGACAATACTGAGATAGTAGTGATTAGTCTAATAAGCAATTGCTTTAGCACAACAGCTACCCAACTATTGCCAAGAGTTGTCATACAAAATGAGAAAAATGCCAAAGACATTTTCACCGAAGACTCTGTGAGAAAACCAATTGCGCAGCTGAACTCTGTAGAACAATGCAAAAAAAAGGGAGTATACTTCTTCTATCATTATCCATTTTATTTTTATAAGCATCATGGGAAACCAATTATGATGACAGCTGTGATAAGTCTTCGTTAAAAATTGTACTGATTATCACTTGTTTCAGATTACCCATATGAGGAATAACTAGAAAGAAAAATAAACCTGATTCTACATGTACAGTACAGCCTAGTGTCTTGCTAATTCACTCTAACAGCTCTTTAAAAACAACTGAATTCAGTGAATAATCAAATAAAAATTACATTGATAAGAAACAACTTTGCTTCTAAAAATATGATTTGTGTCCATAGAAGGATCAGGATTATTTTATGTGGTTTATTATATGTGTTGCTCTTCCTACCTAAATAACTTTCAAAATACCTTCAAGATTTCTTTGTTTAGTGTACAAACTCTGTGTCTTCCGTGGTGGGGGTGGAGGTTGTAGTGGATGTCAGTGTATATATGTGAACATTTAGCACATTGCCCACAATCAGAATTCAATGTTGGAATGGAGTAACAGATGACTGAAAGAGGAAAGACATCTGTATATATTTGAAACCACAGTGATTATTTATCTTGACATTTGTTCATAACTATTAGATTAAAAGTACCTCTTCCATAAAAAGTCAACTAATTTTTTAAACTAAATTGAAGGATTATTTATTAGATCCTTATTAAACATTAACCTTTTTAATGTATTATAGAGACAGCCAAAGTAGCTCCAATATTTAATTAAAAAGCATACATGTTTTTCTTACTCTTCTTTTATGAATGGTCTTTCATTTAGCGGGCTCATTTGAATATTACAAGAAATGACACAGCTTTTTGTAGGGAAAGAGTAAGCAACTGAAAAATCACTTCTTATACCTCCTGGATTTCCCCTAGAAATCTTCTTAGTAAGTATGTCTTATTTTGACCAAACATTTGGGGGTTTAGATTTATCACATCTTGACAGAGTTAACAGAGCTGAATTTTTATTAATTAAAAGAAAACGTAGCAAAATTTTCAGGCATATAATTAGAATGTGACTTTACCTATAAAGGCACTTAGATACCCTATACTGTCATGTCTTCATTAACGGATTTCTTTCTTCCTCATGAAACATTTAGGAAATAGTGATCTCACTGCTCTACAGCTGAGAACTCAGGCCAAGGATAAACAGAGTGACTGTGTAACTTTACCTGAGTGCTGCAGTCAGAAAATGAACCCAGCTTTTCCAAGCCTGAAATCACAAGACTGTCCATCCTTCCTAAATAAATGGGCTTACAATATGTATCTCCACATGCTTTGTGTTTGTACTACCCCAGAATCATTCACAAAATATATGACATCTACAAAATAACCCAAATTCCTTACCACAATTTCTGTCTGATCTGAAACTAACTGGTTTTTTGGGTATATAATATAGCTTTTCAATCTTTTTTTTTCATATTCTCACTCGTTTTAAAACATATCTTGTTCCATAGCAGAGGTTATATGTGGTATGAGTTCAAGCCAGCTCTGTTTAAACTACACAGTATCTTTCAAACATATGAAAGATATTTGATCAACTATCTGGGAAATATGATTTTTCCATATGGGTTAGTTTTCACATAAGGGAGTTTAGTGTTTCTATGGAGAACATAATATGCTCAGACAAATATAATAGGTAAAGAGTTGCAAACCACAGAGTGGGAGAAGCAGGTGTCCAGCTGGATTTTCACATAGGAAGGTCTTGAAGGTCACTGACGGTGATGAGGTCTCAGAGATTCCCAAATCCTCATAAAGCTATTCCTTCCTTTCCCAATACACTAATCCCCTACTGCTCTTGATAATCCAGTGACTCAGGAAGTAAGGCCTGTTTTTTCCCTTTTGTTTGTCAGAAGCAGTCTAAATGAAAACAATTTTCTGAATTACCTTTTATTAGGGCAGAACAAGAGTATTCACAAAGATCATCACCCAGAAGAATATTCATTCATTGATGTATAATATTTGTCTTCCTGCTGTCAGACTAGAATCTCCAGAGAGCGAAAACATAATGATAGTAAAATTTACAGCCAGGTATGACTTTCCCCACTGTCCTAAAATGGGAGCACAGACAATCTGATATCCTTGTCCAGCAGAGAACTGAGAGATGTCAGCCCATTATAAAGGGAATACTTGATGGTCACTTCCTTCTGCTTTCCGTTTCCCACAAAGTGATGGCTTCCATCCAGATGAGTTTGTTATCTTTGTCAATTGTGTTTTATTCTCTCTTACCTTTCAGTTTATATGATTCGGTTTTGGTTATGATTCACAAAAAGGATTTGCTTGTTGTTTTCCTCCACCTGGAGTTCTCTTTGTAAATTATCCTTCACCTCCTGACATCCTCAGCTCCCTTCAATTAAGGAATGTTTTCATTAGAGAGAATGCTATCACTGCAGGGAATTGTCTGAGTGAGAAGATCCTGGAAAGAAATAAAATAACCTTGTTTGATGATTTTACTACTGTTATTTCTGCTTCTTAATGCAGCAGACTTGAAATAGCTTGTCAAGATTAATGAATACTAAAGTTACTATGTTAATTGAGCATTGTAAATATTACTACTTTTAGGGTTCATAGAGGCAATATATTAGAACACCATACAAACTCACAGTGGTTTTCAGATAGCCCCCTCAGTTACCAGTATACCCATTTGGCAGGCTTTGATGTTTTCAGATTTAGCTTTTGGTAAGTATGCATCTGGTTTTTCACAGTAAAATTTGGCTGAGAGGAGGAACCGTGAATATATTTTCTCACATATAATCAGATAACCCACATCCCTCCAGAAGTATTGCTCTTTGAAAGTAAGATGAGCAGATAACCCACATCTCAAATCAACTGGGATGTGAGAAATCACAGGCAGGGACACTGTTGGGGAAGAGGGAGCAGGTCCAGGATATAAGAAACAGAAAGATACTGCAGTAAATATCTCATGCATTAGCTGAATATGCATGTAATTTGCACTGTATCTGTTAAGAAGTTCTGCTGTTAAGCAGCTCTAAATGGCTATGAATGAACGTACAGCATCAGGTTAAAAAATACTTTCAACCTCAAACCAGAAAAGAGCTGAAGTAGAACAGATTGGCAACCAGACCCCTGTAAGTGAGGAAGCTTAGCTGATGAGGGCCTTTGTTTTGTGTTGGCAGGACTCAAGAAAGATGTGCAAGAAGGTATTTTCTGTTTCAGAATAGTTATTCACTTCTACATTTTGTTACAGGATAAGTATAGTAACTGCCTTTCACTCATGTTAACAATAAATTACAGATAAATTAGTTCACTTAGTTAAACAGTGGAAACGATAACAAATTCTACTACATACAGAGTGGAGGTATGTGCCTTTGCCCAAAACAAAGGCATATTAATGACATTTTATGTCCTTGACTCTGGTTTTCTTGTTTGTATGCTTATGAGGAAGAATAAGGGAAAAATCAAAGAAATAGAAGAGCAGAAAAAGTAAAATAAGAAAAAAACATGTTTAAAATATATACTTAGAATGTGACTCTGAGAAGTGTTATGAGAAACACTAATTGATTTCAGTGCTTCCTGGAAATAAGTTGAATATTTAAGTAAAGTTGTTGTGGTTGTGTCGTTGTTTCCAGTTATTTTGACTCCTGTTCTGTCAAGGAAAACAAATCTTTGAACATTTTTTGTAATTAATAATTACATTTAAAGAATAAAAGAAAAAGAAAAGAAAAAGAAAAGGAAAAGAAAAGAAAAAAGAAAAGGGAAAAGAATAAGAATGTCATTCTTTTTTCCTCCAAAGAGAAAACATCCATAGAGCCATGAATTTGGTTAAATACTTGAAACAGGAGGGATAACAAAGTAGTGACTTGGTTTTGTTTGTCACTATTGCTACTTATACAGAACAGATAAAACATGCTGGTTGTATTACTGCTGGGTGACCTTGGCAGCATGTGGCACGACATGATACCTTTCACACAACTGAACTCTATTCTCCACCCAGGCGGAGCACAACCAAATTGCCTATTGGGAACAGCATCTTCTATCCCCCGATCCATTCCTGTAAATATGGAGAGCCCTAGCTGACGTGGGCCAAAACTGTAAGGGCATGCATTAACAGTTAGACATTGTGGAGAACTGTGAGGCAGCGCCTGAACCCAAACCCTGGCTCTTGTTCACTTACTAGCACAGACTAGTAAAACCCCCTGAGCAACTAAGACACTGCCACCCTTATTTTTGAGTGGATGGTTCACCCCATTCAAGAGAGATGAAGGCCTGAGGTCTGATCTTGAAATGATGACCACTCCAGTAGCCCAGACTGAGGGGATTAACCTATGTCAAAAAAAGAAAACTAAAGGCTGAACCTCAATGCAAGTGGTTAGTCTCCTTCAGGGGTCCTAGGCACTACAGAGCTGGCTCAAAACTTTGAATAAGTAGCTCTTCCCAAAATGGAAATTTTTATATACCACTGGATAGTCATTGTAAACACATCTTATTATGTGAGTAAGAAAAACAAGCCCAAGGGTCATAACTACTACTAATAAAATCTCTCATATAAATATTTATTTACTCAGTTATATGTGTCCTTTATAGTTTTCATCATTGCCCTGAATGAGTATGTTATATTGCTGATGTTATATGAATTAAAGAGCATTATAACTATTTTTTTATGCTGTTTTGAAGAAAAAGTTGTCCCCTATTGCTGCCAAAGCTTCCTCTCTTCTCAGGCTTGACCCAGCTGATGTTTATAGCCATCTAGGATATTAAAGGTGGAAAGAGAGTTTTGCTGTTATTTCCTTAAGAGTTTATCACCTATCCTATTTATAAATAGAAGGTTTGCTACAAGGCAATGGCACATCATAAGATCTGTTGAGACCTTTTTAGCCTTAGACAGGCTGCAGGGTGGATGATAGATTTGCCTCTTCAAATATGGTGTTGACGAAGTCTATCAACAAAGTCGCTAAGAATATGGACATCTTTCACCAGGCACGATAGGCATGAGCCTAAAACAGTGACAGTGACTCAGATTTCCTTTAGCACTTCTTGTACACCTTACTTCCTGGTGTGCTGAATACTTGGAAAGAAGTCGGTATGTGTTTTGGCCATGTCTCAGTGGATGGTTGTTGCTGTCTGGGGATGTATTTCAGATGTGGTAACTGCTCTTTAAGAAGTGTATTTTTGTTCTTCACTAATGTAGAGTTAGGCTCCAGGGTGGCTTGTGTTCAGATTGCATTGATAAAGCAAGAGAGGATTGTTTGCTCTGTCTCAGCTGTGCAGAAGTGTTGTAGTAACTTGTTGTGGAGGATTTTATCTTTATCTGATTGTTTTCTATTGAGACTCCCAGAGCAACAGAGGTGATAGCTGCATATTCTACAAGCAAATCCAGAGCTCTCGAGAGGCAGCCACCTGGTAGGGCTTGAAGTTTTGAACATGTTACATCTGCAGTACAGTACAATACTTTACCACATGAAAAACAAATGTACAGGAATAAGAAAATCAACAAGTATCGCAGAAATATGCAGTATGATTTGGATAGAAACATTCGGGTCTTGACATCTTAATAAAATATGTGAAAAAGGGAATATTCTTCACACTGTGGCTTTAGACATCTACTTTAGGTAACTAAACGATACCCTAGGTGCTCTTCTGAGCTCAGCAGAGCTCCCGGTCACCAGTTCACCACTTCAAGCACCTCATCTGCATAGTTCAGCTGAAATGGTGTGAATTCTTTACATTGACTCAGGCCTTCACCCTGTATAAGAAATATGAGATATGGGATGAGGAATATGCTTTTAAAATTGCAGAGTCCCTTTCCCAGGGAAAGACTTACACATTTTGTTTTACAGACCTAAGTGGGGGACAGACATGCTTGTATAGCGCACACATGCTATTTTGTGGAAACTTTATTCTGATAAGCGCTATGCTTCTGTGGCAGAGGGTTGCTGTAAAATGGAACAGGTATGCATGCAGTAATTTCTTACCTAGACTAAGGCTTGGATACCTGCATGCCAGTTCATTCTTTGATGCAGATTATCCTTTACTTGAAACAGCAGAGAATGATGTTTTTGGAACAAAACTTTTTCAGAGGTTCGTAAACAAGCAGTGACAGTTTTGCTTGGGATTTTTCATGAGATTGCCTAAGTGGTATGTACTGGCCTTGTTATGTGGGTATTCAGCTTTGGAATTACCACCAGTACCAAAACATCTCATGAATTTCCTTAACATGCCACATGCAAACAAAGGTGGGTCAAGAGCTCATTCACAAGCAGCTTGTTCCTTCAGTGGGAGATGGATGGGGAGACAGGCAGCTGTCTCCTTATTAATCCTCACTGATTAAGCAGGGTCCTTGCTCTGTTGTTAAAAAGTTCTTCTGTTAAGCTCTAAATAGCAATGCCAGGCCACACAGTGACAAGCAGAAATCTTTACTGACCATGGATTTGCTCTAGTATTTCACAGAGATGAGAAGATTTCAGAATAGGCTCTACTTCCTTGAGGCTGACATGCCAAGCAGCAAAAGGTCAGCAGACAGCAGCATGGTAAATCACAGACAGTGATAATATTGCTACTTACAGGGTGACAGACAGAACAGGGAAAGGTTCTGTGCCAGCTATCAGAAGCAGGTCATAGAGGAGGGATACCCTGGGCCTTGGCAGGGGCATGGCAGAGGAAAGCAACTATGGAGTGGTAACTGAATCTGCCATGTATGCAAGGCAATAGAGATGAGATTTCTTCAGCTATAATCTTATTGACATGCTGAGAACTGTACCAAGATCACATTTAGTACTGGGGCACCTGGATCCTACAAAAGATTTATATTTTTAGTATGTTAACCTACCGACTCTGACCTACCCTTTGCCTCCGTTTATCCATCTGGAGACAAATATCTCACAGAAACATGAACAAATCTAACTATTGTAGAAGCAGAAGAATATTATTGTTTCAAAACACATTTGTCAGGAACGAAAGATTCAATCCCAAACTTAGTAAGGTAAAATTCCACATGGATGTCAGCAGGTTTAGGGGTAGAACTGCAATAGGATACAGGGCATCTTGGCAAAAGTCCCCAGTTGTTTTAAGAAGAAAGTGGAATTGTACCAGGAACTTTTGGTCAGCTTTTTCCAAGAAGTCTGGAGAACTTATTCCCACCTGGGGGAACTTGGTCCTACCAACTAATTTGGAGAACAGGAAAAAGGAAATTGCACACTGGCGGGGTTTATGCTAGACAACGGAGCAATCTCCTTATTGCTTAAACATGCAAGCTGCATAGTTTTTCCTCTATCTCTCTTTTGTTGTGGCACCCCCTCCCTCGCCAAAAAAGCTGAATAAACATAAAAGATCAGCGGACATATTACGTTTTACACAACAGAGCGTGGCTTTATAGGGCTTTGTTACATCTTGAAAAGATTAAGTGCACCTGCATGTGAAGAATCCCTGTCCGTCTGAATAATCAGCGAAAGGCACCTCCGTTCCTAGGGCACAGGCAAAGGACACGGTTGGGCTGCAGGTTTGTAACAAAAGCTTGTTTAACCAAGACGGGATCCTCTAATTTGTAAGGAGCAAGGCTGCCATCCAGCGGCTTTTCTTGAGTACAAAATTGAATTTAACAGCAGCAGGGTGGAAAAAATGTTCCTGTTCTCTTGATTTGAATGGGAATGTGTCAATTTGCTAATTTCTTCTTTTTATTTTTTTGTTTGTTTTAGTCTTTAACCTAGATAACACACTAGTTGCAAACTACACTGAGAAAAGAAAGGTTATTAGCTTATTTTAAATCTTCACTAGCTTTTGTTCTTGTTGACTTGAATTTTATATCTGTAACTTGATAAACATTCTGCCTACATGAAACTGTAGATAAGCATAAAATAATTTTTAAAAAATGCCTCATAGCTGAAATAATAGTGTTCCAGGAATGTACGCATCACATTCTAAAATGGAAGACACATTTATAAGCTTAATTCAAAGCTCATGAGTATCATTTCATCCTTCAATGGACTTGGAATCAGGCCCTGTTTGAATAAAAAGAAAATTTGAAGTTATGCAATCTGGAAGAAAATTATCATGCATATTACATATATTCATCTTTAGGGACCAACAGATCAACAGGTAGCATTAGAAGGAAATTTCCTGATGTTTATCCCCTTGCAGATCCCACTGAAACATAAATGTTCTTATCTACCGAAAAGCTGAAGCTCAGGCTGGTGAATAAGGCAGAAGGGAAATCTGCTCCTGAGGCAAATCATACAAGTTCCCTTTGCCTCCATTTCCCTCTGTCTAAAACAGGGATAACGCTCATCTAGCTTGCAGTCAAGATGTGAGATTCAATACACTGAATTACAAAGGATTTCGAGCCCCTCAGAAACAAGAGAGTATTAGTGTACTTCTTGATACTGTTTGTACAAGGCATAAATCTATCAAAGGCTTGAAGGAGGCTGCATTGCTCAACTTCTTCCACTCTGCCTCTCCCCAGCTAATACTTCTTAGCAGCCCCCCCTGGCTCCCAGGGCACCAGTGAAGATGGGAGACTGTCCTTTCTGTTATTATTAAGTTCAAGTACTCTTGTTTCAATAACTCTCTAACAAGGATGAATCAGTCTGTTTAGTTTAACCAAAAGAAAGCAAAAAGGCATACTTTCACCACAGTTCAGTGGCTCTATGTTGGGAGACAGAACTCAGTTAATGAACAGCTCTGGACCGCAGACCGCAAAGTTTTAGTAAGATTCAATTCTTAAGATGAAATAGGATAAATTCAGATGCAACGAGAGCATGAATGCCAGCAGTAAGAATGCTTAAGAAGCAAGTTAGCTGAAGTTGTGGTAGATTCATAATCAGGACAGGTGTTTAAGCCAAATTTAGATATTTTTCTGGAAATCATTAAGTTGGAACATGAATTTGCTGGTAGAAATCAGACAGCCTGTTTTACCCCACAGATCCAACTAGATTATTGCAAGATTTTCTCTGACCTTAGGATGTATTAATATATGGAGTCATTTGTAAAAGTCATTTCATTGTTAGAAATACTTGTTAGGAATAACATAAATTGTTACATGTTGCTGAAAGGGAAGAGAAAAAAATGTTAAGTTTAAAAATGGGAATAACATCTAGGGAAGAGCTGCTTACTTTCATTGGAAAATACTAGAATGTTCACATTCAAGATGTCTTATATGAAATGTAGAAATATTTCAATCAGTAATATATTTAGTAACACAATTAGGAATGGGTTTTCTTGTGGAAAAAAAAGTTACTTCTAAAAATAGTTTTGACTTTTTTCTTTTATATTTCCTCTAGAGACCATAGAGTGTTTTGCTTTATTCTTTTTCTTCATACAAAGTTACAGTATTAAAAAAAAAACCAGTATTTTTGTGTTTATGGTGAGCAACACTCCTCTCCCATTTCCTCCACCTTCTGTCCCAGCCCTTCAGATGGAAGAATCTGATTAGAGAGTGAACACTAATTGAAGTGAATGCAATTTTTTATTTCAGGATACTGGGAGGATGGACACTTTTTCTGGGCTTTGGTCATTCTAAGTAAATTAACCTTGCTTCACTTTGGACATCTAAAAATCAGACTTTTAAATATGAGGCAGTTACCCTCCAAGGTTGTTCAACTCATTTATCTTAGACGCTTATGCTAAGATGAGCTGAATCACCCTCTGGAGGTGTCTATTTCTCTTTGACTATGTGAAGAGCCTAGTGTGCTAGCTCCATTTTAGATGTCTAACTTCTAGATGCCTAAGTTTGACAAATGAATTTTGCCTTCTGTTTCCAGCATTATCTAAACTAGGACCACCTAGGAAGAACAGAAGTCTCTTTCTTTACTTAACAGAAGATTTATGATTATTTTTCAAGACTTTAGTCTATTCTTATTCAAATCCATTCACAACCCTTACTAATGCTTTTTTAAAAACACATTAGAATTATTGAACATAAAAGCAAAGCAAGAAAAACATTTTACCTGTTGTCAGTCACTAGTATTAAAATCCAGTCCTTTTTACTTGAGATGGTAATCCTACTAATGAACTTGTTTGAGGTCATTCAAATAGAGGGCTTCCAAAAGACCTTCATTTGTAGGAAAATTTAAGCCAGAAGAATGAAGCAGCTGTATTTTACATGTAATCTCCCATATCTCCTGTCTACTACTAAAGGCTTACCTAACCATTGCTGTACATTCAGAAATTAATACCCTTGTTTTATAGATCATACATTAAGTACCTATGTAAGTTGTGAAATACCAATGCTGCTCTAATTTTGAAACATAACTTACATCCTGAAACACAGAAACCTGTCTAATAACTTGCTCTTATGCATATTTTCATTGATCATGCTGCATTCATGTTACAGTTCCCTAAAATTAACAAGCTATTTGAAATATGTCACTTTGAAGATTATAAGGTTTATTCAGCAAATAACTCCACAGACACTTGCTCTCTATACTGATAACAAAAATAAAAATAAAAAAGTAGTAGATAAAAAAAACCAAAACAAAACCACAATCAAACCTCATCTCTGCACTATAAGGAAGGTGCAAATGGCCTTCCTTACATGAAAGCCAAGATGACAATAATGATCTCATTTTCCTTCTAATATTTCATGAACTGTCAAGCATTGTTATATCTGTCTATTCAAGTTGGGCTCTGGAAACAAGAATGTGCATCTGAGTAAGGCCAGCTGCTCTAAAGCAGACCCTGGTTTAATAGTATGCAGAGTTTTAGCTGCCTCATGGAAGCTTTTCAGGTCTGTGCAATGAACAAAACTGTTGACAGATGCAGCCACACTCAGATAATTTTTTTTTTTCACTTATTTTTCCCTATTGCCCCATGAGTTCTGTGTCTGATAGGAGATAGTGTCAGCTGGAAATTATTATAGTGAGCAAGAATACCCTCTAGTGGTAATCTAGAGGTAACCCAGATAGACCTATGCTTGTTTTTCAGTCTTTTTTTCCATTAAGCTTTATTTCTCAAGTTGCCACCAGAGCACCCTTGGTTGTTTGTAGGTACAGAGCTACCATATCTTACCTGTCTAAAGTCATACAACAGCCTCTGCCTCTGCTCTGTGGCACCCCACAGCTAGGACTACATCTCATGCATGTAGCATGACAACGTCATCCATGACCTATCATCTTCTCTGGGTGTACCTTCTAACTGGGGTCATGAAGCAAAGGATGCCCTGTCATATATCCTCCTATAGCTGGGAAGTACACTGCCTAGCAGCACTCTATGTTCAAAAGAAGCCCACTAAAAGGTGCCTGTCTCTTTTGCAGCCTAGAACTATGCCTTTTTATCCACTGTATGACCTAATACTGCAGTTTCTCACCCCATGACATGACCCACTACATGAAAGTTCATACACTAGAAAATCAGGTATTTAAGACATCTTAGATCATTGCTGGTCACAGACTCCAAAAAACTACAGGTGTTGAATGTGACCAGTCCTGCAGGATTAGCCCAGTGAAGACATCAAATAGTAAATCTGAAAGCCCATTTAATTGTGTTGTAAATCTCAATATATAGGTGACATTTCCCTCAGAGGCTAGCTGGCAGGATGCTTCCTAGAAGAGACCTACAACCTTTTGGGGAAAGATGGAGGCCTGAGAAGGTGTTCCTCTCCCATTGGATTTCCAAGGGTTTGGGTACTTAACAGACTGAATGATTCTATAGTGGTCAGATGCCATGTCTCTCCCAGTCTATACGTACTCATACAGCCCTTGACAAGGCTGTAATGACAAGAATCCTCAGGTGACTTGGAAGGAAATTCCACAGATTAAAAAAAAGTTCATAGAAAAAAAACATGTAGAATAGCACATGTGAAACTATCCAAATGTGTATGAAATGTAAAGCTATTCCAATACATGTAAGTGACAATAAAAGAACTATTTATCTTCGAGTAAAAAGAGCAGCTGTGAAAACATCAGCTTTTCTCAACAGGGGCTTCTTCCAGGTGAGTTCAAATATTATCCATAAGCATATCAGAACCGAACATTTATTTTTTGAGATTTACCAAATAATTCCTGTTGTTATTATTTATTATTTTTAGACCTACTTGATTATTTAGAATTTTTTTAAAGACTGAAAAATTTAAACTTCTGTTAATCTAAAAAGGAAAGCTCGTGTTTGGGGTTTGTCTGTTTTTGTAAAACGTTATGCAAAATACCTTAAGAAGAAATGTTATAAAAACATCATTAAACTATTTCTTTGAGCCTTTTAAAAAATCATCTTAAGTGCAATCAGTTGTAAATGTATGAAAAAAACAAGTTTTATAAAGATGACATTCCATCCAGGTACTTTCCATTTAATAAAACCTTCTTTTTCATGGAACAGGAGGTTTGAACGATTTTGTTCAATTCTGATATCTTCTTTTACAGTATTGTTTAGAGATCCTGGCTGAAGACTGAACTGTACAAAGGAATATATCAGTTTACAGTAAACGATCATCGTTTTAAAAAAAAAACCAACCCACCCAATAATCCCACAAAAAAATCCTTGGCAATCTGAATAGGCATGATATATATAGTACAGAACAGAAGAAGAAATGGCACAATCATTTACAAACAAGGCTTCAAAAACAGTCCAGTCTGATTTTTCAGAATCTTGGAGCACACATAATTCTCACAGACATGAAACAGAAAAATGGATTCTTATACTTTTTGAAAATTAGCACTTAGGGGATTTGCCCAGTGCTTCACAAAATGTATGACTGAGTTGAAACTGAAGTCAGTACTCTGATTCCAGTCAAGTATCTCAAATAAAAAATGATCATTACGCTGTAAAGATAATGATTTATCTTACAGTTTGGCCTGGTCCTGCTTTCTACACTGAGTAGTTGTTGCTCCTTTGGTTTATGTACTTGAGTTTATCCTTTTTTATTACCATGTGGTGCCACATTAACTTTCCCTAATACTGTAGGCTACTTATTTTGTTCCTTTCAGAATATCTTGTTGACACTAGATTTTTGTCTCAGTGGCCTGAAGAGTTTTACTTTTCTTTCTCCGGGTTTTCTAACCATACTGTGAAGAAGAGACGGAAAGTAACTGAATGCCACCTGTCTTTTGAATGTCTCCAAAGCTTTTATCTGTTCATCCAGATGGCTCAATTTGCATTGACAGTTTTTGTGGCCACTTCAATTAGCTTAAGCTGCTTCATGGTGCATCTAATTATTCCAGTTCGCATTTAAAAAGAACCTTAAATTCAAGAGCAGATTTTAAATAAAATGCTGGAAGAAAAAAACACAAAAAAATCCCACAGCAAAAAAAGGAAAAAAAACCAATTCTCCCAAAAATGTTTAAATATGTGGTCATGAATTTTCAATCCTGTAGCTTAGATAATGTTAAAAGACTTTCTAATTTTTTTTTTTTAATATATATTAAGCTTGCTGTGGTATGGAAAGAAAGGATCATTCATCTTTCTATTGTTTTTCTAACAGTTTTTTTTCTTCTTTCTGTTAAATTGTAGCACATTCTGAAAATCAATATTGCATACAGTACCCATATGGAGCAAATTTTGCTTTTGTGAAGGTTAATGTAAACAGGTTAATGCTAGACCAATTTTTACTAATATAGAGGAGACTATTGTTTCACTGCAGTTATACATATTTGCTTCTTGAAGTTCAAGTAATACAAACTGGAAATTTTCAATCACATTTTGAGGATCAACCCAATCCCAAATATTTCTCTCAAATAAATTTTCCATGGAGGGGAAAAACAATCTTCTTGCTTTTTCTTGTCTTAGAAAAGAATTTTTTTAAAAAACATTTAAAAATTGTTTTGGATCAGATTGATCTGGAAGACAACATTTCATTTTTAACATGAATAGAAAGAAGTTTTGGTGTGTCCTACATAATGAATTTGTTGTCAGCCTGACTATGCCCCATTTTCACTTGCCAACATTGACATTGTCAATTGTTAAACTTTGTCAAACTTAAACCATGTCAAATCTACTGCTTATGTGCAACTGATCTGTATCGTGAGTCCGTCACATCCTAGACACTTCAGATTCACTGCACATGCCAATTAGTGAATTTTGTGAGCTATACGGAGTTTTCTTCTGGAGATCTGATCTATCACCTGCTAGAGATTCCTGCTCAAAATTGCTAGACCTGGTATATTACCTCCCTGTGGAATGTGTAACATTCCACATTCTCTCTGCTTTATTGTCCTATTTTCACTACAGCTCTCTACATTTCTAGATTAAGTATATCTTAAATGTGGAAGTGATACTTGAAGTTTTAATGAAGATATACAACTGGTTTTTGTATTCATAAGCAGTTGGAAAAGGAGCACGGAGAAATGTAGATGGAGTGGGAAGAAGAGATACTATAGTCAAGTTATTTCAACTCTATTCTCTCGTTCAAGCACAAAAAAACCCCAAACCCCCAAAAAACCCACAGCCGAAAAATAAAGGATCAAAATAACAGTTCAGACACAACTCCAGTTCAAGGGAACAGTCTGATTTGTTATTCGATTCAGCTAAAATTTGGTTCCACTACCTTAATGTACTTGTTTGTGGTTTTGGGGGGGGGCGTTATCATTTTTCCCCTCCATGATTTCAAAGTACATTTTACATGCTTTCAGTAGGACTGAGTCATGTTTTAGTTCATGATGAATTTGACAAAGCTCACTGACCTCTGATTTCCACTAGAAGGTGTCCTCTTCTTAGTGATGTCTATGTGACAATCGGTGTTTACAATTCATTAATGCAACTTACTAAGTTTCTGTATTCCTCCAGCTTCCAGTACAGAAATCAGATAAACACATTGAAAGAACTATCATTTTTCAGGAAAAGCCTAAAGTGACCGTAATAAGCTTAAGTAATACAGTTCTGTGATTTTACCAGAGGTCTGTTTTAATGATAATGTCCCCTTTTAGGTCTCAGTTTTAAAAGCCCTGCCTTACTCTTTAAAGAGCCCATCATAATGTTTTTCTTTCTTTTTTCAATTTATTCATTTTTCTCACTTCTGATTTGCTGAGTCTTTCCATGTCAGACACATTATATATTACCAGGCTATTGATATGTAACAAAACCAGAATTAAGCACATGGCAACATCTGAAAGAAGATTAGTCTGGATTGAACCTCAAGTTTTGGATTCATTGACAATTCATGCATAACCTCTCTGTGTAAATGTGAACAAATCATAAGATCTTACCTTCTTTTTTCTATTTGGAAGTGGGGTTTATAATATCATTTTCCACAAGCACAGGGCCACCACAACATTCACAGACAGAAAACCAGTGATTGTTGAGACAGCACAAATGCCCATATTGCCACTCATTGACAAGTTTTATAATGTCTGTGCTGTGCCAGTTCAGAGTCATATGCAGCCAGTGGATGTTTGGAGTAAAGAAATAAATGTTAAAGCAGTATACTACAGTCAATAAAAACAAGTCCCTACCTAACATATCAGAAAACGAAATTTGTTCCCATAGATTAACAGGCAAAAGTGTGGCAGTTTTAATCCCCTTTTACTGTGCAAGCCTTTAGCACACAACAAAAGCAAAATAATGCGATTTGGTCGAACTCGCAATGAAAATGGGTTAAGCAAAGTTACTAGATGTTTTGTTGCCATAGGCTAAGAACACAGACAATTACACTGGTTCACTGCATGCTCAGAACTTGTTGAGCGGTGGTAATTTGAACACGTGTCTGAGCCTTCTGTGCTGATTGATTCTGACTAAGCAGTTTTCCTTTCTGTTGATTTGTCATGTGCAGCAGTGTATGTTCATTTTTCTCTGTTTTCTATGTTACACTTCTTACTCCTCAGACTTCTTTTCTTCATTCAAGGTCCATACTGCCCTTTTTCAAAATGTCTGTGTTTCCTAACTGTGTTAGCCACAGCAACAGACTAAAGAAGGCCACCTCTTACACAGCTAAATTGGAAAAGATCCCAGACTAAAGAAAATATTAAATAGAGCAGAAAAAAAGTCAGCATATGGATGCTATCGATGTAGAAGGAAAATAGCCAACTGCACTGTTGAAATTCCCACTCGGAAGAGATACAAGGAAGCAGTGTTTGTTTAGCTCACGCTGCTGCCAATGCAAAGGACCATCATGACCCGTAAAGTAAACCCAGGAGGTGGAAGGATTGTCTCATAAAGGGAAACACAAATATTGCCAATTCAGTTTTCACTGCGACCAAATGTACATGAAGAACGTATTAAAAATTTAGAGAAGACCTTTCAGTGCTACCATATGGAAGAGTACACAATCAGCCTAAGGTCCAGCTACTTCTCAACCTTAAAAGGCACCTTTAGTCACAGACATCCTCAATCTAGAAAGAATTTCTGGAGTCAACAGCTGGTAGGAAAGCAACATTATATCATTTTGGACTGGAGGAGAGACCTGTACAGTTAAAAACATTTAACCATCATTAACTACTATCTGACTAGTGATCATTAATCCTATTTTAATAATACTGGTGCATTTGCATCTCCGTGGGGATTACATTGAGATTTATATAGGTTCCATACTGAGTTTAGTAGTGAAATATGTAATGATCTCTGAAAAATCACAGTAAATTGCATCTTTGAGATATAATGTTATGTCTTTAAGACTTGCATGGAGGAATGAATGAGGTATGAACCCATGAAGATGGCAGACCCTGTACTCCAGTGAGCAAAGAGCCTGAACTTTCTATTAAAAAAAAATTGGGAAAGAAAATTGTCCAGAGAAAAGAAGGGAAATCAGAACAGCCTGTGAAGCCGATAGTTGAAGAAGGAAGACTTAATCTTTGACTATAGTTTACCTGGGTAATTATTTTACAGTAGATTTAACTTATTATCATATTACTCAAAAAAACCCACCTTTGAACAAAATATTCTATTGAGTAAGAACACAGACTGCTGAAAGATTATGCAGGAACTAATTCATGACTAACAGTAAACAGTGAAAATGTGCATTTGCACTGAGACACTGGATTTTATAACTCAATGGCTTGTGCATTCTTCATTCTTTTCCTTTGCTATCTGAAACACAGCCAGGGTGAGGATATTTTGATAATGAAAGATGAACAAGGGAAGAAACATGGTAATCTGTGGCTAGTGAATCACAGGCCATACTACAGATCCCCTCCCCTCTACTGAGTCTAGGTTATTGACATCTCAGAAGGTTGGTGGAAGATAAAATTTTTGTCCTTTCCGTACGCATTAACACTTTTAGCCCAAATACTGAATTTAAGAGTGTGTGCTTCTGTTGCAGTATTCTTGTTTTACAACATAGGATTTTTTGCACCTTTACTGAGAAAAAGGGCAGCATTAAAGGAATGTTTTGAAGTGGACTAAATGTGTTAGATTAATAGACAGGGAATATACATATACATTCTAATATCTTTTTTTCACAACTTCGTAACTAGCTTCTGATGTTAACACCTCAAAGCCTGCTGCTGATCTAATACTTTAGCCATAGCTTCAAAAAATGTGTCACACCATTTTCTTGATGAAGATCAAATAAAAAACTTATTTAGTCACCAAAGAAGTAGAAGTGGTTTGTACAGAAATACTGTGGATCATAAAACAGTGGCAAAAAATAATTCTATTAAGCTTTTAATGAACAAAACTAAATGCAATCTAGTAAAAATTTGTCTTATGTATTCTTGCCTTGATGACTGCATTCTGTTGTTTCATTAATTGTTGGACTACAAAGGTCATCACTTGCACTTCCCTGCAGTGAAAAACAGCCACAGAGAGATGTTAATTCCAAAATGATTCATAAGCATATACACACTGCCCCATCCTGCCTCATGGTATCCTATAATCCACAAATCATTCCTGTTGAGCATGGACAAGTCTGAAACCACTTATGTGCTGTGCCAAAGATCATGCATTAAATAAAAACTGAATACTTTCAAATTCAGTTTGATTAAAGCATATCGATAATATACTTCAGTCTTCAGTACTAAGAGACTTTAGTGTTGAGGAATGATTTTATTAAAATTTGAGCAGACTTCATTTACATTCTTATAGTTTTCAGAAACATCATTGCACACTAGCTGCAAGTAAATGAACCAGCAAATCCAAATAACATATGGAATGACTGAGTATTGAGTTATCTTCCTTGGCAGGAATAGGATATAAGTAGTACATGGATAGACTTAGTTCAACACTTTATATTATATTAATTCTGCCTGTCAAATGAAGAACAATTTTAAACCTATTTTATTATTAGTTAATATTTCTGCTGTTACAACACAAGTTAATAGTTAGGACATGTCTGTACTAGGCTCTGTGCCTAAGAGAGCCCTTAAAATCCAAGTAGTCAAAGATTCGGGTAAGTAATGAAGTTAGGACATTTTAATAGGTAACGCAAAGAGTGACTACTATACATCCTTTCTTCAAATGTTGTTAATGAATAGTATGAAATTGTAATTTAACTCTCTTTTCCTGAACTTTATGTTACTTTGTTTAACTTCATCTTTGCCACAGGTTCAAGTAAATCAAGTATAGCAATATCAATTCCATACCAACTGTGTAAAAATTCAGTTTCTGAGAATTTTTTTTAAACTTGAAAATTAATTTCTGTTATTCTAGAAATAACAACTTCCTTTCCTGGTGATACGATTAAATTCCTACTTGAGTAGTCCTAGTCTTTCTGAAATTGCGTAGGGAAATTCACTCTGGCTCCTTTGGCATTCTGATTTAAATAAACCCCAATCACTATTTGAGGAAGTTTATTTTACCCACTTCCTTTCTGTCAGCTGGAAGTCAAGAAAGCCAACAGTTCTTTGAAAGATGAGATTTAGAAGCTGTTAAAGTTTAAATGGTTCTGGGTTCATATTCTTTTATTATTTCAGACAAGAATGTTAATGATTAAACATCCATATTAAAGCCGTAATAATTGTGCTATCTGAAACATGGTCGAAGTTTCAATTGAAAATGTTATTCCATTGTACAATGTAAAATGTACTGATTGAAAAAATGTTTTCTTTTAATTTCATATATTTCTAAACATGTCTATAATTATAACATACAGCATACTGCCCCAAGTCTATTTTTATCTGACTAGTTAACAGGTTTAATTTGTTTGCCAAAACTGGAGTTCTGACAACTGTTTCCCATTTTAATTCAAATAGCTTCTTCCAAAATAACTCCTTAGGGAAAAACATGGAAAAATGGAAAACAAGAATATTTTTAATAAAATCTTTCAATATTTTGAAACAATTTCTGACTTTCTGAAAAGCTCTAGCTTTCTTCTGTTTAGTGACAAAGTGGTGATATTAAATCTCTCTCTAACAAGACTTAAATGTACATTCAAACATATTAAGATAAAATTTAGTATCTGTAACTGAAACTCAATGCATATGGATCACTGATTAAAGTATTACAAGGATTTATTTGTCTTTCTTAATTACATCCATCAGGTGCTATTTGTCATAGAAAAAAGTTCCTCAGAGCAATAATAAAATCATTGAAGTTGCAGACAGGTTTTCTGTTTGTTTACATGGCTGTTGGGTTTTTTTTCGGGGGTGGGGTGGGTGTGACATCTTGAAGCTGTACTTGTAAAGTCAGCTAGTATAACAGAAGAGAATTATTCACTTCCCAATGTCACTGTTAAACATGATGTGGCTGATTTGTGGGTTCAGACTGGAAGCCAGAGCATGGGCTGCTGTAGCTCCTGCTTGCAGGGCTATGCAAAAAAATCTCCTGCTCACAGGCATTCATCCCCCAGCCACAGGAATCATTGATAATGACAGCTTTTCAGAGGAAGTACTGCCTGGGAAAGTCTCTCTGTACTCAGCAAGCAAGGGAAGATGAGCATCCTACATTTGTCTTTATCATCAAGGGAAGGAAGATTTTTAACTGGACTCAGAGTACTCAGCATAAGGCGTATGTCTCAGGGAGATGAACACGCTTAAATCGCACGGCCAATATCCAGATCAGATTGTGGCTTTCTGAGGGATGTTTTTGCCTTTTCTCCTAAGGCTTCCACAACCTCTCACATAGAACATTCAGTGTCGATCATCCACCTTGCAAAAAATAGCAAGGGTAACAAAACCAATGAAAGATCAAAGCAGGCTACAACTGGCACAACTCTGTCAGAGAAAGTTGTCCAAAACATTTAGACACCAAAATGTAGCATGTTATTTAACTGTATTTTAGCTCCCAGAGAGCATTCAAACAAGAAGATGTGGCTGAAGCAAAGACTCCTGAGTAGAACTAGGGAAGTGATAGTACTTTTAATATTCTTATAGCTGAAGTTCAGCGAATGAAAAATTCAGTGGAGTGTGCAGTGTGTTGCTATTGCTTGGAATCATGCAATAGTCCCATAGGGACACAAAAAACAGTGATGGGGAATGAGGTTCACAGTTTCATATCAAGTGATGTAACTGAGCAACTAGCCAAGCAAACTCATATTAAATTGGCTGATATCACTTGAATCCAGGGCTCTGAGGAGACACAGAAGAAAGATTTTAGGTACCATGAAGAACACTGACATAGCTCAAAGAATCCTCCAATGTGCTGAAGACATGGAGGTAAGGGCAGTGTAAAGGCTTTATTCATTTTCAGAAATTGTAATACTTCTGGTATTATCAAAATGAGTTTTTTGAGAAATTATGTGCCATTAATAGATTTGGCATAAGCAATAAATCCAGTGGCCATCCATCTTCCAGTTTGTAGTGTTAAGAATTCTGGGAATTCTATTGGAATCTTCTGGGGATATCAGTAGGACTAATCCAGTTACCATGAGGATTCTTTCAGTATGAAGTCTTACAGTCTTGTCTTTTATTTCTGCTTACCATCAATAAATATACAGACAAAAAGGTTTTCCTTGAATTTTGCAAAACACTAAAAATGAATGTTTGCTTCTAAGCACTGGATTACTTAGAAGTCGTATCTATGGCTATGTTTATGCCTTTTCAATGTCCCAGAGATGCCAGTCTGTAGCCCACAGTCCAAGCAGACTGTGACCCAGCAGTGCAGCCTAACAAATATCTACTTAGGGAGAGTACTAACAGGAAAATTAATCATTGTAATGTTTTCGCTAGTGCTTTGAAGGTTTAAGAAAAAAAAATGGGGTGTTTGTTTGGTGGTTTGATTGTTTGTGGTTTTTTTTTTTTCTTCTGTCTTTGAAAGTTATGTTCTAGTTTAAATAAAAATATCCTATGGTCTGTGTTAGGAAGGATACACTATTACAATAAATCCTTCTGGTTTGATAATCTAAGTTTGTAGAAATAAAGTACAACATTTAATGATGCACACATTCACCTCTTTCTCTTGACACTTACAAACCTTTGATCTATTAGTTCATCCATTAATGCAACAAAAAGGTATTTGGTTCTAAATATGTGCAGCTTAACTTTCTCTTTTATTATTCATTAAAACTGTATTTTCCTTCCACCCATCTAGCCTCTTTTCTTGATTCTGATTGATTTCTGCAGTGCTGTAAAAATGTTAACACAAAAAATATGTCATTGTGTGAGTAATATTTTGTAATCCATTGAAAGCTTTTTAAATGATCTACGTGTTTTTTTACAGTTCAGCTACAGCTTCATATGAAATGAAACCTACATTCTGAAGGCATAAGACAGAAGAATGATAGACCATTTCCCTTCAGAAATTCTATATTTAAAATTCTGGCTTAGGTGGTTGCTCACAGGTTACATTTATCTATTACTGAAAAGAAGGAAGAGTAGCAAATTTGAATCTACCTGTTCACCAAAGACTTTGAGATGTCTTTGTCCTGAACGATAGTAATCAGAAACATATGTAGGATAAAAGACAATTCATGACAGTGTTCAATAAAAAAAAGTAACTCAGAAAGATGAGCTTCACCTCACTGGATGCATGAAAGTCCCTTAAGCAGCTATCCTTAGTACAGTACATCCTGAAAATACCTTTTTTAATGAGAAGAACAGTAATCCCATATTTGTTCTTCCCTGTCTTTCTTTTTGATCAGTTTTAGACAGGCTAGAATCAGGTTTCCTGTGTTACTGTAAGCAAATCAGTTAAGGTGTATCTAGTGGGCAAGTATTAACTAAATTTTTTTGACAGCGAGTGCAAGGTAGATATCTCTTTTTTGAACCTTTGCAAATCTCTTATATCTCTCTGTACCTCTCTCGACTGTCAATAATATTGAGCACCAACATGTTGCAAATACCTTGCACCAATGAAGTGAGTATTGCTTGTGAACTAAAATGAGAACTGATTTGTCTTTGTCATTCTACTGTTTCTTTCTGCTTCTTGCCTGTAATAACATTTTGTGACATCGTGGAATTTTCTGGGGATCCCCAAACAGCCTGGTCATCCTCTGATCTGCAGTAGCTGGTTCCCTAACTCCCCTGTAGTGCCAAGAGGCACAGCAGGAGGCATTGAGTTATTTCTTTGTGTTCATGCTTGCCAGGAATTTTTCCTAGGATACAATGTACTTTTAAGAAAAATTCTGATCATTTCAGACAGTCTCTAAGCCTTTAGTTATAGCTATCTTGGGATGGTCACCAGAAAGAAATGTAAATCCTATCTCTTATGATGATGGAGAATCCATAGTCAGCAAAGGTTTAAATCAACCAGGAGTCCTGTTGATGAAGCAGAAACAGGAGGCTGACCGCAACAGCCTCGCAGGCCACTTTGCCAAGAGGGCACTTGCTCAATCTACATTCATTGCTGGTGAGAGTCAGGGTTGTGAGGCACCGTAGGAACAGATGACAAGTAGGGTGATGCAGTGAAGGTACAGAGAGGTTCAGGCTCCCATAAAGTCCCACAGAAATGTCTCCTTGAATAAAAATTGCGCAACATCAATAGTCATCTCAAATCCTTAGGTGAGCAGGATCTCACTGCCTGAAGATACTGCCCTGAGCTCAAGAACTTCCTATTATGGAGAGACAGTACTTAACCGCAGTCCAGATGAGGATCCAACATTACTGGAGGCAGACTGGTCCAGCTGGTTATTCTTTGTAGGTCTGCAAGGGTTCTTTTTCCTTGCCAGTCTCAGCCTGTAAGTAGTAACATTTCCTACTTAGTGACTGTGTTTGAATATGTACAAAGCATGAGTATGATGTCACATTTGCTGTGGTGGTGGTGTGCTTTATTGTGCTTTGTCATGGAGATATATGGGAAGTGGCTGGATAGCACAATGTGTACTGAAGTTTTCTTCTGGTTCAACCAGATACTGCTTCAGAGCATCAGGCAGCTACGCAACATATGCTGTGCACTGAATAGTCTAAGTGGTCCATTGGGAAAGTGATCTTTTTCTAACCATTGGCAGATACATATCTTTTATCTTGTCCAGAAAGAAAGAAAAGAAACAGTCCCATTTACCAGGTATTGTCTGCCAAGTCCCTGTAAGCAGCAATCACAGGGTTTTCTTAATTATGGCAATAATATTTTTTTCTGCTATCATTACACCAGTTCTCTTTTTGTCTATCCAGAATCATTGAAGAGTTTTTCTTTGTGTGGTTGTTTTTTTTGTTGCTGGTTTGTTTGGTGTGTGTGTCCCCCCAGTTTGATCTAGCTGGCAAATTCTTTTTTCAGGATTGTCTCTAAGCAACTAGCTATTCTACTCATCAGATGAACAAGTTTGCATCACCAGGTCAAAGCACATAATGAAAATCAGCTTTCTCTCGAAACTACAGTGCAAAAGAAACCAGCTTTGATACATTAATATTTGTTTAGTTCAGATCCTGTTTGTCTTGGAGAGACAACCCTGATGTTCTTGCCTGTTAAAAATAAGGTAACAACAAATTAGATCAAAACAAATAGGCAGAAATGTCAAAGACAGACTTAGATGTAGTCTGAGTGAGTCATGTGGAAGTACAGTCACACTGTCCTGGCAGTCATCACCTTACTTTTCTTATGCACCATCCAGAAACAGAGAAATCCAAACCATGACAGGTTACCAGAGCAGCAGGGCACATATCTAGCAATAACATCTTTGCAGATGTTCTTCACAAGTGTACCAGTGCGTATCATGAGAGTATAAAGTGTATAGCTATACCCACACACAGCTACAATTTCATTCACATGTAATATATAGTCCATATATAACATTTATTATACATCTCCAGTGTTCATTAAAATGGGTTAACTAAAATTTGTGCAAGTGGTTGTGACAGGGCCAACAACATTCTTCTGGTTAGCTATGATAGAACCCATAATTTTAGAAAAGGGTGAAGGTTTTTTGAATAAGAAAGCATTTGAGAGTGCTTTTGATGCAGTTAATGTTCCTTTTCATTACCATTCTTTCCTGTTTCCTGATACTGATTTACATCTTTAGAGACCCTCATTTGGTACAAGTCAGCTATTTCTTGCTGCAGCTGTCACTCTATAGGAACTGTGTGTTGCACATCACAGATGTTGGATCACTTTTCCAAGTTATCTATACACTGCAACTTAATGTCATGTCAGACAGAAGAGGATACATGGGAAATAGACTTCAGGACTCCAAAAAGTCTTTGGATTCCTGTCACTCCACATAGCTGTCATGTTGATTTATCTGACACTTTATTTCTGATACAGTGACTTTTCTGCTTGCAAAACCTTTCTTCACAAGGTAGCTCAGCTTGATAGCTCAGAAAACTCTGGCTGTTTGCACTAAAAAGCGCATAAGATGTTTCAACACATCTTAGAGTCACAGCAGGAAATGGTGAACTGAAAAACTTTTAGCATTTGACTTTGATTGAGGTAAGAATCAAAAAGCTTGGATAGATAACTGAACCAGTCTGATATCTTGAGTTAGTGATGTGAGGTTGGGAGTCTCCATTTTCAAGCTTTCTCAAAATATTTTTATCCCTTTGGTGTGTTCCTGGCTGAAAATTGCAAAAGAACAAGCTCTGTTCATGCAAATGACAAGGCATCTCTGATTTCTTTGCTACAAAATATTATTGAGACCAAAATATTGCATGATTTAAACCAAGGCTAGATATTTATATACAAAGCAGAAAAATTCAGAGTGATCCCTCTAAAAATTAAACCTAGTGTTCTGAAACATACCAAAAATTTATAAGAAAGGTAAATCTTCATCATGAATGGCATAAACTACTCCTTTATAAAAAGTGATTAGCAAGTGTTGCCAAAGGAGCCACTAGGTAATACCACTAGGTTATACTGTAAATACCCTACTGTAATATTTCTTCTTTTTTTTTTCTCCAAAGTTGGTTATAAAGGTGATTGAGACAGTTTCCCACTACCTTTTGTATGTCAGTTACACTAATTAACTGGAGAAGCAGGGTGGGAAGAGAAGTAAAGAGTTGAGTAGAATAGGACATATCAACTTCCCAAGGCCATGGCAGATCCATTATCAAAAATCCAAGTGAACTTTGCTCAGGACAGTTCCCTGAAGACTTCACCTAGGGAAAAGTTCAAATATGAAGCAATTTAGGAAAAAATAAGCCAGTTCAATGAACGTTGCCCTATTAAAAAAAAAAAAAAATCTGACCAACTTTATTCAGTTCTATCAAATTAGTCCCTTCTTTTCTTAGGGCACTATATAAGCACTATTTCTTCCTTTTTTGTGTTAAATAGTTTCTCCTTCTTTACACCTCTAACATGGTATGTCAGATGATAGTGATCTGAATGAGTATATGACAACAGAAACAAAACTTCAGAAAAGCATAAGAAATTGAAATTCTAAATTTCATCATGTATATGGCTCCTACTTTGTGATAATGAAGTCCCAAAGAGCTGGATTAGCAATTCAACTTTTAAAATTCACAGGCGACACAGAAAAGGCGGGGGTAAACAAGGGAGCTCAGACTAGCCAGTTTTGTCCTTCTCTAACCAGAGTCAGCAAAGAAACCAACTTTGTTGGTGTAAGATTAGAATCTCTCTGTATTTTTGGTGATAATTCAGACCTAGACCATCATTTATACTCTGTCCTGTGTTGAGATAGAGTTCACTGTGAGACTTTTTCTTGTACCATTTTCCACCTGAAGCTGCCGGGAGGGCAGGGCTTGTTCCGCAGACAAGCCCCTGTGTGTAACACCTCTGTGCTGTTCTGCAAACAGAAAACTGCCTGCTGAGCCTCTCTTCTCTTTCTTCATCTAGAAGCATTACCAAAGTATGCGTGTCTGTCCCTCATGGTGGCATACAGACACTTTACATTGTGTACCTAGAAGAAAGGCAGTGATTATGACAAATTCAGGCATTCTTTTTCCAGAAAACGGGCTTGAACTGGAAACTGTTCATAGATGCTGTAGAAATGAGGGCTGTAGACATACCTGGATGCAGAAATGCCAGACAAAAGTGTCCGTACACAGTATTCATTTTCCTGCTAGACATTTTCTTGCCATTTTCTTTCTTCTCCTTTTTTTTAATTGTCAGCTCCACAATAAAAGTTCTGGTTGATTTAAACAAGTAATTGGATTAATTTAAGGACACAAATATCTGGGATGAATATCCAGAAAAGCTCCTGAGAACAAACCAAATGATCAGCAAAGTATCCCAAGGGAAGCTGTAGAAACTCAGTTACTTGGGACTCTTAAATTAAAAGGTTCTCTGGGGAACAGTTTTGGGAGAGAGGCTTGATAACTTAGGACTTTCCTATCATTAAGCCTGGAAAGACAGTCATTATCACCAAGAGTAGGAACACGGTTCGTTAAAGTTTATAACAAAAGCTGAAATACTTAGCTGTGTGACATGAATGCTGATGAAACAGAAAATAATATAAACACCACCAGACACCAAGGGAGTCTCAAGTCTCCTTTAAAGAGTGGGGGAAGAATGGTGCAATATGAAGTTTAGTTCTTTTCACTGGCCCGTGTGGTTCCTGTACACCTCACGTACAGATTGACCTGAGGGTTTAAGCAGTTACATTCCATTCACCTTCGTGAGCATACGAGGCTGCATATTCATATCATTATATATTTCCTTGCTCCTTAAAAAGATCAATATATTTTATATCAAGGATTTATAGCCAGCTCAGCAGGCAGGAAGACACATTGCAAAATATGCGAAGGAAAACAGAAAAAAAAAAAGGAGTTATGAAAGCAATTCAGTAAGTGAAAGTTGCAGAGTGGTCATTTATATTTTTAAATTCACAGGCCACACTTGTCTGCTCTGCCCTACCATCCCCTCTTCAGATTTGGGTTTTCTCATCCAGGACAGCTGAAACTGGGGAGATTAGCATCCGATGTCAACTGACAAAGAGTGGCAGGGTCCACTTCCAAGACAGAAGTCCCTTGTTTTGTCTACTTTAATGCACTTTACGGTATTTCTGGACTAAGAAGGATGGATATGGCATTAGCACAGCATTCAGGATAATACACCCAGCCACAGCTTTTGTAAGAGAACCCATAAATTTAAGCATTGGTCCACAAAGACATTTAAGAGCATCACTTCTATAATTTCAGGCAGAAGTAACTGGCTAACACTCTGAAAGATCAAATATTATTTCTTTGTGCCTAGTTCTATACACAGAATGGGGATAGTAGTACTTTCCACCTCACAGGGTATAAATACATCAAGATTAAAGACATTTCAGCACTTGTTAATAGAGCCATAAAGTCCCTAAACTAGTTAGGTTATGTAGCACACACTGACACTCACACACCAGAGGCTCTGGCCCAGTGACTTTAATTCTGCATTGTAAATTGTGATAACAGGCTCATTTAACTCAAGGAGAATTTTACTTAGACACTGTCATGTACTTAGCATAGCACAGAAATATTAAGCAAGACTTAAAGAAGATTTAAAGCAGAAAATATTTCATTTTGCATGAATAATTTAAAATTAAAAAATGATTAAAATGTCTTAAAGTAATGAGTTAGTCGACCCTGAATCCTGCACTAATTATAGCTACCTGCCACTACAAATTCTTCCGTGTCCAGGTAGTGTTTATAAAGTACATAAAATCTACTTTTGATTTGATTACAATTTCATTTTCCACCTTAATTATATCACGCAGGGTTAATCTGACAGTTAGAAAGCCCTACGTGCAGTAATTTTATGTAGGGGATTTAATTAAGCCTAGGGGATGGTGTTTTAGTTAGGTACATAAGATTTACTTGAGTTGGAAATTCTTAAATTGACTGGTGCCAGGAGCTGTATGGCATTTGGGTTGTTATCAGCAAAGAAGGGCATGCTACTCATTTTGGAGGAAATCCTCACTGAAATCTAAAGTAACCTGAAAATCTGTGCAATGCTGGTTCAATACCTGTGCCTAAGAAGATCCAGTTACAAAAGACTTTCCAACTGGTGGGACTCATTTCAAGGAGGAGGCAAAAGAACAAGAGAAGGGAGATTTGGCACGTGAGTGTTTAATTGTTAGCATGCCAAGTGGCACTCTCCAAGACAATGACCAGACACAATTTAGGGTATAGCTTGCACTAGGGACTATTTACAGTAAGCAGTATGGAAAAAGCTGCTGTGCTGGTTTTGACTGAAGGGAACTCATCCATGGCCACAAAGATGCACGGATGCGAGCTGAGCCGCACCACTTGCTCACAGAGCCAGAGAACAGTCCTTGGCCCATTCCTTACTACCATGAGTGTATCCTCTAGCTCTGCTACCTGCCTCCTGTCTCCCCTTCACTGAGCCCGGGAAAAGGGCTGATGACAGTAAGAGCAGGTTGCTGAGGGAACCTGGGTCTTGAGAGGTCTTGGCAAGAGAGGAGAGAAAACTGGCAGCAGCCTTCATCCTTTCTGGTAGACCCAGAGTGTAACTTTTCTGACAGCACACTGCAGACTTGCAGACATCCTTCCCTGCCACAGGTCCTCAAAATGTGCCTGCAGGATCTTGCTATACCACCCCGGTCAGTCGCTCCTTCTTTTTCCAATATGTCTCCAGTATTGCAGCAGCTCTTTCCAGAGCTGCCAGGAGCCTAATGCAAGTGCACTCATCCCCCATCACTCTTGGGGACTACTGACACCTACTCCATTACACAGCTCTTCAGCAAGGAACAGGGCACCTGGAACACATTAGTCAATCATTTTTACTATCTTTCTGTCCAGAGAGCTGGGAGGACTCGTAGTTCAAGTTTATGTGGATACAGTAAGGGGATTCATGCACAGGTTTGCTAAAGGCTTTTTAAAAAAAAAATAAAATTGTTTAACAGTTCTGCCTCAAGCTAAGGTGAAATACTGTAAGCTATTAAACTTATCAGTGCACTTATCTGCTGTTACCAGGTGTGTTTTTCAAGTGAAGCTTAACAACAAAACGTTTGGAGACTACTCATTAAACTCACAGTGACAGCCTTGACATGACCACAAAAGCCACTTTTCTGCTCCAGACGTTGAATTTTACATCCAGCTATGCAAAAGGAGATATTTTTGAACTTATTAGCCAAGTATTCTCCTGATTAGGAAACATCCCTCTGTGGATTGTAAAGCCCTGTTTGAAAACACTTTGTGCAATTGTAAAAATGCGATGTATCCAGAAGAACTTTAGAAACTCTGGGCTAACAAAGAGACAAACTTTGCAGGCATATTAATTTCAGCTGCTATCATGGTAGATTTCATAGTCTAAGTCTAATATTTGGAGGTGAGATTTCTAAGATCCAAGTATGTAGGAAGGCAATTAGAGATTCAGTAGGTAACACCATAACATTTTTTTGCAGTAGATGCTAAGACAACACTGTGTTTCCCGTATGTCATCTTTCAGAAGAAAATAGATCTTAATTGAAATATCAGAAAAGAGCTCATGGGAAATGTTTGCAGAGCCTTTTCCTTGATGACCTAGCTAAATTCTCTTTGGGTGATCACATTCTTCCTATCCAAAATTACCCTGTAATTTCATTGGTTTACATTACCCTTCATTTCCTTTCTTAAACATGGTATGTAATGCTGATGGCAGAGATGACATGTCACATTCACTATCCTTATACATATGG
Organism: Haliaeetus leucocephalus; assembly: GCF_000737465.1. Taxonomy (NCBI): domain Eukaryota; kingdom Metazoa; phylum Chordata; class Aves; order Accipitriformes; family Accipitridae; genus Haliaeetus; species Haliaeetus leucocephalus. Next base: position 10,941,011 of record NW_010973187.1, on the reverse strand, counting down.
AGAAATACATAAACAACTTGGAAAGCGATTTGTGGTTCTATAGAGTGAAAGGTATGTCATAAAAATAAGGTATTATGTTTTGATATGATTCTCACAAAATGTTACTTCCAGGAATGATGTCACTTTTTTAGCTGGAAGATCTTGGCTGACCTGGTAATGCCATTTCTGGAAATCCAAAAGTAAGTAAAACATGCAAGAGTACAAATAATTCAGCAGCATTCGATGGTTTTGTGATAAAGTAGATAGGGCATGCATAATTCCAGTCTATTTCCTGCCAAATGTTAAGTCATACTGATGTTAGGTAAGATACAACAATGGATTTTTAACTCATTGCTTCATAGGATTACTTCTGCACTTTATCTTTGTACAAGCTGTGTGTGTATCTTTGTGTTAGACTTAGTTCTTGTGGAACATGTTGCAATGGCCACACCAGACATTATTAGAGAATTCTGCTGCATCCAAACTGTTCTGAGTTGAGTCTTCTGGTCTACAAACAAGCGAAGATGTTTAGGAACATAGGTCTGTGATATGTTTTTGTGTTTGTACTGTATTTAGGATCTACAATCCCGAGCAGGACTCCTCAATGTTCACACAGTACATATTATGAATAATAATAATGTTGGAACAACGAAGGTCTCCATGTTACTGTCACTGACAGTGGCCACTGCTAGCTGCTTTTGCTGATACTATGAAAAAAGCTCCACTGTGAATAATATTTAATAATCTGGCTATGAAGAAATTTTCTTCCTGGTTTCCATTAGTTTACTGAAGCTTTAAAGATGGTACCCCACTTCTTCATTTACTTGGCTTTTGTATTATCTCTTCTAAATAAATAAATATTTGTATAATATGTTTTGACTTTATGAGTTGGATTTGTTCCACCATAACTTAGGAAGAATAATGCAAATGCTAAGATTTTGGAGAGGTATCTGAGAGGTATTCTGCTGTAGCTTGAGGCCTTATTTTTATTAGAAAATGATTTTTGTTCCTATTTGAAGAAGGTTTTTTTTCTTCCTATTTGCTTTGGAAGTTTCATATTGTTCTGTTTTACAGAAAGGATAATGTTTTTTCTTATCATTATTATTGTTATTCAGAATAACTTTATGAGAAATTCTCAGCATGAGGACAAACTTATTTACACTGCAATAAGGTTGCTACTGGTCTGGAATCCTGAGCTTCTTTTGTTGTAAAAGGCCTCTTTCTCCTAACAGGAATCTTCCTTGTGGAAATACTGTCTGATCCATAACAAGCGAGGGACCCTGAAGTAATCTTTCATTTATCAACACTTACCATCAGAGCCAGCTGTAAGAATAGGTAAAAAAAAGGTTCTTTGCCTAAAAAGCAGACCTCTGGGAGCTGTAAAAAACCCCTATGTTTGCTGCAGAGCTGGAGTGACAGGTCAGGGTTATGAAATAACCCTTCTGGAAAGCAGTGTCCTCCTTCTTCTATACAGTATGCAGCACAGCTGGCCATATGGCTGTACCATTGGGTGGAGATGCACTCAAACTCTACACTGATGCTCCATGATGACAAGGCTGAAGCTGTTTCTGTCCAGATATTATTTAATCTTACTACTGCAATAAAAGATTTGTGCTGTTAAAAGCCCGGCTGAAGAGGCAGAGTCACCTGTAGCAACGTGCTGATGAAGATACTCAGCTTCTGTCTGCAGAGCGGTAGCAAGTGGGAGGAGAGGTAGTGACCCTTGGTGCTATTTTGAACGGGACAAGGCAATACAGGGAACGTGCTTCTCCTAGCTCAGTATGGTCCTCACACTCCCCAAGCTGCGGTCATGGAGACGGGAAGCAGTAAGGGTAAAATACAACACCACAAGTCAACCAGGAAAGGGTTACTGTCTACGTGCCTGGTGTATGACTCATGTTGGGAGCTAAAGCTGGGCCCTTTCTGTGGGCTATGAAAAAACAAAAGAAAAACTGTCTGGAAAACAGTTGCATCATTTTAGAGCAATAGATTGTTTTCTGAGAGTAGGGCCTGAAACAGCGCTGGGTGTGGTACAGGTGCCTTCCTGAGGGAGCATCTTTCCACCCAGCAGAGCTGGAAGCAAGCACGAATCACTGCAGATTCATGGAGGGCAAACAGGAGGTGGACTGCAAGAAGGAAGGGGGAGGACAGATTTATACATGATAATGACAGAAACATCTTGATAATATCTGAACTCCAATCATAAACAAATGGAGAAGTCTGCTCATGTATTTGTTCCTCTGGACATTTCATATGCTTCAATGACCTGAATAGTTATTGTTTACATAGTAAAACTCAGCCCCTCCAGCATATTTATGCTTCTGAAACCTTTGAAGATTTCAGCAGAAGTGACCATGTCTGTTTTCAATAGGGGTCAAGAGAGCACATGTGTGCAACAAAATACCTTCAGGGGAATCAGTCTTGTACTTCAATCTCATTGAATCGTGCTTGGTGCTTAGACTTTCCTTTCTTAAAATGGCCAGAAAGGTCCTGGAATTTAGCATGAAAATGTCTCCACCTCGATCAAGTTATTGGAGGTATCTCCTTATTTTCCCTTCAACCTTCCTTTGCACAAGTGGCTTGGTCTCCCATGCCTTTCTCTGTCCTGTCCTTGCCTCAACCATCTAAGTAACATGGGTTGCACAGCCCTTGAAGAAAATCCTACCTAGGTGTCTGGCAGCTGCAGGGCTCCATGTTAGGGACCGGATCTTGCAGGATATGAGGACAGTAGCAGCTGTGGGTTTTGCTGGGCTACTCTTCTCTGCATCATCCACTTCAGCATCCTAAGACCTAAGAGATGGTGTCTCCGCAGAAATCTGTTACTGGACCATGCTGTCTCTTTGGCTGAACACCTGCTGTAACCCACCTCCTCTGAGAAATTCACTAGGCTAACAAATACATCTTATGAACTGGATGTGCTTCTTATACCATCAGCTGGACCACTTCGGTTCATGCTATTACTTGTGTTACTAGGCCTAATATTTCCAGGGATTATAGTAGTGTTAATATTGCAAGTTACATTTTCAGAAAATGCTGAAAACCAGACTTCACTTCACAGTGAAAATTTAGAAATTTAGAGTCACTTATAAAAGTCTCTGATACAAAGGACAGGAAGGAAGAAACTGCTTCCAAAAGTCAGGGTATCACAGAGGCTAGAAATGAAACTAATGAAGTTATTGCCTTTGTCAGGCCAACAAAAAGAAGATCGTAGCAGACCTCCCAAGAGGTTAGCCGATGTTAGTGGACGCAACCTCTCTTGTGTGGATTTAATTAGCCAAATGGGGAGCCTTCTCATTGGAAAGGCCCAACACAGCCAGACCTACATTGCTTGTATGGTGGAGTGGTAACTACATATGGATTTAATCTTGTCACCAGACCTAATATGCATCTGTATCAGATGTTAATGTAATTTACCATATCAATTCAGAGTTCAGTGAAGCAAGTTCCCCATGAAAACTTAATCTTCATCTCTATTACCTTTATGTTTTATTTCCCCCCTTCCCCTTCAATGATTTTTATCTGCCTCAGATTTCAACACCTCTGTCAAGCAGTCTGCAATGTTTCAGGTTTAATATCATTTTACCTTTCAAATATAACTACAGAGGAGTGATGTATTGGGATTAGCTCACTGGGCTTGTCTGATCTATGTGATTGTAGCTTTGCAACTATCCAGTTAGCCAACGGCAATGCTAAATGGGGGAGGTAGTGAATTTTTTATTGATCCAGGCAGTTCTGCCTTAAGAAAAGAGAAGCACACTCTTGCATGCAAACTTGCTCTGATACCGTCATTTACTATCTTCTAGACTCCACAAATGGGGGGACAAGCAGTAGGGAAAAATTTATTTATTTATTTATTTATTTATCTTTTCAACTTGAGGACATTGACTGATTTGGTTGAAGCAAAGAACATGACTTGAAGATTTCCATAGAAAAGAACCGAATCCAAAAGCCTTTTATTAAAAAAAAAAAAAGCTTTGGAAGCCTTCAGTTAATTTTTATTGAATGAGTTATATTTATACTTTGCTATATGCAGGAACTGAAGTTTCAGACTGCCAAGAACACAGGATGGGATCATGTGGTTATTGGCTGGTCTACCCTTCAGCACAACAAAGTAGTCATTGAAGCATTTACTTTTGAAATGGCTCAGTGTATCCGCATTGACCAACACTGGTTAGTGTAAATGGCTCAGCCTGCCCACACATGCCACTCACAAAATTCCAGACACAGTTCCTCCCTTTCTATACTGTGCTTGGTATTTTTCAGGATATTACATTTTTTATAGCTTTTTAAGGAATAAAATTCAAAAGAGGGGTGGTGTTCTATTTCTCTTAAGTGTTATGTTTGTAAAGAAATTCTGAAGATTCTAAGCAAAAGTCTAAATAGTTTCAAAAGACAGACAGTACAGAAGAATGTATTCTTACTAATTATTTTTTTTCTGGAGTTTGACAAGTGCTTAGGCATTTGCTTATTATTTGAGAGATGGAGGTTCAGTTCTCTGTTTTGCTGCAGAAATTTTTGTATGACCTTAGACAAATCATTTAGTTGTGGTGAAAAATGAATATACAAATATAAATATAAAACTAAAAGAATATAATGGCAATAAAATGAAGTGAGAATAATTATATCAAAGACTGTGATATATCTATCACAAAAATATTGTGGTAGTTACCGATATATGTCATGCCATATTGAAGACTATGTTATAAGTGAAAATAAAGATTAGCACTGGCAAGGTATTTCAGTACTAATCTCTAAAAAATTTACTGGTAATCAAATAAGGTACGTCTTTCAAGATTAAGTGCATTCTAAACAACTGAGTTCTCATTAAAGCTGCATTGCATTTAATAGTTTGAATCGCTATCTTTGCTACTTGTTGAAACAGCTATTGAAGGGTAGTCACAGTGAGGCCGCACGGTAAAAGCTGGTTAATATAACATTGTTGATATTTCTGTTTAATGCTGCTTTTCAAATGATCAAGAAGCTCTGCTGGGGCAGACTCAGGACACTCTAAGGCTCATTCATTGAAATAAATAATGTCTGGACTACTTAGCACTGCCAGGGAGTTCGAACACATGTGAAAGAATGGCATCTCCTGTACCCAGACTCCAAGGATAGGATTCATCTCTCCAGATGTAGACATCTTCTTTTGAGTTAGTCCTGCTAAGCTGCTTTCTGGTTTGTGAAAAGACATAGGCACTAACATCTCATGTTATAATAGTTTTCTACATCTTCTAGGCCTTTTTCTCTCTGCTATCTTTAAGGGGCAGTACCAGGCTCAGACAAAAAGCCTACATTTTAGATACCTGAAGTGAAATTAATTAAATCCCATGCTCTCCTTGCTTACAGATCAGAAAAGGACAGCTGGAGCCTACCACCAATAACAGTGTGTAACTGTCCTGCAAAGAGTTGACAAAAGCCACAGGGTTTATGTACTTGTGGTAGTGAAGTCTTATGTAAAAGACTTTCAGATGCTTTAACTGATGCTCCTGGGATACTCTAAGTGGCAGAAATGTTACTGGAGAACAGCAGCAAAAAAAGTGGCTCTAAAAATGCTACTTGCTGCCTCTTGTGTATCTCATTTCAACATTGCGTGATAAGTCAGTGTTGTAACTCTTGTAGCATGTGTTTTATCTCAAGTCATCATAATACTTTGTGGCAATGGATTCAGTTCACTGGGACTGAGAATATGTGTTCCTATTTTATCTGAAGCATCATGTATTTGAAATCACTGTTGTACTAGAGAAAAACCTACTAGGCAGCTGGAGTGGTCTCATGCAGACTCTCCTTTATGTTTCTTTCCAACAGAATGTATCTGTGGGCTCCAGGTAAAGAACTGCCAACGTAAGCAAGCAAACCAACTCCATCCAATCTTACAACCATCAAGAGAGGTGGAGTGACTTCCTCTAACATGCCTGGAGGCTTCCTTCCAGGCTTTAACCAGATCTCTGGCCAACTGCAGCTATGTCAACTAAAAAGTGAAATTTCATTTCATCACCCTGACCATGGGGTTTGTTTTTTTTTTTGTTTTTTTTTTGTTTTTTAACAAAATAGGTTCAACAGTTTAAATATTAGGTCTTTGTTAGCCTTAAGGGTCCTTATTTTGTCTGAAATGAGTTAGTTCAGTTGGCAGTTCTGTGGAATGGAGAAAGGGCTGAAGAGATAAGCAAGTGGTAACAGGCTGAAAGGAGTATCTTTTCAGACAGTGTGGGTGAAATTGAAAGTGAAGATAGGAGTAAGTTTTTACTAACTAGTGACTTCAGCAAAACTCTCTGCAGTTCTTTTCCTCTCATTTTCAGCCAGATAGGGAAATCAGCAGTGTTTCTGGCAACATAAACTCTCAGAAGGATCCCTCAGTGAAAAATGTATTGGCAGCTTAATTCTGTTCTCACTGGAATCGGTGTCAGACTGCTACAGGACTGCAGGGATGTGTTAGGATGGGTACATTATGCAGATAGCTATCCCATTAACATGTTCAAAACATAACCTCTCCTTGTAAAGGGAAACCCTACTGAAGGGAATGTGGCAGTCTTCTGTAAATTCCAAATAAATTCCCCGTCTGTCTCCAGTGACTCCCTTCTTCTATGTGCATTTTCAGTCCTTTCTAGAAGTGTGAAGAGAGAGTAATTTTGGCTCATCTTATATTTAGCTAAGATCATCCCTTAAGGCTTTGTAAGACCTTTGAAAATCTGTACCAAAGTAGAAACCTGAGAAGAGTTCTGATTCTTGAAACATGCACAAACAAAGACATCTTGATTTCTAATACAAACCTGTTCAGCAACATATTCTTGATAAGGCACTAAGTTTGGGGTGTTTCTGTTGTATTTCAGTTGAATTCCTTTTGGCTTCATTTAGTAAAGTTCTGGGACTGTGTTTGTTTTTAAATAATGTGTTGAATGCCTCCTGGTTAGTTTTATAGGTGATAAAGGAATACAAATAGTGAAGAACAATGATAATTACCTGTCATCCCCTGGAAAGTTTTATGAAGCTCATTTTGTTGAAAAGAGCTGTAAATAAGTCTCTAAGAATATCAGCCAGCATCCAGAATATGCCTGGGGACTGCGTCGTACGAGTAACATTTTCCACAAACTCTTCAGTGAGGTTCTAAAAGCTGTTTTCTGTTTAACAGAACACTGCGCCTCTGTCTTCAAAATTAATTCAGCTTTCACTAAGCCTGAGATTTTGCTCTTCTTCATTTATTGTCAGACTGAAACTGTACTTTATTTCCTACAGTGTAAGACATTGTCATTTAGAATCAGAACTGGATCAGCATTTTCTTGCCCTGTCCTCTAAAATAAATCCTAGTTATAAAGTTCTATGTAAGCATATAGCTGACAATATTTCTTGATCCCATGGGTCAAAAGCTTTCCACAGAGCCTCAACATAGCATGTAACTCAGAATCAGCTTCTGAAAGACAAAAATATCATCTGTAGCTACTTAAATAATTTAATTCTGGCTAGTAAGCCTATCAAGCACCTCTAGGTTGGTCTTGATCTGAATATCATTCTCAACCATGATTCACTTCAATATGGTTGAAAGGATAGATGCTGTGTTTTAGTGCAAGGTAATTCTTTCTCCCACATCTGAATTGTAGAAACATTTGGTCACTCACAAAGTGACCATTCACTGGTCTGAAAGTTGGTTCTGTTCTTACATTGCTATAATAGCTCCTAAGCTATATGAGGGTCCTGCAAAAGAAAATTATCCAGCTGGTCACATTTCACTTGGAAATGTAGTCTCAACATTTTGTAGAGGATGCTGCATATTATGGAGGAAAATGTCTTGTTATTCTGGAAATTAAACTATTTTAAACTACTCTCGGCAATGTCAGTCTCCAAAAATGTTACTGTCAACATATGAAAACCAAAGTAATTTGTTCTGTACATAAATTCATGGCAGAGCTTCAGAGCAATTTATAAGGGAAGTAAACATCCTCCTCCCTTATACACGATCCTCCAGCAGTCTTTTTAATTCACAAAGAGCTCTTTCAAGTTTTCTGCCACATAACCTTCTGTAAAGTGCCTCTGAAAATGTCTCCTTTCTCTTATCTCATAACTCTATGCATAAATTTAATGGATGGAATAGCAGTTTTGTTTAATTTGGTTTCAGACATTTGTTTCGAGTCCCAACAGGTATATACTTCTTTTTCATGTGCTAATTGTTTTTGGTTTTTTTTCAATTATTGGCACTAAATTTAATCTGGTCCTCCAAGGAAGTATAATATGTTTCCTATCAGTTCCGGCTGCTACTTTGTGTGTCAATTGAAGAGACATTTAATGGGAATGCTTATTAATTATAATATACAGAAAGCCCTGACAGAAACTTGTGACACAAAAATGTGTAAAGTCAGATCTAATTTCTACCAAAATCTTTGGGCTACTGTGTTAGTGGCTGCAATACTCATTTAACTTTTATGCTTCATTTTTACTAACACTAGTTAAGGTTCCATCATATAACCTCAATGAAAAATGACCTATGATTGATATCACTGTTACTCAGAAACAACTTCGGTGATTGAATCAATGCTTCTGGCAGGAGTTGGGTTCGGAACCTGCTTTGAGCAGGGGGATGGACTAGGTGATCTCTGGAGGATCCTTCCAACCCCTTCCAAACTTCTGTGGTTCTGTGATTCTCTGAACGGTGAAAAGACTACAGCTAGAAATATAAAAGGAAAATTCAGAATCACCTGTATATCTAATGAAGAAGGAATAAAAAAAATAACATCCTACTTTTGAAATTTAACAAATAACATCATGTTAAAAAATATACGTGAAACTTCCTAAAATTTTTCTACTGAGTTTTTTTGGGGGGGTTGTTTAATTTAATAATTATTAAAAAAAGGAGTAATGGAGAAAAACAAACCCATAGCTATGACTTTTTACAATATAAGACTATTGTCAGTGCAACAGTATTCTCTTCTAGGAAAAAATATTTGCATTTATTGGTCTTAAAATCCTGAGTTACAAAGAATAATATTTTAAATTGCTGCTGCCAATTTTCAGTTCTTTTTTTCAACGTTCTTATGCAGCAAGGTAAGAACCATTAGGACAAATGCTGGAATGGCAAAAGAATTTAAATTTATATAAGTATACACACACACACATTCTTTTTTTTTCTCGTGCCTTTAAATGCCATTTCAACATACCTAATGTAGAAAGTAAGCATCTGTAATTTTAAAGAGACAATGCTTATATTGCTGCTCTATTGTCTCTTCAGTAGTAGTACATTGTGTATGGTTTTCAAATCCTAGAAACTATTTGAGAGGTACAAGATTGTGTTTACTCAAAAAGGACATTATTTTATCACAAGAAACAATGTCCTTCAATTAAATTTGATTTTAGTCCTGAAAATAAATAGGAGTATGTCAAATCACTTGTTACATAAGACGAATGAGGCTGAAATCACTGATATGTTCAGAAAGCACTTTTCTATAACAGCACACCATGCAGTATGGAGTTAACTACACTTACTACAGAATAAAAGTCACTTACTGTTCATAGCATTACAATATCGTGTGAAGTCAAAGAGACAGTGTTTTTTCTGTAACAAGGTTTGGTATTTTTTTCAATTTTGCAGTAAATTAAATGTTGATTACCCTGTTTGGTATTGTATTACCTAAATAATAGGAAGCTGCTCAAAACAATCCAATGGGACAATAATCTATAGCAAAGACCTGAAATCTGAAGGGAATTCTTCTGAATGCTTATGTTTTTTCCGGAAATGAGAAATATATTGATTGGGAAACAACCCTCATCAGCTTTCATTAAGCTAAAAGAGTTTGTTTTTCACATAGCTTAGAACTAAAAGGGGAGCTAAACCTCAAAATATGCCTTGGGTATGAAGAAGAAATAAGTTTTAACAAAAAGCCAGAAACTGCAGTGTGAGGAATACTGACAGAGACATTAAATGAAGGCTGGACATTTCATTCAGTCTCATAATCTGCTTCTCCCTTACAGATGAAGGCAAAAATGAGTGGAACCAGAGATGTAAGAAACATTTAAGATTTAGGTAAGCAGAAACTGATGTATAAATGTTTTTACCATTATTCTGCTTACTGTCCCTTTTGTGAACATACCCTAATTTTGAAAAGGCTTCTTTGAGCCACTTACTGGGCTAATGTGTTTAAAGGATAAAGAGACTTCTTGTGTTAACTCGAGTGGGTAATAAGGGCTGCTACCCTGGGATCCACTCCAAGAGTAGATTGCAAAATTGCGAAGGTGTAATCATGCTCTGAGAGAAGTGAAGTAAACCCATCACATCAGAGGGGCCATCAAGAGGATTAAATGGGATCTCCAGAAAAATTAATGAATGACTAACTTCTTGATACATCAGGTTGAAACTCAGAAAGGAAAATACATCAGTTTGAGTTGGTCCCTGCCCAGGATATTTCCCTACATTTTTTAATCAAAATGGAAAATAAAACTGATTTCAGGTTCAACAAAATAAGTTAGAGAAATTCCCCAGCATACTGGGGAACTAACTTTCTTTTCTGAAGACATATTTCACTATTGAGGTGTTTGCCTTGTTATCGTGTCATCATATCATCAGGGGTCTATGTGGCCCTGCCTGAGCAGGGGAGTTGGACCAGGTGACCTCCAGAGGTTTCTTCCAACCTCAGTCATTCTGTGATTCTGTGCTACAGTACAGGCCATTCTGCAGTGAACTGAATTGAGCCACCTAAACAAAAACCTCTAATTTAGCTGTTCTAGGCTTCCTCCCATTTTTCCAGAAGGACACGTTTCTCCTCTAAACTCTGTATCCAAAGAAGGGCCTCAAGGGACGTCTTAGATATGCTGTCAGATCACAAGTGGCTCTCAAAAGCTGAGTTATGCATCCTGGGTATCACTTGCATTAACAATTCTGTAACCTCACTTTTTATTTCCCCCACTTCAGTCTGGATTTAAATATCTATTCAAGATAAACAAGTACCATAGGAGAGCTTGAGGGCAACCTGTCATTAAATAGTTGACAGAATCATCATCGGTTACTTGAATATATCTATTACTTTTTCTCTGGTCAAAAGTTAAAAGTCAGTCATGAATGAAGTAGTTTTTTGATGACAGAGACAAGAGTGGAAGGATGGTTTAAAGCTCCAAGTGGTCTTCCTCTCCACTCTGTGTAAGAGCAACTGGTTTATATCCACAACCCAGCACTTACCTACATTAATTTTTGCTCTCCAGCAACTTTACTGCCTACTTTTCCAAATCTTCCTTCAAATTGGAAGCACTCAAAGGTACTGAAAAATCATGTCATTATTTGCTTTTCTTACTTCTAGAGCAAAAGTATGGCTAACATTTAACCAAAGTCCTCTAACAGATGAAAATTGCTCTAGCATTTTACGTCTTCGAAAAATTTTTTTTAATTTTTTTTCTGGAGAGAGTTGTTTAATAGGCTACAAGGGGCTTTTATACCTGGTGTTATTTCTCATTTGCTGAGCATGATGTACAGTATATTGAAATCAGTAGAAGATTCATATTGACATCACAGTATTAACCCTCACTAGTGTGTAACTTCAGTTATTATTTTAAAATTGTGTACCAACTAGCAACCTTATTACAAAAGATATTACTTTGTACAACCCATTTTACAGTGTCTGAAAACATTAAATATGCAATTTCCTTACAAAGAATCTGGCACTGTGATTTCTGTATTTAATTATTTAGTATTTTTTTAATTCTGTAAGCAATTTTTATAGAAAATAAATAACCTCAGTTTATACTGAGCAGAATTGAGTCAGACCAGGCAATCATTAAAAAATTAACACATTGCTAAACCAAAGTCTCTTATGTTAGTTTTTTGCCAAAATCTTCTTGGGGAATTCCTAGCTTTCAACTTTCTTCTGCTTTTTAACCTGTCAGGATGAATTTCAGAGATGTACACAAGCATAATCTGAAATGCCATTGCTATTACTCTACAAAGTTAGTCTCCCTACATTATCAATGTAAAGTGAGTCTGAAAATTAGTCATAACATATATTTGCTCCAATGTACAAATATTTCATATTTCCACCATTCAAATTAAAAGATCCATAGTAATTATAAACTAGTTTTGTAAAGTAGCATAGCTCTTTTAGGTTGGTCATGTGAAGCTCTGCTTTAAAACACGTTCAAATATTTTTCCATGACATATGCTGCTCAGATACTGAAAAAAACCTATACCCTCAACAACATCTGATGTCAGTCAAGTGGTATTGGTTGTATTCAGGTTGTAATCATATTTGCATTTTAAAATATAGTTACAGTATTAAATAGACTGCTGCTTTCTTAGGTACAAGTAATTGCTGAATAACACAAGTGTGAGGATATATAATAGACCATATAGCGTAGGCATCGTTTTAGAGCTCCTGTGTTAAAAGGTGAAGATAATTCTATGGTTGGAGCTTAACTAATAGCAGGGGTACATCAAATATTCTTTAAATTCAGCAGAGAGAAGTACCTAACTTAACTCTTGTTTAAGGTAAATTAATCTTCAACTCACAATCATACCTCTATAAATCCTTAGCATTGAAAAGTTGACTTTCTTTTTTGTGCATTGCTCAATTCTAGTTCACTTGTCACTCACTCCTTAAAAAAAAAAAAATTAAAAAATAATTTTTTATTTCCTTTCCCTTCCTTTTCCTCAAAATGTTAAAAGATGTGTATATTCATAAAAAAAAAATAACTTAGGCAAGTAGTCTGGGGAAAAGAAGGAAATCTCATTAACATGCATTAAAAAAAAAAAAGAAAAAAAAAACCCTCAGCAAAAAGCCCCAGACTTCTAAGAAGCTACTGCCAGAAGTGGAAGAAATTGCTTTTCCCTAAGGGTGGATTTGCTGTTTAAGGCTTTTCTTCCTCCATCATTTCCTCTGCAAAGTGAAGGTTATTTCACCATCAAAAGCAACACATAATATGTGATTTTCCTTTTTTGGCATTGTAGAATAGAAATTTTACTACCTTCCTGAAAATGTTCATGCTTTTACTTGGCTGCTTCTTTTTCTTAAAGTTCTGAAAAGTTTCTCAGTGGCATGGAGCTTCTTTCCTGGAGTTTTTATGCTATATAGGTAGCAAAATAGTAATGTGAAGATGTAGGAGCTTTCCTTATTTATCAAGAAATTTTGATAATTAGTATTTTCTGGAGGTGCTCCAGCGAAAAATTATGGTCAAAGTACTTACAAGATTTAATTTGATTGTTCAACAAATAAAGCATGCTTTGTCTTTTCTATATTTGAAATTATACATCAAATGAGCTCTTTGGATTCATAATACTCCAGTGACCTGGTACCTAACTAACTGGTTATGACATTAAGTCAGGCTGGGGAAGAATTAAGGACTAGATCCAAAACCAGGCTAGAGGCAGAGGTATACTGCACACTACCAGAGTTTTACTCATAGGCCACCCCACTGACTGTGGAAGTGGTAATAACATATCTTACTAAGATGCTGCACTCACATAGATACAACCATACTGCTTTTGGGGTATGACATAGATGAAATCCTTAGATTAGGTTCCATTGCAAAGAAATTTTAGGCTGCAGTGTGACGTAACTAGAGGATCTGAATATGACCCTTATTATGTGATAGGACACAGAAGTTGCATAAGAAGGAATAAATACATTTCACAGCTGGGTGCAACCAAAACTTTAATAAGAGATACCTAATTAGACAACACTTAGAATACACTCTAAAATAATATTATTGGTTTTATTGTTTCTTGATTTTTAATTACCAATACAGCCCATTTGCTCCAATAAAACTTCCATGAACAGTTTGGTCAATCTAAAGTTCTATAAGATTGGGCCAAATTTGGCCTAAACTGTCCCAGAGTGGGATTCATCCTACCATCTTAGAATTCCACACATGGATATTATTACCCAAGACTGACATCCCAGGACCTCTTCTTAGTTAAAGGAGAGAAGTGGGGATCTCCAGGAAGGATTCAACTTTTATCCTAAAATAGACACGTAAAATTAGCCAGATATATTACATCCTAGAGCTGCCTTTTTCTCTCTCTACCATCCTCTGGTCCTAAATTAAATTCTTGTCTACACAGATTCAGCTTGGAAGCATGTTCTGGCACTTCTAGGGTGCATTTTATCTGATCTGTCTTAGATGTCTTCTTCAGAGTGAGCTGAACCATGCCCTACAAGTACCTGCTTCACTCCATTGACTATAAACAAGATCTAAATGACTCCTTCTGTAGGCAGCTACGTTTGGCCAGATGATTCCCATACACTGTCTAATGTAGAGCACATAGCTGGAGGCAGAGTTAGATTGTTTCACAATAATGAATATCCCCAGTGGTTTATATACCTCCTCTGGGGCTATATATAACTAAGCATTTGTTGAAGCTGTTTTGATATATGTTAGCAGCCAAACTGGCACTAAGATCAAGGGAGAGCAGAGATACCCTAAACCACATTTCATATTTCTACTTCTGGCCAGTCCTGAGAACAGGTCCCATTCATTGAATCCATACTTCATGAGATATACATCTGAACTCAGGAAAAAACTTTATCCAAACCCACATTTTGTCATGGGATAAATTCAGTGTTGTCTGCCAGCCATAAATTTGATGGCATTCCAGAACACAAGGATGGTTTTGTGCAAGTTTGGCCAAGTTTGATATGAAAGCCTAGGCGGTATAGACGTAACATATAAGTTTGTGGTGCTTCGTGAGGTGAAGGGAAATTTTAGGGGAAATCAGACTGTTTTTTCACAGAATAGCTTGTGAGGACTATCAAAGAGCAGCCTAGCCATTTGCTACTTATTTTCATAATTTGGTAACGCTAAGCTGTTAAGGAAGCTTGAAATGCTAACGTAATGACTCTTAATAGGGTTTTTTTTTACTTCTCATCCCTCGTTAACTTCATCCATAGATGTTAAAGCAGCATAAAAGAGAGCAGTATCATCTTCATATTAGGCAGATAGAAAACAGAAGGCATCAGACTGTTTCCTAAGGATAACCAGCAGGCCACTGGAAAATTCAGAATTACAGAACCTGGTTTTTTAAGCTCTAGGCCAGGCCTCTTTACATGAAACAGCACCCCTTACATTGGAACCAATATAAAGTGTGTGCACATGCATTCAAGCATGTCTAAATCATCAGGATGTTGACATGACAGCATTCAATTTTCCAGACCAAATTATATTCCATTTCCATTGCATGGTGTCTTAAAAGCTGGTAGAGAATATGTTCTCAGGCGATGAATTTGCTTTCAATGACATGGAGACTGAATATATTCCTGAAAAGTTGTATCGGTCACAAGGGAAAGAAGATCCCGATGCTGCTAGTTGGCCTGAGTTGTTGCTGAATTGTTCTAATCAGTGTTCAATACATTGCATGACAGAATGTGATGCTGCAGGCTACATTCTGATTAATGTTTCCTTGATATTACATGCGTAGGCACAGATACAAAATAATACAGTGTTGTGACTTGACTCCTCATTTTAGTTGGCAGTGTTCAAAAGCAGGTAGAGAATGAAAACCCAGCTAAAATTAAGTGCTTAGAAATGAGTAGTTAATGAAGAAATAAATAGGGGGCCAGCTGAGAGCATACTCTGTTACAAACAGGTAGAAAGATGATTAGTCTCTGAAGAATGAAGTGATTCAAGTAAGAAACATAAGATATGAATCATGTGGTACGGTGGTAATAAACTCAGAAGATTACCCAGTAAAGGAACAGGACTTAAATAAACGCCCTGTATTTACTGGGCCCCAAAGCTTTGGACTTAACAGCTCAAGAGCTTTGTATTTCACTTTTAGAGACTGCTGAACTAGTTAAAGGAAAGTTTGGAAAAACATATTTAAAGAGCATTTAAAAAATGAGAGCTTGCGTATGCCAAGCATTACTCCATGGAGACTTGGAAAGGCCAAGAACTAGGCTCTGCAGAGAGGCCACCTTGCACATGGATATTACGCACTGCCCCCAGGCTCTGCACAATCCAGGCACTGTCAGTGACAGCTCCACTGAGTCCAGCGTAAGAGTAATGTGAACTGGTTTTGGCCAGGGCTATAATACTTCATTGCTTCCATGACTCTCTCTTGTTTGAGATACAGTAAAGCAATCAGGAGATGTTCACTCTATTTCACTTGTCTATATGTCCTGAAGGAGTTCAAGGGGGATGAACAGAGGATCCCCCTCTTCTCATATGCCTTCCACATTACAAGGCTGTCATTAAAAAGTCATTCTGCTAAGGTAACTTAAGATACAGCTACATTGTCTTTAAATTAGGCTTGCTTGCACTCAAGGTTTGATTTAAGATTTTAAAGCCAAGTGGCTTGAATATCTTTAACCATACAGTCTGTACAGCTAAGACTTGACAGGGGACATGCTTGGCTTTCCCAGAGTAGAGTTAGTATATAAACCAATACATGGGCAATGGAGTAATGAAGAACTTGTACTTGAATGTGAACTGTAAACGAACATGGTAATGCGGATGGATTCTTACCTCTTCTTTATCACTTTTAGATTTATACATAATATCATTTCGGAATGAAAATTTCAAAATCATAGACTTGTTATACAGAAGCTTTAGATACACTTTTCATGAGAGTTAAAACGTGTTTACTCTGTAGAATCCAAAATATACAAAAAACATATTTTATGTCTTTGTATTGTAGAAACAACCTTTTCTGTCTAAACCAGAGAGGTTCCATCTGTGTCAGCTTTAGACAGACCTGAAACAGATAAACTAATGTGTAGCCTCTCCTTTTCTCCCTCAGCAATGTCATCCTTAATAGCCCGTTTATCTGCTTCTCCACTTTCTTTAACATTGCCTCCTATACACTGTGCTCTGCAAACCCATCCACAAAAGCATCACCCTTTCTCCACTAAAGTTCCTCAGCCACTTCTGCTGCCAAGCCTAATGTCTCCAATTGCTTCCCTTACGCAGCTACGCCCCACACAAGTGCCTGTGGAAAGGGTACATAATGGTATCAGTGTTTTTCCTGCCAGGTTCTCCACCCTCTCCTTACTATTTCCTATCCTTCCTGATTTATGCTAGTCTTCTACATTGCTAGGTTAAAGATTGTGTCATTTACAGTATTGCTGACCTCAGACACTCGAAAGGAATGTGTTAGCCCCTGAATAATAATGAGCTTGGTTTTAAAAATATATATTTGCATGATCATGTTTATACATTTTATTTGCCCTCTGCAATTTTACATGAGACTTCACAGTTAACGTTTTAACCATGAGGGCTAAGATGGTTTGGTTTGGGTTTTTTTATATGAAAGCTAAGATTCTTATATACAAATATTACTATGGGAGCTGAAGGTTAGAGAAAATATCAGATATCCCAAAAGCTGTGATTAAATTGAAATAAAGTATTTATTTGTATTGGGGAGACATCTGTTTGAATGCTAAAGTTTTACTGTACTGTTATTTATCCTCCAGGATCCTAGAGCTCAAAGCTCTACTATTGACTAAATCCTTTGTCTACTGATCAGAAGATGATAGATCCATAAAAGCTGAACCTCTGATGAAGTTCTCCACCCTTTGAGGCAGAGAAAAAAATGCCAATACTATCACCCTTTCAAAGTTATTCTGTACTTTGGCAATTAGTTATCAAAGGAAGCATTCACAGCAGCTTACCAATCTTTCAACCTCTTTTCTTTTCTTACCACAGCTGAAACAAGAACTTGAAACTGGCTGCACAGAGAGAGACAGAAAGAGGATTCCTAGCTAAGACTGAAAATTTTGTTGCATGAATGTCCTGGTTTCAGCTGGGATAGAGTTAATTGTCTTCCTAGTAGCTGGTACAGTGCTATGTTTTGAGTTCTGTATGATAAGAATGTTGATAACACTGATGTTTTCAGTTGTTGCTAAGTAATGTTTAGTCTGAAGTCAGGGATTTTTCAGCTTCTAATGCCCAGCCAGAGAGAAAGCTGGAGGGGCACAAGAAGTTGGGAGGGCACATGGCCAGGGCAGCTGACACACAGTGGCCAACGGGGTATTCCAGACCACGGGACATCATGCCCAGTATATAAACTGGGGGGAGTGGAGGCTGGGGGATCGCTGCTTGGGGACTAACTGGCATCAATCAGTGGGTGGTGAGCAATTGCATTGTACACCAGTTGCATATTCCAATTCTTTTATTATTACTATTGTCATTTTATTAGTGTTACTATCATCATTATTAGTTTCTTCTTTTCTGTTCTATTAAATTGTTCTTATCTCAACCCGCAAGTTTTACTTTTTCCTTCCAATTCCCTCCCCCATCCCACTGGGTGGGGGGAAGTGAGTGAGCGGCTGCGTGGTGCTTAGTTGCTGGCTGGGGTTAAACCACGACAATGAAAATCCTGTGATGCAGATCTCTGAGGGAGGACTGACAGGTGGACCTGGACCTTAGACGTGATATGAAAATGCTGTTGTATCTGGAGACAATGAGAGTAAATGGGAAAACAAATAGCTCATATGCCTAATTCCTAGTGAACATAATACTAACTGGTAGCACTAGTGTGTTCCAACAATGTGCTGTATCACCATTATATATAGAGGATTTAGTACTGGAAATCTGGTGTTCTGGTGCTACCAGGAAGTTCAAATCTGCTTCCATGGCTTTCCTTTTTAATGCATATGGTGGGAGGGAGGGAACCTAACACAGTGTGTTCCTGCAGGTGTCTAACTAAAAAGGGCAGCCTGATAGATGTGGTTGTAAGCAAATATATTTTATTAATTCTGCCCACCCATCCATATGATAACCATAAATAATTAAAATTGAAATTTAGAATTTTCTTTCAAGTTTGTCAAACTAATCCCAAATACTTATGCCTATGATTAATATGTGTAATAATACTGTCACAGAAAAACTTACAGGAAAATCAATGTACAAGGTTTAATGTGATTGAAAATGTTCCAAATTTTGTAAAATAAATTTAGGACCTTGTTGCATTTGCTGCATTATGCAGCAAAGGTTAGTGGGGGACATCTACGTGGTGTAAAGCTATAGACTAAATAATTCCAAACAAAAATCAAAATGAACAATTGGTGAAAGTCCTTAAATTCACCCCAACTATTGAGTTGTGCAAAGAAAACATCTTGTTGAGTGCTCTAGATGCAGCTCTGGCATGAGAACCTACACATTATCATGCATGATGAACAGTGAAGAGGTTCACAGTAGTAGAAAGAACATCTTTATGTAATTTTCAGAGAAGAATGGCTAGCTATGTTTTAAATGATGATATGACAAAATGATTAGATTGAGAGGAGGAAAGTTACTTCCAAAATCTGGCAGTGGAATGTAATTTCAATTCAACATCAGCAGTGCTCTTGTGAGATTTGACCAAAGGGCAATACTTGATAAAGATCAAAGGATGGTGGGCTGGGCTGTGGGAATCAAGTAAATAAAATTCCAAATCTCAATGAGCAGCATCCGTCGCTCTCAGCTTTTTGGCCTCCTTTCATTTCATCCAAAATACAGCTGCAAAGATTTTCTATCTTGCTCTTTCCTTATTTCCTTACACATTAAGTCCAAGCTTCACTTCCTCACTTTCAAAACACTTCACAGGTCCACTCCTGCTTGCACCACTGCCCTCTTCACCTCTTCCTGCTCTCTGCAGCCTGCCAACTCTCCTTTTTCTGACTGCTCTCTTTGTCTTCTGAACCTGCTGATCATTTTGCACCTTTTTTACTATGCCACCCTGTAGCTCTGGAACAGCCTTCTGATTATTCCAGGCCAAGCTCAGTTCCTCTGCTGCCCTCAAACCCTTCTTTAAAAATCTCTCACATGGGTGGTTTGGTATGTCAGGGAACAGACTTTCTTCCCTCGAGTCGATGTATGAAGGGATAACTTCCACGTGTAATTTCTGGCAGCCCACATCCACATAGGAAAGAAGAGGAGATAATGAGCCAGATTTCATGAATGAAGGTATAAGGGGTCTCAGTACTCAGCAAACCATAGCAGCTCAGGAATGGAGGCAACTAAATGATTTTAAACATGATGAGTTAAAACAAGCTGAAAGGATGTAGGGACACTTTTACACAGTTTGTTTCAGTCTTGATTATATTTAACTTAAACCATAGCTCACGTTGAAGCCAGCATAAACCACTCTGATCAATATGAAGGCGACTTATAGCAGCTTGTAGAGATTAATAAATTACTCTTTTTTAGCACTTTTCATGAGTGCATGTGAGAGCACTTTACAGGGAAGATGTCTGGACTGTTCCAGCTTTGAAGACGGGGAGACTGAAGTACAGAGACTTGAGATCCATTTCAAAGGACACAACAGTCAGTAGCAGAAAGGTAGAAATAAATCCAGGTCCTCTGAATTCCAGTTTTGAGGTCTAGGCCTTACAGCATGTGGCCAACTGCTTGTTGTACCCGACTTCTTAGCAAAGCTTTGTAACTGTAGTAGGTACGAGAGAACAAAATTCAGTGATCAGACCACATGGTCAGTTTTCCTATCAGATTAAAAGATGTTTATGAACCGGGCAATAAGGTTCAGAATAGTCTTCTAAAGTAAAGCACACAAAAGCTTTTCTCCCCCGCCCCCCGCTAACTGAATTCACATTTTTGTTACATCTGGGTAAGTAAATCTCCTAACTGGGTTCTTTAAGAATGAAAAAGAAGTCAGAAACTTTTCCTCATAAAATGTTAAAAAATAAATATCCTCTTCTTCAAGGGTGAAGAATCATTATTCCCAGTTAGTGGATCATGCCCATTGCTTTCTATTTCGTCTGGCTGAGTTCAGTAGGAAAATAGGTTTGATCTGAACACTTCTGGAGCCATTAGGGAAAAAATCTCTTTGGAAAATGAGAAAATCAGGTAATGCTTAACTTCTGCACTCACTTGTGTTCATTTATGAATTCCAGTAACATGGGCAGATGACTGAAATAAAAGCAGCCATTTTAGACAGCTATAAATAAACTGGAAATGCAGTCCTGCCGACAGAAAGAGCTCATGGGGCTCTTTATTTTTGGTTTGCCACCGAAAAGAAGCTCTTGCCTTTCACATATGCTTTACAATGAAACTGTGTTCAGGCTAGATAGTGCTATAAGGTCAATATATATATTTGGAAAAGAAAACTTGCGGAAGACATATGAACAATTTCCTTTGTTTAATACAGAAGGTTGTGTTGGGATCTCCTATGAGATTGGTGGTTTGATTCAGAAAATGAATAAAAACATGACCTTTTAAGAACCAAAGGTTAATCTAACAAAACAGCATCCAGAGGAGATGTTATAACTACTCAGAAGCCCCCCAGAATAGCCTGAGGCAATAACTCCCAAACAGTGAAGGGAGTAGCCCAAGTAGGATAAAAACTTTTTATTTTTGATAAAAAATATATTCCTAGCTGGAATATAGACTTTAAGTCAAGGTTCTATATACCATCAGCAAATTGCGTATAGGTTCTGTGCTTAGGTCCTCCAGGTTCTCAGGCACTCTGGGAGCAAAAACTAGCCATTCTGTGACTTTCAGGTTTTCATTAAATTTAAAAGGAACATAAATAGTTCAGTCTACCTTGTGTATTTTATTTTGATGTCAAAGATGTAGTTACTAACTTTTTGCTGTTGAATGTTAGTTTATAGAATATGCAATTCATACAATAATTCACACAGAACACTGTGCAAAGTCCCTGTAAAAATTGAGCAAATCAGAGTGTAAGTACAACAGGTAAATCCAGTGGATTATATTTTTAACTGATGTTAATTAATTATATTTTAATTAATATTTAACAATATTAAAACCTTGTGATTCTGAAACAGAATAACACTAGTTTTGGTAGTGTGATGATATCAGCTAACAACCTTGTCCTCCTAAACAATCAAGCAGAGATTATGAATGAGGATAGTGTACAGTTTCCTCAGATACTTCTTAAAACTGTAATGGTATTTCCTTATATATGGGGTTTTTTTTTTTTAGGGTGCTGAGAAGGTTTTCTTTGTAGCCATGGGTGGGTGTTTTGCACAGGTTTTCTACAGAGGTAAATTCTGTTACTGTAGAATCCTAAAATATTGATGATTATTGCAGGATCTGATTTATGCAGACAGAACAGAAACAATACATCATATTGGGCTAAATAGGTGGTTTTTAAATGATTATAATATGATTTTGTGTCCTGAAATTTTCTGGATAAAAAATTAAAAATTAAAGTTTTCGTGTGCACCTGAGGTTAAAAAATCAAAACCTACGTAAAGTTAACCTAGAATTTCCTTTGTGTAGCACAAAAATATTCCATGGATCCCATCTCTGTCCAGGAACCCTTTGCAGGCTATTTTATTACTAAGAAGCCCAGTAGTTTCCAGTCAATATTTTTTTCACAATGGTGCATTTCATAGCCAGGCTGCTTCCAACCCTGCATGAGTTACCTCCAGCTGGAAGAGTGCCACCTGCACTCCTGACTCTTCTTGCCCTTCTTCAGCTCTAGACAGGATACTTTTAAAAACTGCCACTATAGGCTGCGATGTAAAAGAAGAGCATTGGCAAA
Organism: Haliaeetus leucocephalus; assembly: GCF_000737465.1. NCBI lineage: Eukaryota > Metazoa > Chordata > Aves > Accipitriformes > Accipitridae > Haliaeetus > Haliaeetus leucocephalus. The sequence goes on along the minus strand of NW_010973187.1, from coordinate 10,918,627 downwards.
ATGATTAAATCTAAGTAGAGGAACAGATGTTTGCTCTCTGGAAAAGCCTAATCATTTGGGATTGGGTAAACCAATTATTTTGTTTTTCAGTTTTGGCTTGACTGCTGTTCTTCATGAAACTCTGTGATTAGTCCTTCTATGTTATACTTCCATCAGTAAAAAACTTTACTTCCTGACAGATGTTGACAGGAAGTATCAAAACATGAATATAGCCTGAAAGTGTCTCCTGCTATTTCTAGCAAACCTGTATTAAACACCTGATTTCCCAACTTTTCTTTTTCCTTTCTTTTTCTTTTCCTCTTCTTTTCCTTTTCTCTTTTCCTTTTCCTTTTCTTTTTCCTTTTTCTGTTTCCTAGTGAAAATGCAGAAATTGTCACTGGCTGCTTTAAATCAGTCTCTTTAAATCAGTTTCTCTAAGAACTGCTTAAGACAGTACTGGTGAATGTAAATGTTAAAATTTTATTAAGTAGCTGCAATATGTAGTTTGACTTTCAGAATTCTTCTTAGTAAGTACTTAATTTTGAATGTCCAAGAATAGTAATGCAAATTATTTCCAGTACCTTTCCCAGTCTGCAACATCATATTGTATATCTGGGTCCATTAATGTTTAACAATGTTAATATATAATGTTAGTGTGCCACTATATACTAACAATGTGAGTATATAACTATACAACAATTTTAGCATATAACTTTTAAAAGCATTCAAATGACTCATGATAGACAAACTTGAATGAATGCTAACGCTGAGCACTGAAAATTCTTGAGAAAAAAAATACTTCAGTTTCTCGTTTAACTTACATAAAAATATACACTAACCAGCATATAATAAGGAATTGGGCAAAGGATTTGGAGATACAAAAACAGCAGGCTAGAAAAAAACATTCTTTTTGTGTGTCCCATATTCCTTCTTCCTCAGCTGTGCATGTCATGTAAGGCATTTGGAAATAAGGCCATCTAAACAACTTGGACTTATTAAGAATGCATTTTCTTCACAGAAATATTCCTGAAGAACTTCTGAAAATGGGATGTGTTTTGCCTTTGGAAGTGAAAAATAGCACCTAGTATGCAAAGTAGTTGTATGTTTATTGTTGACAAATCAAGGTAGATGGAGCACAGCTTTCCCTTCCCTTTGGAAACAGCTCATTTACTGTGGTTTTGGGCTTATAAAATGCACTCTGTTTCTCTCTCCACTCCTTCCTGGAGAGATACAAATCATGCTGAAATGCAGTTCTTATGCCTAAGCAACATTTAGGGTCATTAGCCTCCTTACTATATTTAACTGTCTCATCAACAGGAAGGGGACAAATGCATATGGCTGCTCCTTTTTTAATTAGCTACCCAAGTGAGTTAGTGCCTGTGAAAGAAAACCAGGTAGAGAGGAGAGTGAGGACCTCTGTTTATATGTAAAAAAAGGCTTCATGCAGCTCCAGGACCAATGCTGTGGAGTGGTGTAGCTGGTCTTCCAACATCACAGATAAGAGGGATACAAAGAGCTGGTGGAAATAGTAATAATTTCATCTATAGCTTTACCATATTACTGAAAAGCTGAACCCTTTTTCTGAGTTTCATTGTAAAGGTTGTGAGTCTGTACCAGACTATCTTTCTGTATGAAGCCCATAGCACATCTTTAAAATATTTGTCAGTCAGATTCAGTTGGTCAATGTATTCCAGAGCTACTTAGAGGGCACATAGGTAGACAGACACATAGAAATATCTCTTCTATTTCCTCAGAAATCAGCCTAAAAAGAGGAGCTGAAGTTGCATTCTTTATTTTTTCTGTTGTTCCAAAATAAGTGATCTATCTATCAGAAATGCTTGAGTAGATAGCAACCTTCCTTATATCAGAAATGTGATCCTTGGGGAAAAGAATAAGAAATATTTTTGAAGCTGTTGAATGTCTACTTTAAAAGGAAGTCTCTGTTTACCATCCACAGTTAAAGAACTAAACCTACCAGTACTGTCAAGCTAATTGCCTGGGATTTAATGTACCATTAATGCTTTTAATTGTGTAGATAATCCTATCCGCCACATCTCTTTTGTCTTCTTCTCCTGGGACTCCTGGGATAATATTTGTTTCAGCTTTCAATAGGGTGTGTAGCTTTGATACAGTTTATTATGCTTTTTCTGCAGTTATATCAATAAATCCTTTACATTAGCACTACAACAACAACAAAAAAACTCAGCAAAAAGCTTTATGGTTTGGCAAAACAAACAACAAAGTGAGGTTCAAAAATCAGACATGTTGGAATAAAATCACTTGCTGTGTTACCTTAAGTGAGCTGCTGCCATTTGTTCCTCTCTAAAATGGGGATAATGATAAAGGTAAAGTGCATTGGGATTTACAAATAGTGCAAGAAGAAAAAGTAATGCATGATTATGAACATATTTATTCAAGTGAATATGGTTTAATGTTCATACAAAGTCATAGAAGATGTTATGAATGGAAGTTGGTCCCTTCTGCCAACACCATCACTATAGGTATACCAGACTCAGCAAGCTGGTTGAAAAAATAAAGTATCAAATACATGAAAGGTCTTGCATTGCACAGTTTTGTGAAGATTAAAAAGTTTTGGTCCTCCAAGCAAGTAGGAGAGCAGTTTAATAATCCAATATTGTGGTGGGTTGACCCTGGCTGGACGCCACGTGGACACCAAAGCCGCTCTATCACTCCCCTCCTCAGCTGGTTGGGGGAGAGAAAATATAACGAAAGGCTCGTGAGTCGAGATAAGGACAGGGAGAGATCACTCACCAACTAGCGTCATGGGCAAAACAGACTTGACTTGGGGAAAATTAACTTAATTTATTACCAATCGACCAGAATAGGGTAATGAGAAATAAAACCAAATCTTAAAAACACCTTCCTCCCACCCCTCCCTTCTTCCCATGCACAACTCCACTCCCAAATTTTTTACCTCCTCCCCTCCAAGCGGTGCAGGGGGATGGGGAATGTGGGTTGGGGTCAGTTCCTCACCCCTTGTCTCTGCTGCTCCTTCCTCCTCAGAGGCAGGATTCATCACTCGTCCCCTGCTCCACCGTGGGGTCCCTCCCACGGGAGATAGTCCTTCACAAAATTCTCTGGTGTGAGTCCTTCCCAAGGGCTGCAGTTCTTCACAAACTGCTCCAGCGTGGGTCCCTTCCCCGGGCTGCAGTCCTTCAGGCACAGACTGCTCCAGCGTGGGTCCCCTGCAGGGTCATAAGTCCTGCCAGGAGCCTGCTCCAGCGCGGGCTTCCCACGGGGTCACAGCCTCCTTCGGGCATCCCCCTGCTCCGGCGTGGGGTCCTCTCTCCCCGGGCTGCAGGTGGAGATCTGCCCCCCCGTGGACCTCCCTGGGCTGCAGGGGGACAGCCTGCCTCACCATGGTCTTCCCCACGGGCTGCAGGGGAGTCTCTGCTCCGGCGCCTGGAGCATCTCCTCCCCCTCCTTCTGCACTGACCTGGGGGTCTGCGGGGCTGTTGCTCTCATGTGTTTTCACTCCCCTCTCCAGCTGCAGTTTCTGTGTGCCCCACAACTTTTTTCCCTGTCTTAAATCTGTTCTCCCAGAGGCACTACCCCCATTGCTGATGAGCTTGGCCTTGGCCAGCAGTGGGTCCGTCTTGGAGCCAGCTGGCATTGGCTCTGTTGGACATGGGGGAAGCTTCTAGCAGCTTCTTACAGAAGCCACCCCTGTAGCCCCCCTGCTACCAAAACCTTGCTATGCAAACCCAGTACAAATATTATTACCCTTTGAACATGTGTTCCATTGAAACTCTAAAGAATAACACAGGTAGCCTTACTAGAATAAGCTTTGATTATTCACACAGATAAATTGGACTAGATCTGAACTCTGTCTGAAGGTAAGATGGAAGGCTAATCCTTTTGCCATATGGTCTGGAAACACTGTTACCCTTACAGTCTCAGATGTTGGTCTCAACTAATCATTATGGTTGTGCAATATAGAGTATCCCCTGTGGCTCATTAATTAGCATAGAGGTTAGTGAGATAACTGAACTGTTATTAAAACAAGAGACTTGAGAATTGCCCAAGTAATAGTAAAAAGAGAGATCTGGAAGGAATAAGTGCCTTCTGAAAGAATTGGTAATAGTATCTAACAACTTGAGAACCATTAGAAAGAATCATGTTCTCTGCTAGGAAAACAAGTGGGAACAATTTTCCACAATTTGGCAAACAATCATTAATTATACTGAAGAGACAGGAAATATAGAATAGACTTTTAACTTTATGTGGCTCATACTGTGGTAACTTAAGGATAAATTGTTTAAATAACTTTAAGAATTGGAACTTAATGAATAGGGGAAAACCAGTTTGTGCCTAGGGTAAACTCGACAGCCCAGGACGCTGGGGCCTTTGCTGACTTATCAAGCAGACTTGCAGAAGAGAATATAAAAAGACTTTTTGACATGTTAATTTCTTGACAGGTGACTATTAGAGGATTTTGTATCTATATCATTAAGCACTCTCCACTTACTAATCTTTCTGTTCTATACGAGTCCTTTGCCTCATAAACTACTACACTGTCTCCAACAATGAAGGGTGAATAGATATTATTCAGTGGAGTATCAAATACCAGAGATATTGCTTATAGGCCAGAATTTATTTTAGCTTGATGCTATTTTAGGAATAGAACAGAACTTCCACTCCAGGATGAAACTTTCCTCACATCCGTCTTCAAAGTTTTTAGTTGAAAAAAAAAAAAAGAGAATTATAGGAATAGTAGTCTTTGCAACTGCCTTGGAAAGTAGCATTTAGTATAATGACACTTTAATATGTTTCCAAAGACGAAGAAGAGAAGAAAGCCTGTTAAGTAATAAACCTTGAGGTGCAGGATAAATGCATGCTTTTTTAGTGAGTTATTCCAAATAGACTTTCTTGCAAGCCTACAAACTAAGGTATTCAGTAAACTTTGTTCTTATCTATGAAGGTAAACATTATCCTAAATACTTGTAGCATTAGGACTTTACATAATAACTGCAAAAAGCCTTCCAAACACTCTAGAAAAACAAACCAGAGCAGAACACAATTTGAGGTAGGAATTCTTAAAACACACTCACAAAACATTCCATACATTTCAAGGATTATACATTGAATTTATCTAGTACACATGCAAAAAATTCTACAGCTGAGTCACAAAGAAATATGCTTTTCCCACTCAAAGCCACACTGTTACCTTTATTGGTAATGTTTCCTTTAAATCATCAATAAATAATTCAAATATTTCTTTTCATTTTTATGTCCACTGATTCTAAGTGTCTTTATGATTATTTCATAGTAGTATCAATAATGATGGCAGTTTTATACTACTTTTATATAATGATCCAGGAAATAGTGATATCAGTAGCTAACCTCCAGTATGTGCCATTAATATTACCACCTTATTACATTTTAATGAGGATTATTTCTAACAATTTATTTCTGTTCAAATAGCTTTGAGAAAGGCAAAGGGATATGAAGGCCCTTATAATCTTCCCATTAGCATCGCAGATAACAGTGTGTTCAGATTTGATTGTGGGACATGGGACAGCCTTTGTGGTTGCACATCTTTTTTTCCTAATCAGATTAAGGGTATGCTTATCTTGATTTTTGTTAGTGTTGAAATAAGAGAAGTAGGAGAATTGTATATAGTGAAAGCTTTGTACTTTCTAATGACAATGTCACCTGAAATTCACTTCTCATTGAATTAATCACTGTAGTGACAAATAATTTGAGCAGATATTTCTTTAGAAAATGTCGAGCCAGATTTTTAAAAGTGTCTTGATAGCCAGCTTGATTTTTACGTATTTAGGAATGATGGAGTGTCCCATTAGTACCCATTTACTTTATTAGTTATGTAAATAGATTTTTCTAGCTCGTAGCACAGAGAAGCAAGCCAGGAAGACAAAACAAGGAGAAACAGTCAAAAAGAAATGATGTGACTCTCACAAGTGTTAGTGAATGACTGAATCAGGAACTACACAAAAATGTTTTTCTCTTGAACAAACTGCTTTGTGATTTGTTTCATGGTCTTATTGCTAATGTAGCCCTTTCAGCAATGCCCAGTAAGTTCATAGAGCTACATGTTTACCCCAATTTGTAGTTGTAAGCAGTATATTGGAATAACAATAAGACCATGAGATGGGTACCAGGAGCAGGTAAACTGATTACATCCCACTCAATGTTACCAGGTGTATAGTTATTTGTTCCAATTAAGTGTAGGCATCTGAGACATTTAACTTGGGACCCAAGTTTCCCAAAGCTGTTTCTATAATCAGTGGAGAGATGCAAACCCTTTCCATGGCAATTTAGACTGAATCTCTGGCAGGTCATTAAATCCACCTATTAGCCACACTGTCTTCTCGAGGTGCCTGTTTCTGTTCCCCGAGCATGGATGAACCCAGGGTGGGTAAGCTGCTAAATTCACACCTGTAGCTGAAGGCATTAATCCTGCCCTCAGTGTCCATAGCACTTGTATGCTGAGACTCTGAAGGTGGGACATGGAAAGGACAGGTAGCTGAAGTCTCCTACAGTGTTTGGGTGGAGGACCTTCTTCCCGTGTTTCTCCCACAGTGCGATAGCTCACTGAGGTAACTCTAGCCAAAATGCCAACAGAGTGTAACATGGACATGATATATCTTCATCCAGGGAAGAAAATTCTTCCTATTTCACTTACTTCCAGAAGATTTCCCTATTTTGCTGATTTCCAGATTTCCCGAAGAACAATTGTCCTTGCTCTTGGCATTGGTGTTGTGCCTTCCTATTCACCCAAGAAATTATTAGCACAATAACAATAATTACCAGATTGTATTTGCTTTTAATACTTTTGTAAGTGTTTTAGACACACAGTAAATTCAAAGACATGTTGTTCTTTGAGGAAAATATGCCTGCTGCTTAGATCCCGATTCCGCTGCTACAGGATATTTAAGCATGTGTTTTTATACAACCCAGCTGCAAGTACATCAAGTATCGTAAAGCTGGGGGTAAATTTTTGAAAAATTATTTTTATTTTATAAGAAACCTGATTTTTCAGCCTGTGAACATTTGAATAATGTAACAGGAAAATACCGTTTGGATTGATCAGCTTCCAGTCTGTAAAATTTTAATAAGTTTCTAGCTTTAAATGTCAGCAGTTTGTAATGGCAATTAATACAACTATTTGGAAGATGGAGAAAAATGATGAAATAACGGAAAAGACCAAGGTTATTTTGAAAGGACAACTAATAATAGAGTCAGCGAGGTCTGATACTTTATTCTACAAAGAACAGACACACTGTTCTGACTCCCTGAAAACAGGAAGATTTGAACAGAGAGAGTCATTCCTGTGTTCGTGTTTCTATGCCTCTCCTTGAAGGCTCATCCCTCTCTCTTTGTTTAGAAAGTGGTACCTAAACGATGGGTTTCTGTCAGACTTGTGATTTAGGCTTTAGAACTTCACCTGAAGTCATGAACCTTGCGAGAACCTTAAAATATCCATGCCAACATATGGTGTAATGAGCCTAATTTGTCACTGGAAATGTTTGGGAACTGTTGGTCACTTCCTTAACTGCCACAGTCTGAGCTGTGGCCATTTTATACTATATTCAAAGACACGATTTTGACTGAAACTCAGGTAAGAGACTGCTTGGTACAGAATAAATTGCATTTCAGGGAAAAAATAACCTCTTGTATAATACAAGCTTCAGTAAATTAAACAATAAATTTGATTTTAAATCTCTTAGCTGTTAATAACTGGAAGGAGACAACTAATTCATGCAGCTAAATTTACCAGTAAAAAAGTGTCACCAAAGTCTTTTTAAATCTTTGAACCATATTAACCATTAGTTTGAACTATGTTAACCATTACTTGTATGAAGCAAATGATGTGTCTTGTAGCACCATGCAAGAGAATTTCTGCTGTATCTCTTTATATAGTATGGAACAAGCCAAATGTAACCACGTAAATATTATGGAAATATGTACTAACTTGATCCAAGGAGCAAACATTTCTGATGTTTGCACAACAAATAAACATCTGGTCTCCAAGCGGGCTGAAGCCAGTTGAGAAAACATCCCCCTTTAACATTTTATTATTTTCTCCAAAATCCCCTGTAAATTTTGGTTCATTACTTTCACAAAACACTCAGCTGAACCAACAGCTGCTGCAAGCTGAAGTGTGCATACACTTTAAGGGCAATTCACTGCTGGCGGCACTGAACAACAGTGTTTTTCCAGTGGCAAAAGGGAGTAGGGAAGATTGCAGCACTGGTGTGCAGAGAAGACCAAAGGCCTTCAATTAGCAGAAGCGTATAGATCCTCGGCTCTTTGAAGGCTGTGACAAATTGTATAAACTTGGCATTGAGGACTTGGCATTGCAGACTTGGCATTAGATGTATGCTGTCAAGTATGAAAGGTACAGGCATATGGTAAGCACTCAAATATCTGATGCTTCAGGGTATGGGAAGCAACTACGCAGAATTGGTAGCAGATGTTCCTTCCGGATGCATGTGTATTTAGGTCCTATGGAAATACTCACAGCTTTAATGACAACTACTAACATTTAAGCTATACAATTTTCCATAAATTCTACCTCACCTGTAGAGCTTTCTGTGTAATCCAGCCATTTCCTCAACATCTCAAGACAGTCTTGTCCTTTCTGTATAATTACATAATTAGACAGCTGCAGAAAAGGACATAAAGCTGATCTAATTCTTTTATTAAGAAAGAGTTGGCTGATGTAATTAAAATTGTCCATTTATATTTTCTTCTCTAAACCCTCAAATTAGTGACAAGGATCTGTAGAAAAAAGATTGGGAAATTTAGAAAGCGTGGCTGAGTTATAGGGTAAAATAATTCCAGTTGGAAAAGTGTCCTATGAAGGAATACAATTACTTCAAAAATCCTGTGTTACTGTTTTCACTATTTCAGAAATGCAGACATAAACAATCCTGTTTCATTCATTTTGGTCTTCTGTCACAATATATGTGTTCTCTTTTACCCATTCACTGGTCTAAGCAAATTGATATTTTTTTTTTTTTTAAATATGTTCTACATATTCTATATAGTTTTCTTGTCTTGGTTTCTTCATAGCCCTTTTTCAGTGTTGTTTTTTCAGGAAGTTCTCTTCTAAATAGAAGAACTTATTTGAAAGGAGGCTAAGGCTAATAGGGATTGAAACACAGCAAGAAGCCATCTATTTGTGGGTAACTGGCAGGTCAATGACATTTTTTAGGACCTGATCTTGCAGTTGCTACTCAGATGACCTATCGCAATGGACTCCTTAGAAATTTTGTCCAAAAGTGCTCCAATCATGTTTGTTTGTTTCCTTTATATAGCAGCTTATACTATGCAATTCTTACTAGATGTCCTTAAAAGCAATGATACTAATTTGCACCTAGATATGAGATGATTTAACATGAGGACAGGTTATGGTGGGAATGACAGTCTTAAAAAGGCTCAGGAAAAAATTGCAAGGTGATTCAGAAATTACATTCTGATTCACATGAAGTCTAGTACACAACAGCAGGTCATTTCTTGCAAAGTTTGGGGCAGATAGCATAAATGGATTTGTTAAACTAACTGTATACAAAAGTATTTGCTTCTAAAGTGATTAGCAATGCATAAAGACAGGAAAGTATTCATCCTGCACATTTTTTTACCACGTTACAAAATGGATGGATCAAAATTCAGTCAAATAAACAGAAAGATTCACAGTGATTTCAGTATCTTTGTATTGAGATCGTAATAGCTTAGCAGCAGGGTAAGTATAAGTTGCAAAAGTTAGCTCTTCTCAAGTTATCCAGTAGCAAGAGGTTTATTCTGGGCCTGGGTTTCCTCGTTTTCTCACGCGTTCTCTCAAATGGTTGCCTATTTTCTTCCAAAACTTTGGCCTTTTTCCCTGCTTTCCTACTTTGACCAGTGCTTGTCAAACTTCTTATTTTCTTTCCTCAATGTGGTCCACAACATAACTTTTTCCATTACGCTTGCTCAAGGACCCCGACACCTTTCTAAATCTTAATCACACAATTAACTAAGTCACACATAGGGCACATCTGACCCCCACAACACGTCCTGCGGTATAGCCTTAGTTCTATTGCATATATAATGGTGAGCAACACATGTAGAGCTGGGGAAAACCAAAAGGACAAAAGAGTTGATACATATTTTAAAACAGAGATAAGTAAAAGAACTACGGTAATTTCTAGTGATGTAAGTGAAGCTATTAAACTCTTACTGGGTAATGCAAAATTCATTGAAATAAGTGGAAAGATTGCCAATTTACAATAAAATATTACTTATCAGTGTGAAAAAAACTCTGAAAAGTTTTAAAGAGCAAAGATTATCTCTAATAACTGAATTATTTTATAATGCAATAACTATGTTAAATATATTTTATATGAATTAGGTTTGATTTTTTACTTTCCATGAATATTCAACACTTATCAAGACTAAAATGAAAGCCTGCTATAACACCAATTTGTCCATTTGAAGATTAATGGACTTGAGTCTAAATGACTGGCTACTGATCAGGACCATAAATCATCTTTTCCAGCCTTTACAGTTGTTATAAAGTTGCCAGTGTTTAGGAAAAAAAGAATGACCTCTTTTAAAAATAGAAATACAATGTATGAAATGAGAGGTTGCAAAGATTAACAGCTGGAGGGAGAAAAAAAATCAAAGTTCTTAGCATTGCAGTGTGCCATATTTGTTACACTTTGACCAAGAAACTGTAGAAAAGGATCAAATGTGAAGGCTCTTATTTGGCACAAATACACTCATTGATTTGCTTTTTCCTTGTGTTAATTGTGAGCCAAATCCTACTCTGTCCAGCACATGCATGTTTATTCCTTGACTGAACGTGATACTCATGAAATATTTTATAAAGAGACTGAAGGAACCCAGTTCCCGATGTTTCCTGATAAAAATGTTCATAATTCAGCTTTCAGGTGATAACATACATTCTGTAGTGTGTAGTGTGTGCTAGACAGCTGGTGTCTTGCTATTTCTTTACTTGCTGCATTTCCCCTTGCTGATGAGAATCCACACACCTTCCACCTGAAGATGATCCTGTTCCTCCATGCAATAGAATTTCCTGTCCTCTCCAAATACAGAAACTCTAATTAAAAAAACAAAACAAAACAAAAACCAAACAAACAAAAAAACCCACAAAAAACCAACCACCAAACCCCAGCATTTGGTATGTAGGTTTTGGGTTTTGTTTGGGTTTTTTTTGTTGTTGTTGTTGTTTTTCTGTAAACACACATCAGGATTGAATCTCCATGGACCTAATTGGCCACTGTAAGAAAGAAAAAGTACTCAAGAGAAAAAATGGAATAATTTCTTCAGCAAGATAAAACATGTTATTCTGTATTTCCTCTGACTCTAAGTGAAAAACTTTTAAATAGACATGAGAACTTATAGCATTTTTACTACTCTTCATTCCTTATCCTTTGAGATTTTTTTCTTGTATGTTAGTATGATGTAAATGGATTGGAAATTTCAGTCTTTGCAGAATCTGTGCTTAAAATATGGCTATGAGAAAATGAAGAAGCAACACTATAAAAGTTTTAGTTTGGCGGAAATAAGATGGTATTTTAATGTATCCATTTAATGCCTAAGTAATGGAATTTTCATGTTTAAAATCGTGAGTGGCAAGAAGATGGTGAATACTGACTGTTGTTCACCTTCTCTTCCACTAACAAAACTAGGGAACATGAAAAATACTGGAAAAAAAGGGAACAAACACACACAGGTGTTGCCTCTGTAAACAAAATGATGTATTTTCATTATACCTCATAACTACATTTCTTGCTTTTTCTACTCCTAGATCTTTCCAGTAACTTAGCATTAGGCAGAGCTAGATATCTGAAGAGAACTATTGTTTCCTATTTGTACTGCTGATTTTTGGTTTGTATTTCCTCTCAGTGGTTATTGAAATCCATGGTTTCTTTCTTCCATTCAAACAGCCTACTACGAGCTCCTCTCTGGGTTAGTGACACAGCACCTTGCAGCCAGAGGGCCCTCTAGACATAAGGTAGGCAACAAGGATTTCTCTAATTCACCTTCCCTCATCATCCCCCAACTGCATCCTCTATTACTGTGATTCTCCTACATGGAAACAGAGCGTGTTATCTACACGAGACCTAGCACAGAATTTCCTTAAGAATTAAATCTGAACTTTCAGCTGTAGAAACACAGCCTTTTATAAATTGACTTAAAAATAAATAATAGGTAGGATTTTTCATCCCTGAATTTTTGGCAAAGGTATAAGTAACAAAATCACTGTCACTTGCGTGTACTGGGTAGGAGACTTGACTTGTTAGTCTGTGCACAAAGGAATTTAAATGACGTATTTGCTACCCCGCACCTCACCCAGGTTTTTGTAGCAGCAGTAGGTTTGTATCCTGGGGTGGACCACACAGGCTTCACAATAAAATTTCCCTGTTGCGTAATACTGTTTCATCTTTCAGTAGGAAGCCAAAGACTAAATAATAATACACCTCAACTACACCTTTGTGAATGATCTGCTTGTGGGCCAGGACTTTGTACCTCTACAGTTTAGGATTAGTCCAAAAGGAAACTGAAAGGACTGCAGTGGTGTGATTTACATAATGAGCAGCAGGAAAAGAAAGGAAGTTCAATAATTAGTGTGGTATAAACTCTATACAGTATAAGTAATGAACTAACACTTCTAATATTTTTCAGCTAGTTACTTTCCTGACTCTATTTTGGTCTTTGTAGGTATAATTAATTCCCACAGGATCAGTCAGGCATCTCTGGCACCCTACAAACATTAATGAATGTATCCTTAAAACAGACCTTGAAGTGTAGAGGTGGGTGCTAAGGCACAAAATGAAGGCGATTTATACAGACTCAGGAAATCTGTGGCAGAGCTGAAAACTAAAGAAGGATCTTTTTTTTTTCCCTCTATTTTGTAGCCACAGGGGATACATTTTAATGATAGGAAAGTTAAGCAAAGCTGTTTAAACAGCTTGTAAATCATTAATATCTTCATCAAAAGATTTCATAAGGTGACGTTGAATGAACATTTAATTTAGTGTAGCCACCCAGTATGCATCGCATACTCTAACTGGTCATTATATCCTGTATGTACTACACCCTGTGTCACAGGCCACAGTTCACACCATTGCAAGTGTGGGCGCAACCCTAAAAGTGTCAGAGCTGGTCCCAGCAGTGCTGTCAGCCAGAGCCTGACCTGCATGAAGTTGTCTGTTCCACTCTGTGAAGAAAAGAAGGATGAAAATGTGTCTTCAGGAGGACATTGGGGCTTCCTTCTGCACAGTACAAAGTCAGCGTAGAAGGATCTGTATTTCTCCTTTTCCAATGAAAGGGAAATGTCTAATGGAAGGAATAAGAAGAGGTGGCAGAGCCGATCTCGGTGGTCTCCAGTTTGTCAGGTGAGACTCTGGCAAACAGAATCTTTCTGTTCCACCTCCATTCTCTCCACTGAGGAGTATAACTTCCATGTCTTCACTTGTCATACAATGACATCTAAGTGTTGCAGTTACAGTAATTTGCAATGATCAACAAAAGAAGCTGAGCCACAAAGCATAATTAACTTGACAGCTGTGCAATGTTCTTGAAGACCATTATGTTCATATTAGTTAAAGGGAAAACGTAATTCCAAATTTCTTGTAAGAAAGATTTTGCTGTCTTGAAGTTGAAATAGTTTAGGAAGTACAAACTCAGCAAATATATTGCTGACTTATTGAGTTAATCATCACACTTCAGATACACAATTCACATGTTATAAATAGCATCTTCATCAGTATGTCTTTTGTATCTACTTTTCCTTAAAGGGGCTATGACTGACATCCTTAGCTTTCCTTTCTGTTTGACTTTGATTCAAATAAAGGAGAACACATCTAGTTAGATTCTAGGTGCTTTTACGTCTTGAACATTGTTTGATAAGGTTGTTTGGTTTACGAAAAGAAAAATAATACAAACTTTTTCTGATTTGATATTGTAAATCTTCAATGCAAACATAAAAGAAAAAAAAAAAAAAGAATTTCCAATGTGCTGTGAGGCTAATGAAGGCTGATCTCTTATGGATTTGTGTTCTTTAGTACCCAAACCTTCCTGCAGCTGTAACCATGGCAGGACACAGGCAACAATTGGGAAAGATTTAACACGTGCTGCTGATAATCCAGAAGTACACACGCTCTTTGTTGCCATGTTGGCAGGCCAGCCATCTGTCTGAGTGCAATGTATAGTTCTGTCTGTCTGATCTGTGAGTCTTATCTGTTTGAATTTGATCTGACTTTCCCACAACAGGACTGCTAATTTAAATCTCTTTCCAATAGGCAGATGGATATTTTCACAAAACTTGTAGGAATTGAACTTTTTTTTAGACTTTCTCCTTTAAAATTTGTTTGAAATGTTCAAAGGTGATTAGGAAGAGAATGTGGGGAGAGGAATTAACAGATGGATAGGGAGGCAGCTAATGCAAATGCACATACCTTGTTTCCTGGGGAAATAGCAGCAGCTCAGCAATGGCAACAGAATTGTCAGTCATTAGTAAGATTAGAGAAATACCCAAACTTGCCCACTTCAGATCACGTAAATGTAGGGCATGTTGCAGTAGGCAATTAGCAAGACAAACACCTAAGGACACTCAGGAAATCAGTGCAGTTTACAGAATATAGAGTCAAAATGTTCATACCACGAAATTGTCTTGCACTGCACAAATAAGAGTTCAAAATCCCTAAATGTTTGGAGTTTAATAGTAACATCAACATGGTGTCATCTTGCCATGTAGATTAGTGTCAAGGGGAATGGAAATCAGCTCTCCCTGGGGAAGTGACTTCCAAGGATCAAGATACAGGACTGGTTTGTTCTGTGTTGGATGTAGCCTGGATAAAGAAGATTTGATCTGTACAGATTCCTTAGAAAGAAAAATCAGCTGAAGGCAGTATTCTTCACCCTGCAGAGTCCCTAGCGCAGAGAACGATGTAAAGGAAGGTGAATAGTGGGACATATTGCTGGTATACAAGCAGACAACTTCCACACATTTTCTTCTTTTTGAGAAGCCGTAGGGAACCTCTAGAGTGGAATCATTTGGAGAGATGATGTTTTTCCCCATAGAAGGTAATTTACTGATCTTGCATGCTAAAAACAAGCTCTGGACAGTCACTGTAACCTGAGACAACTAGCCTTGAGTTCCTCAGCTTGCACTGTACGCATAAACATTTAGTTGGTCATGGGACAGAGGCTCCTACATCACGTCGGTGACTTACCCATCTTACCGTTAAGGTGACTACTGCCTTTAGGCCATTAAAATAAGTTAGACCTTTGAAAAAAATAAGCCCTAGTCCTATTAATTTAATTAAAACTCTCCTACATATATCTTAATCTGTGTAGCTGATGCACATAGCATATTGCCTGTGAACCTAGTTGTAAAAAGTTACTCTCTCTTTTCTACTCCTGTTTTTTTTAGTTTGTTTTCACTTACAGTTTAATGACCAATAAAAGATCCAGAATGAAGTTAGAATGTAGAGGCTAGCACATAATTCTCCCAACAGATCCTCTTTCTTCTGTATTTGATGATCTTTTACTTGCTGTCAGTCATTTCTTAATGTCTTGGTGGTTTCTGTATCTTATTAACTAAACACTGTAACATATTATTGAAATCAGTTTTCATATTTTGTTTGATGAAATGAAATAGTTGGCAGGCATAATAAATATAAGTTTCATCTCAGCTTATGTTGAAAAGCTTCTGTCCCTTTAAAATACTAGTTGTATTCAGTTAGCTAAAAACTGTGCTGCAGTAATATAATATATCATCTTTCTAATAAAACACAGACTGGAATGTATGTATCTCTTTGTTGTCTTCACAGTTTCACAGTTGTTGAGAAACAGCATTTCTCCTTTAGTTTCCAGTCATAGACTTCTGGAGAATATTTCCAAAACTATAGATTCAATTGTTTTCTGCTGTTCTTGCAGTGAACGAAAATAGCTGATTTTGATTATACCACTTCTCTTTTGATCTAAAGACTCAAAACAGAAAATACTTTCAGATTCAAGGGTGGGAATGGTACTTTCTTCCTCATTATTCATTTTAGAGCTCAGGCTAGTTGGTGCAATCAGTTGGTCCTTTTTAAAAATATCTCGGTAAAGTTCTATGCCTGTGAAGACCAAGAATTAAACAGCAGCATACAATCTAACATAGTAAGGCGTTAGCTTCTTAACGTGAAAAATAGCTTTGACAGAGGTTTGTAATTCAAAATCAAAATGCCTGAAGTTTTGTAAGTCATATAATTTGATGTAAACAATCACATTTCTTCTTCAGAGGGATGGAGTACCTCTCCTATGAGGACCTATGAGGCTGAGAGAGTTGGGGTTGTTCAGCCTGGAGAAGAGAAGGCTCCAGGGAGACCTTATTGCAGCCTATGAATAATTAAAGGCGGCTTACAAGAAAGATGGGGACAGACTTTTTAGTAGGGCCTATAGCTATAGGACAAGGGGTAATGGTTTTAAACTAAAGGTGGGTAGATTTAGGCTAGATCTAAGGAAGAAATTTTTACGGTGAGAGTGGTGAAACACTGGCACAGGTTCCCCAGCAAGGTGGTAGATGCCCCATCCCTGGAAACATTCAAGGTCAGGCTGGACGGGGCTCTGAGCAACCTGATCTAGTTGAAGATGTCCCTGCTCATGGCAGGGGGGTTGGACTAGATGATCTTTAAAGGTCCCTTCCAACCCAAACTATTCTATGAGTCTCTATGATTCTTTTAATAGGTTGTTTGAATTTATTATTTGGAACGTTACATTCCACTATGTATTCTTTCCGGGTATAAATTGACACAGTCCAATTTATATTAAGGGAGCTACTGTGATTTATGCCATTTAAAGATTGGTAGTAAATATTGATGCTAGGTATGCTAGTTCTGATAACTCACTAAGACAGCTGCTACTTCATAAGATTTTTCTAGAGAGAGAATGGAAAGGAAGGATTGAAAATCTTTCAAGTAAAAAAACTTAAGAGTTGTCCCACCTGGGAAAAATGGTTCATCTGTATGTTCTTCTTTTCTACCCTAAAGACAAATCCATGCTGAGGAAAGCAGGAATTCTGACCCTCTGAAGTAAGCAGGTTTCACGTTAAAGCATACTGGAAAGACGATTGCTCAGACAAAGAGCTTGAGAAATTTATTCCATGCAGATAAATCTGTTTTCCAAGGCCCCATTTTCGCCATGGTACGCTGGATTACATGTGAATGCTGAAATACAATACAAATATACATGAGAACAGAATCAGTTGCTATATATGATCATTTGAAAAACTGACCAGGTTTTAGCATCCTATTAGTCACTATAAGTATCTGTGCACTGTGAAAGGAAAGAGCTCTGCTGGGTTGATGGATTAGAAATGTACCTGGTTTGGATTTTTTCACCAAAGGAGAATAATAATAGACTGCTTCTCAGATGCATTGTTTAATTCAAAATTAACATATTTAAACATTATTAATTAGGCAACTGTTTCAAAATTCCTGTCAAGTAGAGACTCAAGGAACACACAATGTCTGTGCATAGTCAGTACTAGTAGCTGGCACTATATCTTTAAGGAATTCATCCAATGTATTACAAAGCAAGTTTTAGAATTTCCTGGATTTTCTGTCCTACAATTTCCCAAATGCTGGACTTCCAGCCCAACAGATGGTATCATATTTGACATCCAAGCACAAAGACACATAAAAAATCTTTGGCTTAAATAAATACCAACTTGTAATCAGTTCAAAAATCCTGTGTCCTCATTGTACAAAAAAAGTTTTTTCCAGCTGAATTTTGGTCCTCATGACACATGCCAATAGTGTTCTCCTTCAAATCATTTATTGGACTTGAGAATCAATAAGAATAAACTCAACCTCTTTCAACTATATTATATATGTGGCTTTTTATATGTATGTGACTTCTTAATAAAGCATTTCTACCAGCAGTTTTGTAGTGCCCTTGTATTCTAATGTAGCTGAATTGACATGAATCCTACCAGCTGTGGGGGAGCAAAGGCTAACAGGATAATAATATATATCCTCTACATAAGTCATTATAGGCAGTAATTAATATTTTCTGTTACATGAAAGGAAGAAAAATTGTTGTCCTAAGGGACAACTTAGGGTCAACTTTTTAGGGCCTTGCTCATCATTACAAATCAACTGCTGTGGATCCAGGTGCTGATCCTTTTTATAATTTTGAATCCAGAATCTCACTCATAGACTTCGTGGGGAATGCTACGCAAAATCTTGATGTCTTTTTCTTTAATTAAAAACTTTCCTAATTGACCATTCCAGGTTCTAGAGCTACCATTTACCAGATGTGTCTTTACGATATTTAAGATATACTTCTAAATACTTTACTTACTAAGATTGCAGAGTGGTGTTTTGAAATACCATTTCAGATTAATTTTTAATGAGAAATAACCTATATCTCATTATCAGTGTGGTTCTCAGTTCAACTGTGTTCTTCCTTTAAATTTATTGGGTTTTTCCTTGTCATAATGGGTTTTTTTTAGTAGGCTGGAGGAACACTTAAGAATTATTTCTTATAGTTGCTTGGAATAAAATACTTCTACAGATTTAAAGGAAGGAAGCAAGTCTAGCAACATTTATTTAATTATTTTTAATATCAGGAAATATTTTCTGCTGTATTTTTTCTACTTTATGGAAATAATTTCCATCTATCATTAGTCTTTTACTGAAAGATGAATGAATCTACAAGTGTTAAACCCTTTCAAAGAGATCAGCTCTCATCAGAGGTCAATCGGAAGTCAAACCGGACATTTTTTAAGCAATTGAATAGGAGCATATTCCATTATAGATGTCAAGATGAGATATGACCAATGTCACAAAAGTTAAAGGTTAGGGGCTAATCCACTGAGAAGTCATTCATGGATCATATTTAAATTGCTTCAGACACTTTAAAATTCCCTCGTAAGACCTCTGCTGTCTTACAGGAGTCACAGCTACATGTGTAAGCAGACTTCCCTTACTATCTGTGTTAGCATTCAAATTGTTGAACTAGACTTTTCCTTAAAAATATAAAAGGCCTTGTTAAATAATTAAAAACAATCTCTTCCAAAGTATATTAGTTTAGTAAGAGCAATATTATTTAAAAATCCCTTTACTCTTTCTAGAAGATCTAAATGAAAAAGCAAGCCCATCAAAACATACCTGAGAGAGCAGAATTCCACGTGTTAATGTGATGAACAAATCCTAGTATAAGAAAGACTATTTGCTTATTTAAAAACTTATGTACATTTAATAAAACTGCTTTGAAGAATCTATTTTAAAGGAAAATGTTGTCATATATAATTTTTTTTTTTTTTTTTAAATGGAAGCTGTCAGAAGATCAAATTAAATAAACAGTTTACAAAAATGTAATAAATTTAAGCAATTCTTGGTTTAAGGGGAAAAAACAGGAGTGTTTGTTTATGTACAGAAGATACTGATGAAAAATAGCAGCACAGCAGGCATTTCAGGACCAAGCTATGCCCTTAGATGTCCTTGCACTACTTACATGGAAGTTTGTGGGAAGAATGCCATTGTCCAAACTAGATTATAGCCAAAATACAATGAATCTATCTTGATACATTGTTATAGTGATTTCAAGAAAAAAATAGTGGGATTCAATGAAAAAATTTAGATGTCTTTGGTGTTGATGAAAGATCTAGTCACCATTATTCCATTTATATACCATAGACCTATACAGACATATAATTTTCATCATAAAATATGAAATGATATGAGTTAAATCCAAGGTATCTACCCAAAGTAATGATAATCAGTTTGGGTAGAGATGACAGAGTGCTTCAATTGCTTTTCTACAGTCTAATCAGGCAGAAAAAGAGAGGTTTCATTTCCTCCTACAACCTTTGCAATTCTGCCTTATTAAAAGATACTCAGATGAAAAACTTCATGGGGAAAAGGAGTATTCAACTCCTAGTGAATATCCTGCCTATCATAAAAACACTGGAAATTGTTGGGTTTGATCCAAGCAAAAAAGAAAATATCACTGTTAATTATTACAGTCATGTCCAGCCAGACAGATGTATGTTGGTAGCTCATATTTGAAATATGTGTTTTGAGGAATACCTCCAGAATTTCCATTTGGGAGAATAAAGAAAGCACTTTGCTTATACTTTGTGTATTGCCTTAATATTTTAGGACTTTAAAAAGTTTTCTGAATCTATCTGTAGAGACAAGCTTTGAAGTTAAGTGTTAGAAAGACAAATAAATTGAACAAAATGCTTATGCAATAACAGCTCCGTGTATTTGATTTGGAAAGGAGGGTGAAGTGTCTGTTTTCCCTTTAGGGATTTTTTGAACGGCTAACTTTCTAACTATACTAATATTTGTGGCTTTTTTGTTGCCTTTGAACTGTATTGTCAAACATAAGCTAAGGACTTTGTGATCCCTCATCGATTTTCATCTTCAGTCCCCAAATATGCAGTGTTGGTAATTGTTCTGTTTTTCACAGTATCGTGATGCTTTACATTAAATCACTGGGTAAAATATTTTTTTAAGAATCCTCATTTATGACAGTTTCTAGCCCTTGTTCCTACAATTATACAATCAAAGGTCGCAAAAGGCTTTTGGAGGTCATCAGGTCAGCCCCAACACTCAAAGCATGGCTAATTTTAAACTACGTAGCTCAAGGTAGCCATAAGACATCCTCTTTGCCTTCTCTTTCTAAAGATGAACAAGTGCAGTTCTCTGAGCTTCTGCTCACATATTACATGCTCCAGCCCCCTAACCATCTTGGTGTCTTTCCCTAGACTTGCTCAAGTGAAAGCAAGAAAATAAGCGTAAGATTAATTTACTGCTTTCACTGTTTCTTAGGTGTAAACTGGTTGGGGAAGATTTCTTCATTACATAGATTTTAATTTCAATATACTTGCTCTCTTTCCCTTGTTGGAGATTTCAGTGCTTCCATGAGATGGGAAGCAAAGCGAACAAGCAGTTAAGATGCCAGTTCTTGTGAGATTCCTGCCTGCTACTCTGAACCGAAAGCCATTTCCTCACATGTTCCTCTCTGTGATTCCATGTATTTCTTGTACTTTTTCACTTGGACTGCAACTCTTTGGGGTCAGGACTGTTTCATTCTGCCTCAGCAGCATCTAGTATAATGATGCCATGATCTTGCAATACTGATCTAGATGCCGTGGCACTGCTTTCCCTCCCCCTCGTCCCTTGTTGCAGAGGTAGAATAAGTAATGCCTCAGCAATGTGTCCTCTCAGCCACGGTGTCTCCCAAAGCTCTCCTGGCTTCCATGCCACACATTCCAAGTGCCTTAAGTCACTCCCCAGCCTCAGCATACAATTAAGAAAAGTCTATAATTCCTGCTACGAGCAATTACTGAATCTCTCTGCTCAAAATATGCTCTGTTCAGCTGGAGTACCCCACTCAGTTTATTAAGTCTTGGCTCTGTTATCATCTGTTTCTCAGCCAGGAACTATGAGAGTTATGACACAGGAGGAAAACTAAAAAAGCAGAACTGACATTGATTTCCATGTGTGCATGATCTTGCTCCAAAGACTAGTAACATAGCAACAAGGGTTGGATTTCCCCCCTCCCCCCCTCTTTTTTTCACTATTTATATAGCCCTACTCATCTTTTTTAAGACTATGGTTTAAGTTGTATGCTGCCTTCAGAGCATTGTGCTTATATTCAAAATAGAGGATGAGTTCACAATACCTTGTTTGCAGTGCTCACTTCCAAATGTATTATGCTTACGACAGTTAAACCCTGATGTAGCATCTGGTTTTGATGGAGTTTCTGCTTTTGTTCACTAGTGCTGTTGGTCTGACCAGGTCATCATATGTGACTTCATCTGATGTCAAACAGCATGGTTTAATTGGTTTATTTTACATCTGAACCTCAACCTCTCCATTTCACTCTTTACAACACTCTTGTGTAACTTTCTTCAGTAACATCAATCAAGAGTAAGCTGAGTTTGAGAGATGCATTTTATTTCCACTCAGGTTCCCTTTTCATGTCAATACATTATTATCCTCTCCTAACCTTAGCAGTGGAGCAGAGCTACCAAGTTATGTATGAGCATTAAGACACGTAACATGATAATAGCAAAGTCTCAGCCAAATTTTTGGGTATCTCACTCCCTGGATACTTATGTACTTAGAGTAAGCATTGGGTCATGTTAGCTGGTACATGAGGCTACTGTGCACCACAGAGGGGGATTTCCAGGTAGCTCTGTGCTCAAGAAGCTGAACAATCAGGAGTGATAAAGAAGCATATGGTGGTTTAACATTTACCCTTCTAACAATTTGGCAGATAACGTCTCAGCTCAGAATTCAAAGCTATGAAACCTCTCAAAGCTGTCTTCTGCCAAGAGGAAAAAGTGAAGATCAAATCCTTGACAAGAGACTATTTTCTTCTTATACTGAGTGTTTAGAGAACCTTCTGATAGCAAAGCTGAGGCTGCAATCCTTTATTAAAAGGGAAAATGCTCCCATGCATGTTATTTTTATCACCTAACTTCACTAACATCCCTAAGCAACTTTTACTGAAAGAGAGACAGGACAAATTATAGCAAGAACCTGGTTACATATTGACCTAGTTGTAGCAATTTTGGGGATCTACTTATGAAAAAAAATCAAGCTCCTGAAAGAAAAAAAACCCACCCTAATTGTAAGTGCTCTATCAAACCATTCTCAGGTGAAATACTTCTTAGTGTAAAATTGTAGTCCTTCTCCCTCAGACACAAAGTTTGACTCTTTCAGAACAAAGCAATTCAACAGAAGCTCAAGGTATCGATCATGGTCATCTGTTAATTAATTAATTAATTAATTAATGCCTTCCTGCCTGCACCTTCTAGCAGGCTTTTATGAGGACCAGGTGATCTTCAAGCTATTATTTGATCCCCCATCTCACATGTACAATGGGGAGGCAGCTGATTAGTTGCAGGTGGAGCTGGTTTAAATTTTAAGGACTTTAAGAACTACCACCATTTATAGCAGCTAATGCCAGATTTCAACTAAGTGCCCGGGCTCTGATCATTTGTTTGATCTCCAGATGTGCACATATTCAGAAATTGTTAATTTCATAGTTTCCAGCTATCTAGTAAAGCTTCCCTGAACCTGGGCAGGGAGCAAAAACCCATGTAGTTTCACTTAACTAGTTATGCCATGGTGACAAGAATCAGGAGGACAAAAGATATAACAGACACTAGATTTCAATGTTACTGAATTTCAAGAATTTCAATTGTCAAACAAGATTCTCAGCAGTAGGAACTGGTAGCGTAATTCTCTCACTGCAGCTTAGCACAAATAAGAAAGAGGTTTTGTGTTGCTATTATCAGTGAACCACTTTTAAAAGGAAAACTGAACCTGTTAGAATTTGTAGGTTCTGGCAAATTTCTGGCTGTCCCCAAAGAGAAGGACTGTATTAGGACTGCTTTGGACCTGTATATTTGACAGGTGGCATCTGTTATTTTGAAGAGACAACCAAGTAGTAAAACTGATGAAACTTTAATACCTTATTTCTTTTAAAGGCATTTGGGGTTTGTTTGGGGTTTGTTTTTTTTTTTTTTCTTCCCCAGAAATTGTGTTACTGCAGCCAGAGATTATGCTGTTTGCTATAAATTAACAATTATATTTAACGGATTCTCTTATCTTTTTGATTCCTGGGAAACTAGAACAGAAATACCTATGAACAAGAATATATTGATAAATTCAAACAGACATTTCAGTGTTCTAAATAATTTATTGATACTTAGAAAAGATCAGATAAATACGCAGGTGGCTAATTTTTAATGTGAGCCTCTCAATGATTTACTAAGAACATCTGCCAGTTGGTTTGTACGTGTTCTGTTCAGTACTCAGATGTTCATAAAGAACTTGTCCTGAAGGAATGAGAGAACTGCTTCAGAGCAGGCATGATGTATATAGTGCAGTGCACATGCCAGTGCTGATAGAGAGATTAAGTTTCTCTCAAGGATTGTCAAGTACGAATGGAGGGTTTTTTTTTTTCCTTTTAGTCATGCCAAAGTTTAGTCAGAGGGTGAAAAACACAGAGAAAGGATTTGGTGGGGATTTTGGGAAGACATAAACTGTATAGATCTCCATGAACACAAGGATGAAAAGATTTTTATGAGCTAGTAAAACTTTCTTTGAGAATCTGTTGCAATTTCAGCAAGGTAGCTTTAGTGTAGGGTTTACTTTGGCTATATATGTGGTTCTACTTACTTTGGCTGAACTTAAACAAAACTCATTAATTAATTTTGTCTATGATGGAGGTTAAATAAGATTGCAATGCTAAGTATATGTGACTGAGGATAGTTCTTATCAAAATAATTTGTGCATACTAATGTGAGTATAACGGAGGACAACTGAGCCTTTGGTACATTCATGCGTCACCAAAGTCAGTCTTCATCCTGAAACACATGACCTTGCAGTGGATTATAGCTGTCACATGCCAGGATCTCCAAACAGGCCAAGTTATTAAAGCTAACTATGGGGGCAAGTGCTCCCTGAAATGCAGTTGCTTGATAGAGGAACTCAGGAATACAAGCCCTATCCAGTACGATGGCAGGCACCACAGCAAAGCGCTTAAATACCTCTGTAACTTAAAGCAAACAGTGCAGTCCCCCTGACTGTCAAGGGAGTTCTCCCACACCTTAAAGGAAGCCCATATTTCACCATTTGCTGTCCTGGGCAAGAATACCGAAGTGTAAGTTTTGGATCTCCAAAATAGAATTAAGCTTTTGTTTTTGGTTTTTTTTTTTTCCTTTTTTTTGGGTCATTATTATTCCTTTTTGGTTGATTATTTGGACTGGGCAGCCCATTACAAATCCAAGTACTGTACACAATTATTCAACTAATTAATTTGATATCTTTGTACAATTAATAAGTAGTAGTATTTCTCTACTAATATTCCTGCATTGAAATCCTCAAAGGATACTTCAGCAAATAAGGTAGTTATACTTAAAATAACTGAGAGATCCCAAATCACTGTCATGAGCTTATTATTACTTAATGACTTCAATATTTTCCATTATTTGTTCTGAGCAAAAGAACTTCTCTTGTCATCACTTGGCCTGGATACAAAATAAAGATTTTTATCCCATTGTACCAAATATACCAATGCACCACTATTCTTTATTAAAACTATACACCAAACAAAAAAGGGTTTTTCTTGAGGACTTATAAGGCAGGACTGAATTCATCTCACTCTTCTTTTTCTTTTGCCAAGCTGCCATGAGTTAAAAAAAGGTAGATTTATTTTTATTATTACATCAAGTAGATTTTGCTTGTTACAGGCTGGGAAACTGAAATATTCAAAATTGAAGATGAAGAATTTAAACAATTCTCAGGATCCAGACCACTGAGCTCATCTGTGTACCTATCTTTTGTTTGTTGCTTTAAAAGGTTGATCTATCCCTGAATACCTTGAAAACAGCATGGAAAGCAAGTAAACAATAGATTAATCCACCAACCCATGAGATACTTCTTCCCTCCTCTCTCAAAAAATCCTGCCCAAATCTCCCAAACAATAAAAAGGAACTGCGAAGGTGGATGGTTGGGGAAAAAAAAAAAAAATCCCAAATGGAAACTGTTTGTGTTTAGTATATCTCTTGTCAGTTAAGCCTACAGCTATTTATTTGACTAAAAGGAAGCAAAGCTACAATGCTTATCTTCTTATCTTCTCGTAAGTGTTCTTTCTTCAGGAAGATACTCCAAGCAAAATCATTCACAGCCAACTGGGGATGAAAGGATGATATAAATAGGACATAGTGACTGTGCTTTCTCTCTGTAAGATTCTGAGTATTCTAATCTGTTTTCACTTCCTATCCACCTGGCCTATTGTCTAGTTCTTTCACATTGTTTGACCACATTTAATGTCAGCCTGAAAAAAAGAAAGCAGTCTCAGGTATTATAGTCAGGATTGTGTAACGAAGGGGAAAACACAGTTTCAGTATGCAGATCAACGCTGTCTAAAAATACTGCTACCTTGTATAAACAAACCAAAGCAAAAAACGTTTAAGCTTTGTATCAGACCTGGACAGATACTTTCGTCTGCAGCAGGTGTAATATTTTAAAATTTTCTTTAACATTCTTGGTAAGAAAGCCTTCGATAAAGCAGGCCTCTCCACCTCTCAATCTGAAGTTAAATAAATAAAAAGCCATTTAATGGTAGCTCTTAATGCATGTTGACATAGTAGGTAATGGCTGATTCAACATTAAGAAGCTGATGAAAATCAATGTAAGGATGACGCATCATCTGGAAAATACACCTTTGACTTTCTGTTGTGTAACTTTGTATCATGAAATCTTGAGAAGCTCTTATCTGCCAATAAATTAGAAAAAAAAAAGATTCAAGAGATTGTTTTGACTTTAACACTTTGTCATTTGTCTTTATTCTCCAGTTAGACTTTGAGTCATCCAAGCACTTAATCAAAGCCTTAACTTTAAACATAGCAGTGTTAAGCAGATGTTTCAAAGTAAGCCAGCTTGCCGTTGTGTTTTGTTAAATTGGAAACGGATTATCAGGTAGCATGGTGTGATATACCATGATCCTTCAGTTAAGGCATACAGTATGAGACACCTGTACCTTTGCTGTAGTGGTGGTAAACCACTGTCCAACACAGTGTTTGCACGAGCTGCATCACCTGGCAGAAGTGCCCATAAATGGGGAGACAACTAACACTTTCTGCTTCAGCCAAGGTCTTCCTTCCACCCCTCAGTGGTTTCATTGAAGTGACCTCTACTGCTATACTCATCAGGTTGAGCCAGCTCTCAGCACTTCCCTTTTGGCCTGTCTACCCTGCAGTCAAAGGTGTAATTTCGGGACATGAGGCATATTGGGACTGGTATAAACCAGCTGCCCCATGTACTCATAACCATGACCCTGTAAGCAGCACAAAATGGCAAAAGCATTGCATGACTGAACAAATACTGTGGGTCTAAGGGCAAAATATTCAATGTCTTGGGTGTACGATAAAATCAATTAGAGGTAGTTTTACATATGTTTCAGTACATATCCAAGCCACAGAACAGACATACCCTAAGTATAGTATTGAAAAGGATTAGGGAACAAACTACTCCCTAGAAGATGACAAACATGAGCTGCAGTAATGAAAATTGCAGTTTAAATAAAACCAAGCTGTTGTGGGTCCAACCCAGCATCCTTTCTCTACAAACAGCCTGTGCCAAAGTCAGTGGGAGAGCTTGCCTTTACAAATATGGAAAGATCATGTCAATTCCTTCCAATAATAGTCATTACTCTTTAAAAATATGTAAGGAGTAATAAAAAAGCAAACAGTGTTTGAAAGCTAGTGTTACTTTTACCCCCAGTGTAGGAAATTTAAATGCTGTCTATTTCTTCAAATAATAAAAATCATCACTTTTTCACTCTATAAAATAATTAAATCACTTGGTAAACTTTCATATTTGTTTTCTTTTTCCCTGTTTCTAGCCTGAAAATCTACAAGTCCTTTGTTTAAAAAACCCCACATCATTCTTTCACATATCCTTCCATTACTGTGAATCCAGGCACAACTTTGTGCTATTTCAACAGGCAGCAAGACAGATACATATATGTGTCTGCCAGTGTGTCAGGGAACAGGTCCTATCCAGACTATCACAGATGAAGACAGAAACATAACATGTAGGGTAATCCCATTTCTCCAGGCCTTAAATCTCTCCTTATTTTCCACCCTTTAAAGAAGAATGGTTGCTGCTCCCTCATGCTTTTAATGGTCTGAGTTTTCTTTTGTTAATATATACCCAAAATCTACTGAGTACTTCAGACCTTTAAAGGTTTCCGAAAAGGGTCATTTTATTTAACTTTCCAATGCTTTCACATTCCTGTACATAAAATTATTAGGTCTAAATCCTGGACTGTTTCAAGTCATTGACAAAATTTGCAATGAGTACATTTACAGCTGGAGCTTCAACCTATTTTTATATTTGATAAATATTTTATGAAAGACACCGTATTTAGCAAAAGTTGAGATATTCTGACATGTTGGTACCTACTTCTGGTCATCTGTGTTTGTTTTTCAGCTTCTTTGTTTTCCAGAGGTACAAAGCTGCTATTTTAAGCATGTGTTAGGGCAGTTGAACCGCATGCTGTACAAATATCTAGCACTAGCAGGTATACGTGTGTCAGTTTTCTCTCACGTGCATCCTTTCAGTCATGTTATATTTAGCAGTATAATTTCAAACTATGACTGACAAAAGATGTATACTACTGCAGTCTCATTCAGATTTGATTTTCTGTGAAATGCTGGCTGTGAAAATAGATGTTTTCATCATCTGTCAATATACATAGATTGTGCATCATAATGTGTGTCCCATGCTAATAGTCCTGAAACATAATTTATGAATAGGTGACTATCAGAATGCTCTCTTCAGGAATGCTTTTTGAACATGTATTTCTCAGATTGCATTTACCATTTTCTGCAGTCACAGACAAGACAAGGTAGCCAAATTTTACTGTTCACTTTTCTAGATATCAAGAATGAGGGGAGAAATTAATGTAAATGTCATAATTTCATTAAACAATACCAGATAATGGCATAAAATAGTTATAAAATGATTGTTTTAACCTGACCATTATACATTTGGAAGATTCTTTCCACAAAAAGCCTTAAAAGAAGCAGAAAACATTTATACCCCAAAATTGCAGGGCCTCTGTATATTTCCATTTTTTGTAAGCTGGCAATAGTTTATCCTTGAAATCAGGGAGATGTGTCTTAGGTGTCTTCTGGATTTTGCTTCATTCTCAGGATCTGAGCTGAAGCACTTAGTTTGGGAACTAGAAACCTGAGTGTCATATGACCTCAGTATTCTCTGCTTCCTTTTTTTTGTGTCTGGACCAAACAATCTAAGGGAGTGAAACACCTCGGGACTAAGTTTTACTCTAGTAAGGTTTTGCTTAGCTCATGTAGTTACTAGACTAAACTACCTCACTCCTAGTGCTTTATTTTCAGAAGAGCAAGTAAGTGTGGCTGTCATCACTTTCATGCTTTCACTTATGTTATTTTCCAGATTTACATCTTGAGCTTTTATTGTCTGAGACATTTTAATAAACTATTTTGACTTGCTATATGTACTGCTATAAATGTTTTAATATAGTATTATTCTTAGAATAATAACAATATTTTAGGTGCTATTATTGAACATAGTAAGAACAGAGAGGTTAATGTAAAGGGTACTGTATAAAGTTAAACAGAATATAAAGGAAAATAAAGCTTCAATATTGGTTGACACCTTAAGCATGGAATTTTCCTTATATATTTTATTGTGAATATGTTCCTCAATTAGTTTCTGCTTTCAGTCAGTCTTGAACTGTTACTCTAAGAACAAAAAAATGCCTTTAGACACAGACTATACATAATTCTTTGCCAATGCAGAATTACTGTAGTGTGTTTTCGTGTAGATTATTGTTTGCTTTGGCAGTTTTTCCCTTTTTGATGTTTTTCCACTGCTTGTTGTATGTATCTTCTTTTTGACAACTACCATAACTTAGGTCCAAAGTGAAAAGTTGCTCCAGCTCTGAAACTTAGAAGAGAAAAAAAGACCTAGATTTTGTTATAATTTGTTAACTTCTTCCAGACATCTTAAATGTTGGTGGTACGTCAATACACGGGTTCAGATCTTTGCTGTTGGACTAAATTGAAGATTATCTTTCTCCTATTTTCTACATCCCCTTTTTGATGTTAATATACATTTTTAAACTACATAAACTCAAATATCACTCATTAAATGTGACGCATATGTTCATGTTGATCACGGACACATCATTGCTTTAAAAACTTACATTCAAAGATCTTTTGGGGAGCTTTTTAAGATTGTGTGGCTTTAATTAAGAAATGGATCATCAGTAGTGTTTTTTGCCTTTCAATTTTTTTTGTGAGCTCAGATGTGAAACTTTAAAAATGGAGATGATATGTGTTCTAGTAAAACCATGTAGGTTTTACTTTCACCAAAGTCAGGAAGTTCATAATGATGGTTCCCACCACAACTGTAGCTTGGCCTCAAACACATAATTAGTAATTTATTGGATATGTTATTAAATTTCTATGCTCCTACAAAGTAAAAGCTGTATATAAAAGAGAATTTCCTGTAATTTCAGCCAAATATTTTCAATCATAATGTTGGATTGTGTCCTTGTTTTGGCTGGGATAGAGTTAATTTTCTTCCTAGTAGCTGGTATAGTGCTGTGTTTTGGATTTAGGATGAGAATAATGTTGATAACACACTGATGTTTTAGTTGTTGCTGAGCAGTGCTTACACAGAGTTAAGGACTTTTCAGCTTCTCATACTGCCCAGCCAGCAGGGAGGCTGGGGGTGCACAAGAAGCTGGGAGGGGACACAGCCAGGGCAGCTGACCCCAACTGGCCGAAGGGGTATTCCAGACCTTGGGACATCATGCTGAACAATAAAACTGGAGGGAGTTGGTCAGGGGATGGTGGCCTGTTGCTCAGGCACTGGCTGGGCATCGGTCAGCAGGTGGTCAGCAATTGCATTGTGCATCACTTGTTTTGTATATTTCTTTATCACTATTATTATATTTCCCTTCCTTTTCTGTGCTATTAAACTGTCTTTATCTCAGTCCACGAGTTTTACCTTTTTTCCAATTCTTTCCCCCATCCCACTAAGGGGGAGTGAGCAAAGAGGTGTGTGGTGTTTAACTGCCTGCCGGGTTAAACCACAACAGGTTGTTAGATTTTTGCAATTTATTTTCCAGTAACTTTCAAGATATTGAATCTGAAAGTGTTCACAAAAATATTCCAAATTCATTCTAGTATCTATACTTAGACATTTCTCTTTCCAGAGCCTTAGATTTGGGGGTCAATTCTATATCAATTAGCTTCAGCACCATAAACTTCAGTCTGACTGAAAGAATACATTAAATCAGGTAATCACCCCACATAACTCCTTATTCTCAGACATAAACAGATTAGGGTGTATGGTTGACACAAATGCTTGACTCTTCATCAGTGATAATGTTTTGTTAGTTGGTTGATTACTGATTATCAAGTATATGAAGGGAAATTTTGGTCCGCAATAGTTAAGCATATCATGAAGCTCTAGCAACAGAATCACAGCTTTACATTGTCTAAGGAGCTGAAGAATATTCTGTCTTGGCAAATTCATGGATAGAAAAAAGCTGGTGGACTCATCCGTCTCCAGGCTATGTGGTGAGGTATGGGCTATCATCTTCTGGCAGTTCCTAGATGTTGAGTGACCTGATGCCAACCAGCATAAGTTTCAGGGAACCTTTGTGGATAACTGGATATTTGCTTTGCCTGGATGTGGGGCTGAACGCAGTTCAACAGAAACTTAAGAAATGAGGTCCATAGTTTGCATCCAGCTAGCACTGTATCAACCATAATTTGCTAAGAATCTGCGGAGCTGCCTAATGTCTATGATTAGGGATTTTCCCACTTCTCTGCTGAAAGTGTTAAAAGACAGTAAATGTGTCTTCATCTTCAGGTGAAACTTTGCATTGCTTATTTAAGTCTCAGGAATTTCATAAAAATAAGAAATCAGAGTTGTTCAGTGTTTATGTAGGAATGCTTTCTGAGGAAGCTAAAGAGTATACTCTAGGACATGAGCAAAGTAAAACATCAGATCATTTGTATCACTTTGGTAGGAATGACAAACAGTCAACACACTATCACACAACATAACAGAAAAAAACAAATGTGAAAGAAATGTTAAGGCAGTTTTTATTCTCTCATATTTTGCATTTTGAAGCACCCTTTCTCCTTTCAACATTCTCTGTGGATTATCAGCAACACAACTCACCTTTGGCTTTCTTACGATAGAAACACTAACTCCTAATCTGCTTCAAAATTTCTATTCTAATATTAAAACATAGCAGCTTTACATCCTTTTAGGACAATTGTGCAAGATAAAATTATCTTGTTCTGATAGAAGATGTGTCATATTATTGCTGAGAGGATTTCCATGGGATACCTCTAATTATATTATGTGGGTGGAGGGGGAGAGTGGGGCTTGTTAAAATAAAATGGGGCCCATGGTTCTGAATATGTGTGTCTGCTAGGAAAAATACTGTGCTAGTGGGTCATCATTTCAACCTCCAAGGATTTAGGAATACTTTATTTTAAAATGTTAGATGCTGCTGTTCAATGGCTCCATTAGTTCTGTGGCTCCACTAGGCTGTTTTGAATCCATGTTCCAAGGTTCTGCAAGGCTTAGCATGAATGAGTGTCCTTAGGTCTTGGTGGTCTTCTCACCCAGGACAAAGGTCTCACCATTCTCCTTGGAGAGCCTCAAGGAAGTGGTTCCAGGTGCCCCATTCACACTAATTTACTGGGGTTTCTGAGCCTGACGTTGTTCTTCTGCATGCTGCTGGGCATCTGTGTTTATGGTGATTAGCTTGTAATCATATAATCTAACACGTATTTTCCAAGTGTTTTTTTCCTCATATCATAGTTAATTGAATTTACAAAGTAATAATTACCCTTCATGGTCAACAGCAGAATATAAATGCACATTTCATCACAGACATTTCCAAGGCTTGCTTTGTAGGGGTGTATGAGCTGTTCCAAGCATACATGACTGTAGCCTTTATATCCAACAGTACATTGTTCTTGTCTATTCTATTATTTTCATTCCTAAACTCCACTTATGAATGGTATTTAATAATGGTATTTTTAATCTTATTTACATATAGTCATGCTGCAATACCTTTATGTCAAAGACAAAGATAATTTTTTTTCTTTGGACTTAACATAAGAGATAATGAGAATAATGGTGACTTTTGTTCTGTAGGATTTGCTCCATAATTTCTGTTTTATCCTTTGATAAACTCTAATGTTCTAAGGAGAAAATCCTTACTTTTGTGCTTGAGTAATGGAAGTTTTACCAACATATTAATCATCTTCCACTACAAGGCCTTTTAGACTAATCTAGCTGACAGTGTTGAATGACATAAAAATAATGACTGGGCCCAAGAACATTATTTGATAGTCTGTTAGGATGCCAGACTAAAAAGTGAACAGAGTTAATATGCTCCTGATAGTCTGTTACTCAAGAAATATGCTTCAACTTTTTAAACTATTTTGAACCTTGTGTATGCTGAAGGTGCCATATCCTATTGATTTTCTGCTGTATCACTGTTACGTGATGGCATCTGTTTCTGACCTTTGGGATGATGAATTATATATCATGTTGGGACAGTCATCTTATACAACTTTGTTAGGAGATTAATATCCATTGAGAGAGGCAGGGAAACACTTATTTTACATTGACCATAGTTCAGAAGGTTAGTGTCAGAAACTGAACACAGAATTAAGTTTTTACATTCTTAGTTCATGCAGACTTTTTTTTTTTTAAGGATAATACCAATTCTGACTCTTGAGTTTTAGAAAAAAAATGCAAGGTTTGGTCTCATTTGAATACTGCAGAACACTTATCTGAATTATTTTTTTAAGAAGTCTCTCTCTGGTCCAAATAAGATGGAATTTGGTAGCAAGGTAAATGCCCTCACAGGGGACTTACTGACCCTAGAGTCTTCTTTTCAACTGCAGCCAGTTCTTTAAATCACAAACCATACGTTCTGCAGCAATGAGTTACCTTGCCACAGAGAAATACCCCTCCTTCACCCCATACAATTAAGTTTCATAAAATGCTATGAAGCCAGTATGACTAAAATATAAGGGAGAGGGCTTGACTTTATGTAAGAATGAAGGATATAATTTAATCTTTAGAGGATGAGATTCCTTCTAATATTTTTGTGGGGTTTTTTTCTTTTTTTTTCCATATGAAAACAACATTTTCTTGTGAGGGAGACATTTCTAGAGACCATATTGGTCTTAATAAATTCTGGAAATGAAAAAAAATTTGATTAGGTAGGTAATATGGGACTTTCCTTCAAGCTTGAAAATAAGTTCATTGTCCTGTGATGGAGGTACAATGGCAGGGCCATCAGCCTGTACAGTACAATCCACTAACATTGGCTCATTAGCTTTCTCTTTGTATTTCAGCACCCACTACACAGTTAATAAGCAGTAGACTTTCCCACACAAGTCATTTTGACATGGACTACAGCATTAATATTTTCGTTAGACAGTAGTGTATAGAAATAGTGCATCACTATATGTTATTTTGAATATTTTATGAAGTATTTGTGCTTTGGGAATTTATTTTTTACTGTGTAGCATTCAGTCTATGTACTACTATATCATACATGTGTTTCATTTAAAATGTATATGGTTTCAGTGCACTTTGTGCCAGAACATGAATTATAAACCAAGCAGCACTTCATAAGTCTGAGAAACAGAAAATGTTGCAGAAGCCAGATGCTTTCTGGGGAGTATGTAGGAACTTCATTACATAAATTCTCTTTCATCCTTAAAAATATTTAAGAAGACACAGTGGTTCTCATTTGTAATTGCGTCCCTCTTGTCTTGCAATAAACAGGCCAAAGTGACAAAACCTGGTGTCCTGGTTTCGGCTGGGATAGAGTTAATTGTCTTCCTAGTAGCTGGTACAGTGCTATGTTTTGAGTTCTGTATGATAAGAATGTTGATAACACTGATGTTTTCAGTTGTTGCTAAGTAATGTTTAGTCTGAAGTCAGGGATTTTTCAGCTTCTAATGCCCAGCCAGAGAGAAAGCTGGAGGGGCACAAGAGTTGGGAGGGGACATGGCCAGGGCAGCTGACACACAGTGGCCAAAGAGATAGTCCATACCATGTGATGTTATGCCCAGTATATAAACTGGGGGGAGTGGAGGCAGGGGGATGGCTGCTCAGGGATTAACTGGGTATCAATCAGTGGGTGGTGAGCAATTGCATTGTGCATCATTTGTTTAATCCATTTTTTTTATCGTTAATGTTGTCACTTTATTAGTGTTATCATTATCATTATTAGTTTCTTCTTTTTATACTCTATTAAACCCTTCTTATCTCAACCCATGAGTTTTACTTCTTTTCCTGATTTTCTCCCCCATCCCACTGGGTGGGGGGGGGGCAAGTGGGCTGCTGCGTGGTGCTTAGTTGCTGGCTGGGGTTAAACCACGACACCTGGTAAGGCCTGCTAAAATGAGAATTTCCCTACCCAAGGGGATTCTATACTGATGTAATGGCTGCAGTGTGCCCTAATAAAGACGTGCAACAGAAGCAGAGGAGAAGCTAAAAAAAACATTAGCACTTATAAACTGTTGGTCTCAAATACAAGCTGAATCATATCAGTAATAATTTCTGAGGAGGAGAATGGATAATTAAGAATATAGAGATAACAGGAATGTCCTCAGAGCAAAAGAGGAATCAGCAATTTTTGTTATGTTATGAGAAATGAAGGGATTCCTGAAGCAAAGAAACCTGTAAAAAAAAGAAAGATAGTAAAGCAACTGCCAATGGAAAGGGCTTGGAAAGCTACAGATAATTTAGAAGAGCAGGTCAATGTAGAAAAGAAAATGAATTAAATGCAGAAATTAAAATATACCAAGACACAGTATCAAAGAACAAGTTAATAGCTAAGCAAGAAATAACATTGCAGAGAAGACTGATTAAGCAGATAAAATTTGAGTCCACATGATTTTCCAATATACAACAGTACATGGACAGATTTGGAATGAACCAAGATGCTGCTTCTGAGCTTAAAATACTTCTTAATTTTGAGAAGACTGAGATTAGTTTTTATCTGAGCAGCACAGAAATGCCCTTGCCTCCAATTGACACTGAGCATTGTCAAAATCTTGAATCCAAAGATCTGAAATTTGGAAAAAGATGAATTATTGTGCAGGTGCCTTTTGTGGAATTTTTTCAGCCAGAGAAAATATTTACTGTTCTATTCTTGCTTATTTTCCTTAATATTTCCCTTGGAGAGCTGGCAAGAACAACATTCCTAATTACATTTGTTGGCCAAACAGAAAGAGACAGGCTTGCCCAGGCTTAGTTAGAGAGGTGCAGAGAGGTGTGTAGAAATACAGAATAAATTAAAAATACTGTTAGTCAAAAAGTTCCAGCAAAAGTTGTGATAATTGAATCAACAACCAAAATTATGCAAGGTTTGAAAGAAAAAAGGGTTGGGATCCATACTTTAGTGAGATTAGTTAGAAAGTTTTATTTTTTTCTTTTCTCTGTAGAAAAGAACAGTATTGGAGAGGAAAGGTTTTTAATGTTTCTGTGTGTTTTCTCCCATTCTTAGTGATGAAGAATTCTCCTCTGGGAAATTATGCATCTAAAATACACATTTAAATAAAAGTATTAAAAATCCCTGTGGTGATATTTGGTAGCCAACATTTCCTCATGAAAAGGAGACAGCAAAGAACAAGCTTGGGAAAACACAGATATGAGAATTACTATTACAGAGAAGTATTTTGGTTGAATGAGAAATTTAACTCAAGAACAAATTTTCAGAGTACATAATTATTCTTTTTAGAAGATTTATAAGACTTTAGTACTTTGACTATGCCTATGTAGCAGACTTTGAATGGGGTCTAGGCTCATTCAAATGTTAAAGTTTAATGAATTAGTGTCTATCACAAACTAGAGCTACCAACCCTTCATGTGCTGTATAGTCATGGTGAATGTGAGGCTAAGTGTGTTAAAAATGTTTCAGTTAAAATGCCTCACCTCACATTTGTGAAAGGATTTGCATTGTTTTTCGTCAGCACTGTGAGTCATGTATCTGCAAAGCAGAGTAACATGGGACTCATCTTCCCCAAGGTTAGCCATTTCACTGGGGTCTATCACTGCACCATTCCAAGGCTGATTTGTCCCCTTCTGAAACAGGAGTCTAAGACGAGTGAAATGAACAACCCAGTTTAGCCTGGTGGTACCTTCTCCCTCACGTCTCGGTGCTGGGGGACCCTGGCCAATGATGATGAAAGTTCAGCAAGATTTATCTTACTTACCCTCAAGCATTTACTGAATTCTTTGTGTCATGTTTAACATGGAGTTCTGGGAAAAGTAAAAAGATAACTTGTGGTTTCTGCACTCTGCTAGGTGTAAGGATAGGATAGTTCACCACCAGAGCTAGTGGCAGCAGACAGCACAGCTTACTAGGTTCAGTGTGAAGCACCGTCTGAAAAAATACAGCAACTGCTTTGTACTTGTGGGGAGGTCACATAGCCACTCTTTTCTAACTAAGGCTTTCCAGACCTTCCAAGCAGCAGCATCATCCAATGAGAACCATTAAATATAAATAAATTCAAAATAGTTCAAGGGATTAATATAATGGTCATTTCTGCATTGTATGTTTACTGAATCTATAAGTCTATGTTAACATAAGATTATTAAAACAGCCTCTCACAATTAAGGAAATATCAAGGTTAAGTTTACTTGTGTAAAGATAAATAACCATCTTGTGCATATATATTTGATATGCCCTTTAGCAAAAGCAAAATTAGTCATATAATGAAAGACCACATCGTATTTCAAATGAAAAAGAATGTCTCTTATTTCCTAATTTTGAGAGGTCATAATTTACAGAGATTTTTGGATGTGTAGTATCAACATTTCAAAAACCAGACTGATTAAAATAACAACTCTATTACATTACCAGTCTCTCGGCCACTAACAAGTTTGAACTGTAGATTCATTGTTCAGACATGTCAACCAGCACTGGTAACCACCTATTAACTGTCTATAATCACAGGTTGTTATTCTTTATGTGGGTGAGATAAATGAATCCTCATACATTTTGCCACTGGCTTTCACTGCAGAAGATGATGAAGCACAAATAAAGCTCAAACCATGCTCCTCATTTCCTCTCCAACCTTCTTATCTCCTTCAAGGTTCAAGTGGCACCTTTCAGGTCCTGCTAATTCCACTTTATCTTCTCCCAATTTTTCTTCTCACCAGAGAGCCCCTTGCCTCTTTCTGTTTCAGTCAGATTTCCCCTGTATGTAGGTGTGGTGGTTTTGTTCCTGCAGCTGTCTCTGCACCAAAGACCATATTCCATTTTTTTTTCCTACGAAGGCAAGACCTTCTCAAAGAAAGGGATAATAAGAATTTAACATAGTCACATAGTGTTATTCTCAGACTTATTCTCAGCCTGTTACAGGTTTTCTTTTTGTTTCATTAATTTGGACATTTTGGTGTGGCTGAAACCTTCAGAGAAAAGGTACAACCCATGGCAGACTTGTGGAAGTTCACCCTAAAATACTAGTTTTGTCAAAACTGTAGATGACTAAATGCAAGGTTTCATGATGGAAATTACTGGGTGCTCTTAATAACAAGAAGTGACATACCAGCCCTGAATGTGAAAGTATGCGAACTGCATTTATGCTTTGCGAGTACACTTCCTGAAGTAGCTGTGAAACAGATCTGTTCTTAGGTATCCAGCCCATCTCTGCTTTCTTTGGTGCTGAAATTACTGTGACAGATTTCCAGCATCCGTGTTTCCCTTTCACCTGACTTCCCAAAACACATTAATCTTCCAGCCCGGACTCTCTGGCCACACACGAGTTGAGATTTACTGCTGTGAGATTTTGATGCCAAGGCCAGGAATG
The DNA here is from genome assembly GCF_000737465.1 of Haliaeetus leucocephalus. Classification (NCBI taxonomy): domain Eukaryota; kingdom Metazoa; phylum Chordata; class Aves; order Accipitriformes; family Accipitridae; genus Haliaeetus; species Haliaeetus leucocephalus. Next base: position 10,880,214 of record NW_010973187.1, on the reverse strand, counting down.
TATTTTTCCACCAAGAATAGTATACGGTATGTGGCAAGCTTCCTGTCTGGTCTCACTGCTTTTGCCATTTTGGACTGGCGTAAGAGGCTGCTGCAGAAAGGTTCTCCTCATGAGTTGTCTTTTGTCTTGCTGCCATTTTCCTTTGACTGACTTCAATCTCAAAAACTTGTTCCATTCGGAATGGTTTATTACCAACCGGGGCTTACAAAAATAGCATAAAGAGACTATTTTATGTAAAGAAAATAGACTTATGTTTCCAATGTGCTCTTGATATACTTCATAAGTTAATAAGCAACTTGTGAAACTTTAATTTGTTATTGTAAATTGCAAAATTGTTATGTTTTTTTAAAAAAGTATTCAGAGAACAAATAGATTCCTTTCACAAAAATTGCTATAGCTCTTTGTTTGCACATACATAACATATAACAGGGCAGCATTATCTGCCACGCAGAGAACTGGGCTGAAAATTTTACTTAGTTCCTACTCTACCTTTGGGTTGCTAGATAACTTTAGGGAAGAAATTTTCCATTTCTGTGCTGTAATTTCTCGTCAGGGTCACCCTGAAGAAGTTGGAGCTTTAAACAAAATTTGATAATGTCGAATGGTCAAGCTGTGAGATTTGAGTCCTGCAGATGGTGTATCCCATGTTCAGTGTGTGATTTATCACATGATAATATTTGCAAATGGAAACATCTTTAGCTGGCAACAGTCCTGTATTTTTATCTGCGTGAGTCAGCCAAGAAAAGTAGGTATTATTTATTGAACTTCCTTTATTCATATAGGAGAAGTAGTTTCAACAAAAAAGTCACTTATTATGAGACCCCCTTAGGCCTGATGAATTTACAGTCATCTAAGATGAAAAGGGAAGAGGAAGAAGCACTGTTGTCTCATTTCAAGAGGCAAAGAGTTACGGGCTTAAACGCATGGACAAGTTCCCACGGATATAACAAGTTACTGAAGAACAACCAGCGTGTTGTAACTGCCCTTTTGTGTTCATTTGGTCTGTGGCAAATGTGAAGTAATTCAAATAATCCTTATTCTTTTCCATCACATATTTTTTTGAGGACCCAAGAAATGTAAATCAATTCACACTTGTCACAGGCTAAGAGATTGAAGATAAACATTGCAGATCAGCTATATTGGGTAACTCATTATGGCACTGTGACTTTCCACATGTCTGTGACTTGAGACCTAGATTGACTTTCTGTGCCAAACACTGAATCGACACTTCTTGAGCCTTACTCCCATGTCTAACCTAAAGACAAAATCAATACCACTTTTATATTTTTTCAGTGTCAGCCTGACAACAAGAGTAACTCAAGAAAGACTAGCCCTAAGGTATAGTGGGCCTGACGGGAAAAAGAAGATATCAAATGTATTGAAAGAACTAGATTTCCAGACATCATTTGTAGACTCAAGAAGCCTGAATATTCAGATAAGTAACTAACATTTGGAATATTTATTCAGCAAAAGCAAAGTTGAAGCTTTTGGAGGTTAGCCAGTTCACCATCACTATTCATTATTATTAACATGGTGTTATTCCAAACAACAATCCTTTAGTTGACGTGATTATGATTGCACCTAATAATGCATCTTGAGGACAAGAGAAAAATTCTAGCAATGTATTTGCAGCAGCTGCTTAGTTTTAGTATGGTCACTGTGATTTTTGAATTGTTACTCCCACAGGCCTTGTGTTTCTTTTTTTGATTTGTGGAGAATAAAGGGTTTTGGTTTGTGGGTTTTTTTCATAAAATATTAGAATAGAGTTTGACACTGGGAAGAGAAACTGGGATCATTAATGATCGGTCAGAACACCAGCATAATCAATTACATTTTTTCTTCTTCCAAGACACTACCAATTGTTTGGGCTCAGGAGAAAGAGGTTGTCAGTTGTTAATATCTGTAGCATTTTGCTGGTAGTATATATGTAGCCTTTTTCTTTCAGAAAAAGGGTGGGTTTATAAAAATATAATAAGCCAACTCTGATGAAAGAAAGTTTATAATTTATTCTTTTGTTTACAAATGTCTCAATGCCACTTGCTGAAAATTTTGCAGTCTGGTCCTTCTGGTTGCTTAAAAAATACAAGAGTGTTAAAATCCATAATGTCCATGACTCCTAGACCAATCTGTGGTCCATTTTCTGCTGAAGTAAGCTCTGGAAGTATATGTAACAGCAGTCACAGTTCCTTATGAGGAATAAAGATGAGCCAACACAGACAGATCACTGAGTACAGAAGGTTTATTGTACAGTCTATTCAGCACATTACCTAAACTAAGCTAAACTCAGTGGCTGGAAATAAGTCTATTTAACTGTCTTCAGAAAAACTGTCTGGAAGAAGATGTGACAGTGTGTAAGAGAGAATATCATCTTCTTTCGGGTGGATACAATGATTTATTTCGGCAATTGCTGGGCTGTGCTTCAGAACTTTCTTGACTTATTTAAGGCCCTTTCCTCTCTACCCCAAACTCTATCCTCCAAACCAGTCTTTTATGCATTTTAGTCTTTATGACGGGTGAGATTTGTGTCATATTTGTTCTTGGTCATATTTTTTCCTCTTTCAAGAAGATTACACGAGATGGAATCACCTGGGGGCAAAGAGAGAAAGTATCAGAGACTTCAGGGTGTGACAGGCAAAAGCTTGTAAACGTGGGACTGGGGAAATGTGACTCAGAGATGATGAAGGTGCTGTGAAGAACAAGACTGATCAGCCAACGTTTAGATAAAAGAAAATGAGAAACTCCCTAGGGATTAGACTGTGTACAAAGTTTACTGTATTTCAAAGATCATTGAGTTAATTACAACATCGTATGAAAGCAAAGTTCCACCTGCAAGGATGCATGGGGAAAGGGGAAGTTGGTGCATAAATATTTCTTATTTATTTTCTATACTCCTTGGATAAAAAGAGTTCTAAAAAATTCCTCTGTATAAGAAGAACTCACAAATTCTAGTTTACTTTCTTATAAAAATGTAGCTTTTATTGATTTTAAAAGCCTGGTGGCCTTCTTCAGGGAGCTCATTATAAGGGAAAGGTCTAGATAGGTCTACTTCAAAGTAATAGTTAACTTGGAATCCTATCAATACTTTTCAAAGAAAAGTCTCTCATGTGAAGTCTGTGCACTGTTACTTTTTCTCTGTCTTTCTCTCTGTGTGCATGTGTCTGTATGCATACATACATATCTCCTAGAAGTACAACTGTATGTTTGTATGTATGTATATACACATGCATATATATATATAAGTAAACATATATGAAGAGAGAGATATATATTCTTAAATACATCTATTACTTCATTCAATAGAAAGTTGCTTAAGGAAAAGTCTCATTTTAATTAATTGATTATTTACAAAACATTACTGAAGAATACATTTCACATGTAAATGCATATCATACTGATTTGACAAGAACAAAGCCAGTTAATTGATCCCAGTTGCAATGAATAGAATTTCTCTCCTACCATTTCAGTCTTGCTTTTGGAGGTACCTTCTGAAGTTAAAATTGCACATGTGGCATAGACCTGTATTTCAGCAAATGAGTTCTGTTAGCATAGCCATTAGGGTTAAATTTATGTGAACAGGAGACCAGGAGCAGTCTACTAGTCCCAGTGGATTCCTTCAGTTTGGATCCACAATCTGTGTAAGTTATGATAACAGTCTAATTAGCGCTTTGGACGTACAGTTTTCCACTTGGTAGATAGACTACAATAGCTCTTTCAGAAATTCTACTCATTATGTCTTATTAGTATTAGGCAAGACAATATAAATCTCATTTCACAAGAGATTTATAAGAACTCCTACTGGGAAGTGGTCCTTTTTCAAATGACCCCTAGTTTCTTTTTCTGTGTGTCAGCTGGATATTTCTAGAATACAGTCTTTAATATAATGTATAGTACATAACAGTATCTAAAAATGTCAATGTCTGAGAAAGTAGATAGTATTTCTTCAAGTTAAAATTGTTTTGAGGAAAAAATAATGCTAATACTAGTATTTCACCAAATGACTACATCAAAATGAAAACATTTTTAGTATATATTTCCCAATCAAACTCTGAAAAATTCTAAATGGCTTAACTGTAATTTATTTTCATTCACACATGAAGGTGAGCATCTTGATTCTGGATAGGAATTTCAGTTTTAGGTCAAAAGAATGTTTTTTTGTTCCATTCAAAAAAAGTTTGGTTTGTTTTTTGTTTGTTTGTTTGTTTGTTTTAAAATAGAAGTTCATTAATCACCAAAGCTTTACACATCTGATCTGGTTTTAGTGAACTGCCTTTTGATTTTTTTGTCTTGGATTAACATATATTCATTTTGATTGGCTTTTATAGGAATATGGCATGGCTAATTAAATGTTGAGAGAGTATTAAATTTCTTAAGATAGCTCTATCTTGTATAGTTAAAAAAGAAATTGGAAAATACTATTAATTCTGCTTCTGGTAGAGTTTGAGTATGAATAGCTGTCCTATAAGCACAAGTTTCCCATCCTACAAAATTAGTCTGCTCCTTTCAAACCACAGCCAGAGGGCGACCCAACCTGTAGCTGATGTTCAGTGTCAGGAATTTGAGCCCGAACTCAGAACCATGACTTGGTAGAAATCCCATAGCTAGATCTGGAGTACAACCAGCTGGATCTGGGATAAGCTGTACAGAGAATAATTTCAGTATAAGGTATGGTAATGGTTCATTTATCATAACTTTCTACACTGTTACTGTGTTTTTTGCTGCTGTAGATGACCAAATCTGAACATTAATTACACTGTGTATGCTGTCATGCCATTTGAACAGGGTTTGTGTGAATAAGAAGAAAGTAATGGGCCTCCGTGTTTCACATTGCATTGGCAGGAAAGTGCACATGGTTTGGCAAGTTCAGTGTTCGTGGAGCGTATTCTATATTCAGTGTGAATTACACAAGTGTCCAAACTCCCTATGCACTGACAAATCCTGCAGAAAGTATTTGATATTTGGTTTTAGAAGCAAACGTGGTTCCTATTGCACTGTAAGAGACTATGTACGTCTTGATTGTAGTTCACATTTTTAGTGTCAGCAAAACAATATATTTCTCTGTATGAAAACAGAGAGGCTAAGATGCCTTCGCTTACATCTGCATGGGCCAATGACTCATGCTGTATTTTAGGAACAGGCCAATTTTCAGTCTTTGATCACTGTCAGCTGAACAATGATTTCCAAAGCCAAAAAAGACAAAAAAAGTGTGATTTCTTCATCTGTTAAAACGAAGTACAGTGTACTTAGTAACAATGAAAAATAAATGCATGGAGTCAAATTCTGGTTACATACAACAAACTTAATTTGTAATAAACCCTTTGAATGTATTTATGGTAAAGTATATGTAAGCAGATGCATTTCCCAGTTGCTCTGAACAGGGGATGAAAGCAAAGTTTGTAAATTCAATGGACTGTTCATTTTACCTAAACACAGGTGATTTAAACCAAAGGTCTCCATTGCCTTGTGTCTTGAATATCTTTAATCCCAAATATGTTTTTAGGTTCTTATTTGTTTATTTTAGTAGCCTTTTACTTTCCTGTGCATATATGGGAATCAGTCTGAGTAAGATCAAACACATGGCTTGCTTTAGCTTTTTCTGAAGGTATTGTCTCAGGTTACAAAAGCTATATTTTGTATTTCTGTCATTTGCTATGGAAAAGGTAATAAAACAGTATGTATAAAGCAATTAAGTAATTCACCAAGCTTGGGTATTAATTTAATTCAGGTATTTTTATTTCCTACCTATTTTTATTCTTGCAACCTGTGAATGAATCGTTTTGACCCTAATACAACTTTATGTGAGATATATGAAAAATGCTTGTAATATATTTAAGCCTTTAGGCTTTATAAGGGAGATTTTCTTTCAGTTAAAAAAAAACGAACAAACAAAACCAAAACCATAAGTTGCCTGGTTTTAGTTGTTTCTTTTTTTTTTTTCTTCTTTTTTTTAGAGATGTTTTAGAACAAAGAAATCCAATATAAATCCTATTTAATATCCTCAGTTTCAAAATTTGACCTATATATTTGGGGTTACAGATGAGATGTCCTAGTCACAGTGAAACCTGTTGCATACCTGGATTTCACCAGGCACAATTTGGAAAGTCATAGAATCAGAATCATAGAATGGTTTGGGTTGGAAGGGACCTTAAAGATCATCTAGTCCCAACCCCCCTGCCATGGGCAGGGACACCTTCCACCAGACCAGGTTGCTCAAAGCCCCATCCAACCTGGCCTTGAACACTGCCAGGGATGGGGCAGCCACAGCTTCTCTGGGCAACCTGTGCCAGCACCTCACCACCCTCACAGTGAAGAACTTCTTCCTTACATCTAATCTAAATCTCCCCTCTTTCAGTTTAGAGCCATTACCCCTTGTCCTGTCACTACAGGCCTTGGTAAAGGCCTCTCTGTCATTCTTATAAACTCCCTTTAAGTACTGAAAAGTTGCAATAAGGTCTCCCCGGATCCTTCTTTTCTCCAGGCTAAATAACCCCAACTGCCTCAGCTTTTCTTCATAGGAGAGGTGTTCAGGCCCTCTGACCACTTTTATGCTGATTCCCCAAGACCTGGCTAAGATCAATGCATGCATTTAGTACATGCATATAAAGTATTTTCCCTATTTAACAGAAAATAGACTTCCTTACCAACATCTAGTGGGCCAGAAGAGCCATGATTTATGATAAAACAATGTTTTGGGGGCTGTACAGGAACTTTCTTTCCAGTTTGAAAGCAAAACCCAGCTGAAAGCATGTTTTTGAAAAATGTCTCTTCATGTAAAAAAATGGGTTATATTTGGAACTTATCCCAACATAATTGCACTGATTCTCTGCAGAAACCATCACTGTTCCACACCTTGGAGTTTTTCCTAGCTAGTCAGGTGGGTTATGAATCATAAGTACTATCACAGCAGTAGTAGAAAGTACAACAAAACACTCATCAGCTTGCAGAATGCATTGCACAGACTTTGGGATGTCTGTCCCCACGCTGACAGTTGCTCTGCCGGAAGAGAAATTAAGCAAATACTGCTACCACCTTCAATGTCTGTCTCAGCCTACATTAAAAGGCAGGAGTGCTCCACTCTTTGCTTCCAGGTCTTGTCTTGTGTGCCCCCAGTTGTTGCCTGGCTCTGCACCTCTGCATTTCTGGATTGCCTTTCAAATGAAAGGAAGGGAAGAAACCAACACTCACTACAATAAATCCGCTAATGGGCACAACTTGGTGGCCCACTGCAGGGTATAGCTGCCCCACAGATGGTTAGGTATGCGTACTGTACAACGTGGCCTGGGGTTACTTGCGAGCAATACTGGAGATAGAAAATAGACAATGTTTTTGCAGTGAGCTTTTTATGACTGTACAGAGCTCTGTTGGCTTTTGGGTTGTGCTTAGGTGCAGAAATTTGGCTTATATGGAATCAAATTCATATAGAGTTATAAAGAAAAGGTAAAAGAACTTTTTCCTTGTTTTACCAGCTGCCTGCAACGCCTGCTGATTCCATGAAAACTGAACTCAGAATGTCACCTTCTTTTTAATTACAAAGCCAAGAATCAAACTATGCTTACCGAAATATAAAAATAGAAATCTCTGCAGACAAGATACCATTATCCAATGTCTTGTTAGTAATTCATTTGTTTTAAAAAGAATTGCCAAGAACAAGTCACTGTTAATTGTATAGCAGGTTATATTTACTTTTCACAAGAATGTCAGATGGAACTGCATTTTCAAAACCCTTTTTACGAGTAAATCTCAAACTTTCCAGTCTCGTCTAAAAAGGGAAGTTAGTGTTCAGAAAGGTAGGATGTGATTTTATGGAACACTAATTATCCCAAACTAACTCCCAATGTGAACAGTCCAGCTCTAGAAGTAATTAGTGTGCCAATATATTTCTATATTAGCTTTACACAGAAAAACTTTCCTGTGAAGACAAGGCCTCAGGCACCTTTTATTCAACAAACTCCTTTCATTTTTTTCAGCAAAGCCTTATTTTACTGCAACATTTCTGTATCTGTGTGGTACAAACTCATTTTGCCAGAGAAGTTGCAAAGAAAGCCTTAATAAATGGGGCAGCATCTTAACTTTACATTTTGAAGAACAAGTATTGGGAATGCAACACTCCCGACCCCCAATAGACCCAAGCACATGGCTCTCAAAATTGTACAGAGATGGGAGAAGAAAAGAAAGACATCCTCAGGGAATTATATGCACCACTGTGAGATCTTACCTACACCAACTATGGCAGCCTAGTTAATCCTCAGAGAGCTCCTACATTTCCAAAAATGACCAGCTACTTTGAACAAGGAACTAAAGTAGTTATGGTTGCAGCATAGAGGAGATGATAATGTCAGAAAGAAATGTTGCACTTACATAATCTCCATCATGTTTCAAATGAACAGATTCTTGCTTTTTCTCAGTAAATTCCTTACAGTTGTGAATATGCTTTGAATATCCTGTGAATTTATCCTTTGTGTATCCTTAGGCATTATAAACATGCATTCATATACCATTCATAGCAATTCTTTATTCCTTGGAGGAAACACTAGCGAAACGCAGGTATCAGGTCGCACACAATCATTGTACATGTACTGACCAAAAGTATCAGCACGTACATGGGTCTAAAAAAGTACCCTAAGTCCTTTGAATTTGAAGGTTATACTCACATATGAATATAATTAGTATTACAGCTACAATGAAACCCCCTCAAAGCCTAAAAGAACAATAAGAGTTTGAGATTAATCTACAAAGTTTATTGTGACAACCCAGCCTTTTATATACAGATTTGCATAAGTAGATCTCAAAGACCATTTCGACTGTATAAGTGCCATTATGTCCTTACTAGTCAGGGAAACTGAGACTCAATATTGGGGTTATTTAATCCAAAAATGGTCCATCAACAGAAGTAGAAACTGCATTAACCTATATGATAAGCTAGTAAATCATACCTATCTCAGAAATTAAAGAGTTGTGTTGTTGAAAACTGCCCATTCAGTCACATCAAGTTATGGCTAAACTTAGTGGCCCTGTGTAGTCCCCTCAAAGAGCAACTTCATATTTTCAAAGAATTCAACATTCACTGTTAATTTCTTCCTCTTTGCAGCCCAGACAAATATTATTTTTATTTTTTTTTACAGGAGGAAGAAGGTGGGGCAAAGAAATTAGGACTTTTCTCGAAGCTAAACCAAAATTTTCTGGGAGAGACAGGATTACCCTTCAAGAGTTCTGGTTTCCTGGACTGTGTTCAGGCCACTTTCTCACTTCTATTCCTTAAAAAAATACAAATATACGTGCTCATCTCTCTGCTTAGTATATAATTTCTAGGTTTAAAGTCTATGGTGTTAACATCACAACATTGCTAACCTTTTCCCCTTTTTTATTTCAACATTAAACTACAAGTCTTTACAGTAATGCTTCAGGACAGAAGGAGGCCATGTAGTCCACTGCAGTCGTTCCCAGTAACACTTCGCTAATGTTTTCATTGCTTCAAAGTGCTTGTCTAACACTTTTTGAATGATCACAGCTGTGGTTTCTGGTGCCATCTCAGATGATCCATTCTCCATGTTAATTACGCCTTTGCATTCTGCTGATTGTCATAGTGCCTGATCTTCTCTTGTTTGACCTTGTGTCTGTCAGCATTAAAACTTCCAAAGTTCTATGTAACTTTATCATATTTCTTGTCTCTTTTCTCTTTAACATTTACAGTGAACAGAGAAGCATGAAAAGGGTTTATACCCCAGAACCCTGTGTATTAAAGCCTGACTCCCTGCACATGAACTTAAGATGGATGGAGATGAGAATCCAGGTTTCAGATTTCATACCTCAAGTTACTTGACAATGCCTAGTAAGAATTGCTATTCCACATTCCTCTGCTTAGGCAAGGAAATGTACTTATCTTTTCCTTGGGTACAAGAAGCCACATATTAAAATGCAGAGGCCAAATTCATACTCTATCTCCCACAGATTTTGAAACAACTTTCTTCTGAATGTGGCAAGCTGATTAATAGAGCGTTTCTTCCTAGCCACTTGCACCTCAGCAGTGACACTTTCAATTATAACAATACTTTAAATTTAAGGCTCACATCTACATTTCACATTTCACTTCTAGTTCAGTGAAAGACAGTGGTTACAATCAACTGCATGTATGTTGTGATTTGAGATCACCTAGCGTAGCACCCCTTCAAGGCAGCACTGAAGCAATCAGGACAGCAACATTTAACAATTCATGGAAATTTCTCACTGAAGTCTGGAGTACCAGAGACCCCAAGAACAAAAGAGCTCACTGAGGTGATTTTAAGGGTGGGGAGCATCCTGTGATCTAGCTCCAGCAGTAGTGTGCAAATGCAACAAGGAGATTTGCAGTCATGTTTTTAGTATGTTTCTTTCATGCTGGTAGTCTGGGGCAACGTGGCTAAATTTAGAAACTTCAGGAACTCAGCAGAGCCCCATGAGAAAGTAAGTATCAGCCAATTACCTGCCCCTCATGAGGCATCTGTTCTTGTTCCCACTGTGTTCCAACAAATACTATTGAGAAGGCCAGCTGGGGAATCACGGTCTCTCACATAGGTAAAACACCAGCAACCAAATATTCTGCTAAATCTTGCCTCTTCGTAAGGCCATGGCTCCTAGACTCCGGCTCCCTAGACTCAGGTTACCTAATGCTGTCAGCTCTGAGCCAGAAGTTTACACCTCTAGTAGAGGCAGTATCTCTGTGAGAGGCGGCAGGTATAAATCACAAATGCTTATATCCTGAAAAGTATTTTTTGCATTCACTTCCCGTTCATTTTTCCTAAACATTTAATATTTACTATTCACTAAATATTACTAGCATAGCTACTACTCAAACTTGTGTTTTGTTTCTGTATGTATTTTTCAAAGAAATACTTTGTGCTGTCCCTACATACACACTCTCCCCAAATTTTTTTTTTCAAAGCCTTCTTGAATCCTTTCTCCCTAATTTTCAGTATCTTGCTTATTTGTCCTGTTATTTTAAAACATAAATAATGCATAAGAGTTTCCCCTCTATTTCAGTAGCCTTTCACTATCTTTTTTCTTACTTGCATCTCTAGACTTTTTGTGTGGTTCAGAAATGAACTTCAAGCACTATAGACTATCTTTTATTTTGGATACTTGGTAAACCTTTGGCACCATGAAAACTAACGAAATTCAAGAAAAAAAATTCACTCAAATATCTATTTCTTGTTGTCCATCCTGATTCTCCTCCCCACTCAATTCTTTCTTCTTCTAATTATGATCTGAAAAGACACCTCGTGAGCTGAACAAGATGTACAGAACAGTTGGTCTAGTATTATGTCTCTGTTTTATAACTTTCAGTATTACCCCACTGAGTTTCATAACTATGTTTTCTTGTTCCTTTGTTTGTAATCTGCAAATTGCAGAATTCTCTCCCAGTTGTGATCTAATCATGGAACTGCAGTGAGAAGATTTTGCCAGCTTCTGTTTCTTTTTCCTGATTAATAGTTTCTTCATCTCGCTGCGGTTTGTGTTGGTTTTGGATGCTGTGGAACAGTCTTCAGCTGATCTTTTGATCATGCACTTTTCAAAAATGTTCTCCTTTCATGGCTGGATTCAGCTTGGCTTCTAATATATCTTGCCAGTGCCTTCAAAGGCCACAATAAGCATGTTTAGATGGTATTTGCCACAAAAGTCTAGATGGCATTTACCTCTGAATGGCAGAGGTAAGTAAGCTCTGCCTGTGGGGCTGTCCCTCCCTGTGCTCCAAGACAGCCAACAGCCATGCAAAATCCAACAGATCAAAAGGCCGGACACATCAGCTCTAGCTTGGGAGAATTTAACTACATTCCTATGGCTCCCCTTTGACTGTGTGTATGGGCAGGCCTCTCTTTGCCTGCTTACAAAACACTATATTAAGAGATTCTTTATGAACCTGGTCCTTGTTCTGCCTCCCTACTCAAGACAGTAGTGAGCCTGTGATGCAATACACCAACATTACTGATAGTTAACTTGGCAATACATGATGGTGATTCCTATTAAAAACGTGGAGGTCCCTCCAATGCCTCAGGAAATTAGCTCTTTAATATTGCCCTCTATAATGTATTCTCATTTCCCTTTCTTTGCAGACTTTGACTCCAATGCATTTGAATATCCCTAACACGCTGTTTAGCTTCCAGGCAATGTCCAGTTGTTCTCCAGAAGTTAGAATGCACACGTACCTGTTATTTCTTGACAAATAGTAAGTCTCTTAGCCATCTCTGACAAAACAGTAAATTGTGGCTTCTTGACTTAAGGCTGCAAGTATGTCCAGAGGTGACTTTCCCTGGGTTGTATCACAGTGGTAGCGGTAGTTAACTATGTGTCAGCTTTGAGGAGTCTGATTTGTGTCTTTCCTTTAACATCTATTACATCTCTGACAGGTTATTCAATGTGGTTATAGCTATTGATCTCTCTTCTAACTGTGGTGAGGTGTTAAAAATTAGTGGCTCTACGTATTTCCACATTCTATGCTCTATAGCAGTCATTAACTGGTAGGTGAGTCTGAGTGTTATTCATTTCAGTGAAAATGAAAAAGCCTTCTTCCACTTGACAGTAGCTGTGGATGGGGAATTGCACTCTTCCTTCACATTTTTTTTTTTTTTTACTGGTTAAGAGGTTTGAGTTGGGTTTGACTTAGCCTGAAACCTCCACGAGAGCCATTGTTCCTGTTCTTCTCAGAGAAGCCATTTTGCACTGTAACTCAGTAGAGCGCTTGGTGTCCATTCACTCTTTTTAAAAAAAACTGTATAATTTGAACATGGTTCTCATTGCTGGTCTTTTATGCTGAGCCTGTTTCCACAGCATGCCTCTCAGTTGTTGCATAATGTAATTTTTCCCATCAACTTGTAAGCAGCTGAGGAGTCAGAGCTGAATAAAGCTGAGATAAAGGCTGTATATGTGATGTAAATAGATGTGAACTGGCAATTTAATATTGCCCTTTCATTTCTCCATACTGTATAGGACTGTGAAAGCAGAATCTGGCAGAAACTATGCAGTGTTCACAACTAACAAGTAAGCTTTGAATTTAAACTTGATAATTTACGTGGGTGCAAGCGGATGCCTGTGAGCGAGATGAAATGATTTAGTCTAATGGCAGTACAGTCTCTGATTTGGAGAATTTTAGGACTCAGATTTGTAACCACTGAAATGCAAAGCAACATATGCTTCATCAATGGATTAATAAACTAAACTAAGACTTAGCCAACAATCTATATAAAGTACTAGCAATATACATACAGATATTCTCTGTTATAAATATTATTTGAATGATAAACTGAAACCATCAGTGAAAAATTAAAATGAGACCTGTACAGTTTTAAACTACTCTTAAAAAATAACATCCTGTTACTAGATGGTTTACAGACAAATTATTGGACTCAATAGAGGGGAAATTCTTTTGCCTGTGTTATACAGGAGGTCAGGTTTGATGATCGAATGGTCCCTTCTGGCCTTAAAAGCTATGAATCTACTCCTTTTCTACAATGTACACATAAAAGGTCAAATTTCCAAGACTGGAATATTTCACTGAAGGACCAGAAGCTCTCTAAGATGTCTTTAAAATAATGAAGGGGGTAAAAAAGACATAAAATAAGGACAAGAGAAGGAATACAAAATAAACTAAACTAAGCAATTTCTATCTTTCACCCTACAAATGGGAATAAAATGTTAAATATCAGAGCATGCCATGTGCTTCCAAAAGTACTTATGTGGCAGTGCTTAAAAACAACTGCAGCACACAGCCCAAGCTAGTCTGTTTTGCAAGGGATGTTTATGCATAATCTCTCACCTAACAAGAACCTGAAATTCTTTACTCAGGGGAAAAATATTTTGTGAACTGAATGTGTACATGTCACCCCATGTAAATACATAAACATAATTAAGGAGTTGCAGTGAGAAATACCAGGATGAAAATAGCTACTAACTACCGAACAACATTACCACAGTCCTGGTATTAGCATCCACCCTCCCATACCATCCTGAGAGTGAAATATCTACAGAACAACATTTTCATTTTTGGAGTTTATGCTCTAATATCAGTAGGGATTTCAGTGTTTAGAGAAAGTCTCAATGAGGATCATTCTTAAAAAAGGGGGTACATCTTTTTGAGGCACCTTTTAGATCTTGTTTCTAGCTGTGCCTTTTTTTATAAAGACATTATACACTAAAAATTATGTTCTACTATTTTAACTCTAAATAGTTATTTGGTGGCACCATAGAAAAAAATCCCACTCAACAACAAATAGTGCAAGCCTATACCTTCTTAACAATCTGTACATAATTTACTTTCCTCTAAATATTTGCATTTCTCATAGATGACTTATCAAATACAAACAGTAATGAACATTCCTTGTCCTCTATCCTGATAAGCTCAACTTGTTTGCAACATTGACTCCCTTATAATGAGAGGCTTCTAAACTGTAATAAAAAAGGGATACATTAAAATAATATGTGCTACATATTAATTCCCTCCATCCACATGATCTTTATTTTGTGCCTGATTAACCTGCACTACCTGGCAAGCGATTAATTTCTAATCCATACAACTGTTTTCTGACCAACTCTCTGTGCCTGCGGATAAGGCAAAAGTAGTAAGACATGATGTTTGGAAGAAAAAGCGCTGAGCTAGAGAACACAGTGAGAGGTGTTTTATTCAACTGTCAGTCTTGCATATAGCAGCTCTTACCCAAAGACCCAAGAGCACTCAGATTTTACAGCCTATATGTTAGATCACTGTACCCATTATTGAAATTCAGCTAAGGCTGGAGAAAGAATAGAACAGCCTTGTGAACATACATCAAGATGACACAGAGGGTAGGAGAGTAATAAGGAATCTTCATACCAGTGTAAGAAATATAAATATAGGAGCAATTAGTTAAGTGAAATTAGGTAAAGATCCAAGAATTGTGGCTCTGCATCACTTAAATCTAGCTTTATTACACTTACATCTCACTCAAAGGATAATATCTCTCAGAATTTCTGTAATAATAGGATATTGTACTTCTATTTAGTATAATATACTTTGTGTTCCTATACCTCATTATTACTAATAGCAACTAATTACTGCAAATAAATTACCTGATATGAGTGGGTCAGAGTTTTACTTGTGGTGCAATGATTTGTGAAGCTTTTTGCAGGATTAATAGTTTCATTTCTAAATCTGAAAAACAGGATTTTTTTGTGAACTGCTTATAGTAGGAAAGCAGTCAGAAACAATGCTGTAAATCTCCTTGTTTTCCAAGGTACCTGAGCTAAGTCCAGTTGAGCTCATATTATGCAAAGTTTCAAAAATCAGACGAATAATGGAACTCTTATTCTGTGCAAGTAGAATTCTTATTTTAGACCTAGCTGTGATAACATCATAAAATTTCTTGCTGGCTCCCTTTCTGTAAAAACACAAAGCAGGTTTTATACAAATTCTCTTCCCTACACGCCACACCCACCCACCCCACCCCTACTTAGGAAAGGGAAATTCTTGACAGAAACCCTCACTGGCAGTGACCATCTGTCTTTGTGTTCACTGGTAGGTGCTAATTGGCATGGGTGAAAAGAGGTGGTAATAAACACTTAGCCCAGTGTAGCCAGCCCTGTTTGACTGAAAAAGAAAATTGTTTGAACTTTACTCGATCTTCAACAAATAGAGCTTTTTAGGGTTACAAATGTTTAGGTTTTTACGGATGTTAAGAACACAGTAGTTGTGTCTATAGGGATATGGAAAAACATACAGGCCTGACTCTCTGATCAGTTTTATAGCAAAGGAAAAAGAATTTAAGTACTGGTACATTTTCAGCTGTTAACATAGCTTTTGTTTTAACACTTCCTGCCCCAAAGGAACAGTTTTGGTGCTTGTAGCCTACAAGCAGAATTAAGTTTCAGAGAACAGAGGCTTTGGTGTACTCTATACCTTTGTATAATGCCCTGATTTCACTGGAAGTTTCTCAAATGTCATAAGGTTTAAGACTAAGGTTGAAATGTGAAAAAGGAAAGTGAAGATCACAATGTCACTCTATACATGTGTTTTGTATATGAATTACACAACATGGCAGTCATACTCAATGTATATGCTCAATACCACATTTCTTTCCCCAGATTTGAAATGAGTACCACTATATTCAATAAGCTAACCCAGGGCAAAGAGCAACTGGAAGAATCAGATCCATCTGACGTGGTTCTGACTTCAATATATTATTTGGTTTTCTCAAAAAGTGTGAAGATATAAGATAGTTTGAAGGAAAGGTTCTAATTTTCAGGTGCGCAAAGTTTAAATATTATTTATTTGCATTTCTGCAGCTATTTCACTGGTTTTATCCAAGAACTCACATGTATCTTTAAATATTTTCATTTTGCCTAACTTGAAAGCTAATCTGAACCTTTTTAGGTATGAGCTCTACAAAATAAATTTTAAAATCCTCCAAACAAGTCTTTTCAGTATCAGTAATAGATTGTGCTGAAAAATCATAGTACGATCTTTTGAAACTGTTAGATACCAGAAGAACTATATTGCAGCATTATTTAGTGCTGCAAAATATTAAAGGCAATAAAAATATTTTAGAACCTAACAAAAAAAGAAATATTGATTCATTTTGAGTGCTGACTGTCTGTGATTTTTAAGTTATCCTTGCTGAACTTACCAATGTTCAACAGACACCCTGGGATTTCAAATTAGAAGTCTAATTTTTACATGGGAAAACATAGGTGAGATAAAACTAATCTCTTGTTTCTGTTTACAGCAATGCTACTACTCCTCTACCCCTGCTAAATCCATTCCTGCTTTATGCTTATCTTTTTCCATGCGAGTTCAAGCCATAAATAAATTAATAGATGTAAATTTGAAATTTGCGACATTTTCCTTCTTTCAGTTCTTTTCAAATTTCATCCTTACAGGGACAGTATTTCACTAAATATCTGTAGAACATGTAACATAAGAAGGACTACATCTCAGCTGGTAACTCCAGTTGCTACTGATATCAAGAAAAGGGCCTATATCATTCATTTCTTATGCCATTATGGATCTGATCCCAAACACCTAGAATTCTCAGCTATATCTTAGTTCTAGAAGATTAGAGAAACAAAATAATTTCTAAATTTATATATTTGCAAAGTGACACTTGCTAGTAGAGTTGTTAGAATCTTATTATGTTTCTTCTCTTGGAAGGTTTATAAAAGCTACTCCATCCATATTAAATTCTAAAGTGAAATAGATTTATGTGGGAGAGAACTTAATCTCAGCCTAACATCAGTACAGTACCCCAAAGGATTACAGTTCATGTCTAATTGAGCTTTCGCAGTGCAGTCACAATCACCTACATGAGGAGATAAAAAAGATGTCATAAGTCTTGAAGAGAAAATACTTTATTCTGTTCTGCTTACTCCTTCCCTCTTGCTTTTCTCTCCTTCCCTTTCCACCCCCTTTAGAGCAGTAACACACTGCATTTTAAACATTCCTACAACAGATAAACATAGACATATTTTCCTAATGATGACCTTGTTTGTCAATACTTCAAAAATTTAAAATGATGTCTGGCCTCAGTTTTATAATAAAAATTAGCATGGTTTTTGCAGTTCCTATTGAACTCTTCCTATAAAAAAAGCTCCATTCTGGCAGTTGGGAAGAGCACTGTAACTGATTATTTGGATGGTTACCACTATGGCTGCCACGTAAAATTTAAAGACCTCTATAGCTGAGTGGATGGACTTCTCCAAGTTAAAGTATGAAAATCAGCCTCCCCTCCACTGCTCAGTCCACAATACCCTCTTGTCTTTTGTGGAGTGGGCAAAAAATGAGGATCCTTACCTCCCAGTTTCTAGTAGCCTACTGTAAATTGCCCTGTTACCAAAAATACTCCGGGACAACTTTTTTAGTAATACTAGCTTACCAAGAACAAGCAGGGTTATTGGAGGAGCTTTAGCATATTTTCTTTCCCTCTCGCACAGATCAATAGAAATATCTTACAGTACTGTGAAATACATATTATGCACTGTCAAAATATGGTATAATGCTTTCCATCGAATTCATGGAAACAGGGTGCTCAGACTATGTCTGTCAAAAGTGCTGCTTTCAGCCTCAGTGTAATAACTTCTCTCGACCTCCTCACCTGTTCCAAATTCCCTGCAGAAATGTGATCATATCTAAAGCTGTCAAACGGAAATGATGGCTGTACATTTTAGGTAGGGTACGTTTTGCAAGCCCACTTATTACAGCGTGGAAAAGTTGGTGTTATGTGTTTTGCCCCAAAGGCCTTGCATTTAATATCTGAAATTACTTGCTGTGTCTTTCTGAAATACAAGAAAAAAACACACTTGTTATTTCTCCTCATGTCTTCTCTCATCTTCTTTGAATGAATGTATTGAATCAATCCAATTGTTAGAGGGTGATTAAGGAAGAAGTTCAATCAGATAGCTTTTAAGGTAGGAACAATTGGGGTTTAACACTGACAAGCAGGAATCAGTGTCCAAAACCAAGAAGACGGTCCAGATTAAGTAGGAACAAAGGGCACATTTTTTTGTCTGATGCAATGCAGCATTTCCATCCCAGATCCGGAGCTTAATTTTTTGTAATAGTTTTACAAAGAATAAATGAACAGGCCTTATTGTATAATATTTATGGATCTTGGCTCTCTACCTACTTTCATTCTTCTTTTTTTTCTCTTTGAAAGATTATACTGGGACACAGCTAATATCTTCACGTGCCAAGAACTTTAGCTGGTTGCTAGCTAATTTTATCAGTCAAGAACAACTTAGTTAACCTAGTCAGTAAATCACAGTCTTAATGCTAAGCTGGTACTCTTAGAACAAACATTTAAATTCTTAAATACTGAGTAAAATGTTTTCAGTTGTCTAATAGCACAAGTGACCTTGACTATGATTATCACACTCATATGTCGACGCTTTACTACCTTATTTGGCCCTAGTTTGTGAGCAAATGGTAGGGTATAAAGGTTTTACTTAATGCTTTTAGTAGAGAACTTAAATGGGACAAAACCAAGTCATCTAAATAAAAGAAGGCGGCGGCTACATGGCACTCCATAGAGTTGCTTTAATGCTTTTCTACTGAAACCTTTTTTCATGTCGAAAATAATCTAACTGATGCTGAACAGGGGCATTGGGGAGCCTTCCACAGAGAGTGGTTGTACTCTGGTTTGACGGGACTTAGAGCAAATTGCAAGCATCACAAAAGATTTTTATTCCTAGATTTTGGGGAAGCTTTTAGAGAAACAAAGAGTATTACTGCTGCTTGTGAAAACACATAAGAAAAATCTGAAATACCAACGACATACAAGGCAAAAAAATCTTCCAGCTTTCAACTGCCACAGCGCTGGTAACTTTGTGATTAATATTCAGTATGCATAGCCCTAAAAATAAATCAATGCACATTTTGAATGCTGTCTGTTTGGATACACTTCACTGTACATTTTTATGTTTTTAAGTCCTGATAGTGAATCATATGTTCTGATTTTACAATTATAATGTGATTCATAGCTTTAGAGTCATTAGGATTAATATCAGTAAACTAGTTAAGATCCATATTCGGAATAATTTTTTTTTTTTTTTAAAGTTTTGTCTGGAGTAGAGATGTGCTTTGAGTATGTAATCATTTTTTCTATTTTACATCTGACTTACAGTCTATTATTACATGTTGCTGGTAGCAACCTGAAAGCCAAAGAATGGCTTTGTATTCCACAATCCCTTTGGAAGTTAAGCTCCTCAGAAGGATGGCTGACTGTTACATAAATCAGATTTTACATAAATCAGTCTTAATAAAAGAACCATTATAACTGTACTCTGTTTCGGGGTTTGCTATCCATTAGGAAACAAACAGCTTTTTCCAGCCACATGTAAGGAAGCGCCAGCCTGTCCTCAGTGCCTCCACAACTGTTTCTAGGGGATCTGATAGTTATAATGCATGAGGCTTGCCAAATGCACCCAAGTGTCCTGGAAAGTAGCTATAGCAGTGAAAGAATATGTCAGATAAGTCAAAGTCAACTGTCATTGCAAACATCAGCAATGTTGCACTGGATAATGGTCACTGTTAGACACAGCAGAGCCTTAGCTGAAATCCTCTGTGTGATTAAGGAAAAAAAAAAAAAAGAAGTAGGTTTAAATACTGATTTATATCTCGTGAGCATCATCAAAAGGATTTAATGTCCTGGAAAATATGTGGAGAATAGAAGGCCTGAGATCAACCTCTATGCCTAAAACTCTGCCTCCATCTTGGTAAGTATTGACATGTTCCTAGAAGAGAACAAACATGTGCTCTATCAGACCCTGCTACAGGTCTCTGATGGGAATGTAATTCATAAATACCTTAAGTATCATTAACTCATATAGTCTGGCCTCCTGCATAATTCAGAATGTATATAATTCAGATGTAATTCAACATAAAAAATAATTGAGTTTTTCCTGTATGGAAGCTAACAACTCCATGTGACTAAAGCACTGCTTCCAAAATGCACTTTGTTTTATTTTGAGGATTTAGATGTGGGGCATCCAACATGTCTTCCTAATCTGTAACATGATTGTGTTAATAAAGAATAGGGACTTTAGTTTTATTTAATTTTTACTGTCAAATTTGTTGTCATGGATTTTCATTGTGCCTTTCACCACAAGATTAAAGTATCCTTGATAATTTGATTCTCATTTTGCAAAGGCTTAATAATAGCAGTGGAAATGCTGTTGATAAACAGCCACAATTTACATGAATCTGTCTTTTTGTCCTGTTTTCACTCATTGCTTATGATGTTATTAAAGAAATACATAACCCTTACTGACATCTTAACTTTGGAAGTATCAGAGCAAACATTGGAAGTCTCTCTCCTTGCATTAGTAGCACTTGATTCAACTTTCATAGTATAGGTTGAAGAACTGAAGGAATCATGCAGCCAATAGGACTCTTTTCAGGATTTGTGTTTTCTAACATAAGATGTGTGCAATCATTGAATACCACTTCAAGCTCTCTTTATTTGGATTTTCTTAAAAACAGATGAATGACTTTAATTAGACTGAGTATCACTTGTGTTCAGGAATAGTCTCAGGGAAATAAATGGGACTACTTGTAAACTAAGGATCTAATTTAGGTCAGGGTGAGGTGACACAGCTTGATACTTACTTTGCCAGTTTTAGCAGGCAATATATATTTGGACTGTTTTTTGGAAACTTTAAAAATTTCTCTCTATCTTCACCCAAGATTGTGCAGTCTTTTTTAAGACTGATTAACAGACCAAAACTGCCTAAGAATGTGAACTCACAGTCAAGTAAAGTCACTAATATAATCAAAATAAATGCAAAGATCTTTCTTGTCAGCAATTATTTCATCTTTTATCCTCTTCTGCTCTCTGAAACATCTCTTTCCTGATCTTGGCAGAGTAAGGAAATATCAGTGCATTTGAGCTATCAGAGAATGCACTACAAAGCAAAAGCAATTTTAATCTTTTGGATATAAGTAACATAGACAGGACTATCAGCTTCTGACTGACTTTTCCTCCTTGATATGAGCATATAGATTTCAAGTGTCTTTTTATTCTGGCTGGTAATTCTCATCAAACAAGGAGCCAGGAATATTTTCCTGTGAAAAGTTACTCTGTGCTTCCCATTAGTTTTCTTGCATCTTCCTCTGAATTATCTGGTTCCCACCATTGCAGAGGAAAAAATTCTAGACTTGACAAGTGTGATTCACTATAATAGCTGTTGTATTTTAGGAAGCATATTAGTCATTGACAGAAAATAAAAACATTCATGATCTTCCACAGCTATGCTCTTGCATTCTCTAGAAAGTATTTGTTCCTATATAAATTCAGGATGCTACTCAATCATTTTATCAGAAACTTTCTACAACTAGATGGACAAGAATGACATCACTGTATCGTCAAGGGGCACCAATGTCATTCTGTCTTTGTCTAACTCTTTCCTTAAAAGTTCACTTCTCACTTCTGTATGTGAAACAAATGATTGGGCTGTCCTGAAGACCCAAGTAATCTAGCCATACTCTGAACATATTCTATTTCACTCTGAATTTTTGTTTCCTGAAAGTCTAACAAGTGTCATTATAGAGTATACAGGTGCTATTACTTATGAGTTCCGTCCACTATACTATTCACTATGCTAACTCTGCACAAACTTTTTTTTCTTTTTCTGGGCAACCACCTATAATATCTATGCCTAGAAAGTAGACCATTAGGTTAGGCTGCTGCTTCTAAGTCAAGAAGTGCTTATTCGCTAAGGTAGGGAGAAAGATCTTGACAAATCAAGACTCCACTGCCTCTAAATGCCCAGTAGCTACCAGTTGCAGATAGATATTCTTCCTCCTGCTTCCCTTGCTCGCCTTTTTATGAACTCTGTAAAGTTTCTGGGAGGACTGGTTGAGAAGGGTGGGGGTGGGGGTGGGGGGTGGAATCTACATGACAGAGGAAACGCCCTCTCTATTGGCAAGAACTGCATGAAACCACCCTTCTTTTGTGGGGTTGATTAAATTGCCAGCCCAAGCAGAGAGAGGGAAGTCAACAGGGCATTGCTGTTAGTATTTTATACAGCGTAAAATGCAAAGAAACAGTCAAAGTAATATTAAATGACGCTGATGAAGCAGAACTGAGAAACAGAAAATATTATGTCACCGAATAAATAGCACAGTCCCATTTATATAAAAACAAAGATAAAATATTCCATATAACTGTATACATTTTTCAAAATTTATTCCAATAGCCTAATAAAATATTGGACTATAATTTCACATAAATGTCAGGAGTTAACTCATGTACACCAAAACTCTGGAGTCCATCTGAGCTAAAAGACATGGTCCAGAAAGATAGAAATGAAAATAAGCATTCTGCATTTAAGGGTCTTCAACATGAAAGTTGAGAAATCTTGAATGACCATGTGGAAATTTTCTGCCTGCTTGGAAACCTGTTTTCAACTTACTAAACATGGAAATGATCAGAAATAAAAGCAAGCTATATATTTTTTACGGTAAGCAGCAGTGGTCCATAACCAAGAAAAACCTATTTTTGATCTTGTTTCGTAGTTTGTTTTTTAGACTTTTCTTCTCATTAACTTTATGTTTCATTCCAATATAGAAGGGTATCTACTTTGGCATGCTGTAAGAGAAGAGAATGTACTGGACTATTACTGCACCACGTTTGCCACACATCCGGCTGCGCACTACAGATTGTGTGAAAAGGAGATGGCAACCTTGCCAAGCGGAGCTCTTGCTAGCTGGAGCTCCACAAGGCGCTGTGATATCACACCATCTCCACAGCAAAGGAGCTCGCAAAAGCCCTACCAAGTCAGCCACTGGGTCTGGCAGGCAGGTGACTGTCCTCAAACGAGTGCCCAGCACAAGATAATTTGGACAAATTAGTCCCCAGTTGGTTGATCACTCTCTTTACATAAAAGAACTTCTCCTTCCCATATTGCAGTTTCCTGTACAAAGAGTGCATGAAATATCTTAGGAAAATTGTAAATATATCACTTCAGATACATATTTTTTATGTGTTTCTTATTTTTCATCTTATTTTTAAATGGAATTAGAGAGCATTATGGTCTATTTATGTAACTTGGAAAAAGCAGGTTTCACATCTGCGGAGGAAAAAATGGATCATGAAAACTAATTTTTTTTTTTTAATTACAAAAATCAGTAGTTTCTTACCTGTGTACCTAATGACAAGCAGAATTAATATTCCATGGAGTCCGCAGCTAGAAGACTTGTGTAAAGCCTAGACACAAGTGATTACATGAGTAAAGATTCATCTGAGCAATGTTAAAACATGTGCAATGTTAAAGAGATTAATGAATCTACTCATCTGACTTATAATTTCTCACGTGATAAATTTTAGATTTGAATCTTCAATGACAAATGCTAACTAAATGGTCTTGTAGAAAAAAAATAAGTAGCAATATGAGGGAATCATTAAGAAAAATTAAAACATATGGTGATATAATTTATTCCAAATATGAGAAACTTTCAGCTAAAGAGTGAGAGTTTCCAATTTTGGAAAGTGAATTGTGTGACAAATCAAAAGCAATGTCAGCAGTAAAAAAGTTGCATTAGTTTGACTCTAATATCTAGCTGCTTTCATTTTTTTCTCTGTATTTATCAGATAATGTTTTGGTTTTCTACAGAAATTAATAAAAGAAAACCACACATGTCCTGTGCTGTGTTAAATGGACCATTATTACAATTATTATTCTAGTATACCTACAGAATTTTAAACCTTGTAGCATACTTGTACTAAGGGTCAAAATGTAATACAAAAGTAAGTGTCAAGGTCAAATTTATCACATGATGTGTAAAGGAGTACAGGTTGGTCTCAGAAATGTATCTTTCTTTTTATAACAGATGCTGGGACAAGAAGGAGTAACACAATTTTATTTCAATACATTTGCTATCTTAGGCATTCTGAAGACAATTGAGTGCAAAAGAAAATAAGAAAAAATAGCTTCCGTCTACTTATGTGCCAGCATTTGAGGCTGAGGCCTATAGTACTAGTCCACACTCAGGTGTATCATAAAAAATGTTCTGTCAAACAGTGGAAAAAAGAGAGGAAGGAAAGAGAAAAAAAATGACCTTTTCAGGTCATTCAGATTCGCATAGGAAGGCAGTGAAGCAGAACCACACCACATTGACTTGTTGGACTGTGCCACAATTTGTTGCTCCATTCTAGTGCAAATTTCATCAGTTTTGTACTCTTATAAAAGCAGAAATCAATGAAAAAGTCTTTCAGATGACCAGTACTGACAGATGTAGTTATACAGAGATTTTTCCTGTAACGTTTTCTTTTAAAGGAAAAGCAACATTCCTTCTTACCGAATACAATGTTAGTTTTACCACCTCTAGCAAAAATAACACATTGTAATTTTATGGTTCACTTACAGTGCTACTATACTTTTTCTGCTTTTGTGCAGTATGAGCATGATCTTTACTTTGATAATTAATAACATCTGCCTCCCTTCCATGACAAATGATGTTTCTTAAACCGAAGTTGTTTCATTTCCACAAGTTTTGCATGAGACTTCTAGGAAAAGTTTTAAAATATTTAGGTTAGTGCAACTTTCTAAAGGGCTTCAAGCTTCTGGGAAAGCAGATTATCTTAGCTTTTGAATCTGAAAGAACATAGTTTATTTAAAATTCAACTTGTTTCTGTTGTAGCTGCTTAAGTAGGGAATATATGAATAAGAAGAATTAGTCTTACAGTGTGATGTATAAAGTATTTTGAAGTTAAAAATGTATACCCTTTTATAAGATGATTGTCTATCCAAAAGGTGTTTGAATTCCAGACTTGATATCTTTAGAATGCATAAATATTGAAAGAAATATCTTTGCTGTATACTTTTGACATGAAAAGCAGTATCTCTGTTTTTAATTATGGGAAACCTCAGACATGAAGAAATTAAGTGACCCGAACAAGTATCACAAAAGCAGAGCCAGGAATCGAATCTGCATCTCCGGAATGCTTATTCTGTGTTTTTATTTGCCTAATTAACCCTTTAGGAAAGAAATTATGTGTTGCTGTTCAGCATCTTTCATCTGACATTCCTGCAGTTGTTTTTTTGGTTCCCAATAAAGCAGTCATGTGGTTTAGAAAGCAGCAAAAAGCTTCATATTCATTTCAGCAGTTATGAAAGGAAGCAGGTGGCTAGTCATTATTCAAGTAAATTCCATTTTTCTGGACCTTGAAACTAACTTTTATAGCCAGCTGATAAAATAAAAAAAAGATGTGCATGGTTCATGATGCTATGTAATGGCTGCCAATTGGAAGAAATGGGCTTGTAATTAGGAATCACATTTTCTGTTGAAAAATGCAATATATATTGTCAGTATTTTAGGAAGACTGATTGTATTCTTGATAAACCTGAGCAATTCAGGTAGATCTTAGCTCAGCTAAATTTAGCTGCTTAAAACTGTATAGACATCTAAACTATGCTATAAAGCATAAACATCTAAACATCCTCAACAGGGAATAAAGAGCTATACCTGCAATGTAGCCTAAGATAGGTTTCTGAGACATAACACTAGTAGTTGACTAATATTAAGGTGAAAAGGAGTCTGTGCTTAGTGTTCATGTAAGGCCTATATATATCTTCATGATGAAGACACCAGTTATATCCCAAGAACTCCAGAGGGGAGAGGAAGCCACAGGAGAAAGAGATGTCTTGTGACTGGATGAGGCAAAGAGGTAAAAAATGAAAAAGGACCAAAGAGAGACCTAAGACTTACCTGGTTTTGCATGTGTTACATTTAAGAGGTAGTTATGTTAAAAAGAATTGCATCCCAGGCAAAAAACACTGCTAAGTGGTTATATTTAGCCTCTAGGAACTATGTTGTTGTTGTTGCTCTGTTTATCTGCCTGTTTAAGTGTGCTTTTTTCTTCCTTGGATGAAAATTTTGATTGTTAAACAAGGTTTGTTAAACTCTTTTTTGTTGGGTTAGAAAATTAGCTCACTGAGCAGCAGAAATGTTTGTATAATTTTCCCAGGTTTCTGGATGGAGCCAGTGATTTAGTAGTGGCCCCTATAAAATTTAAACCCAGCTCTTGTTGCTGCCAGTCAAATTTTGGCAGAAGGAAACATTGTACCCATATCTCATTATCTCCACACCAAAGACTCAAAATCATAAGCCTGTTCTCCAAAACAGAAAAAAACTTTAGAAATAAAATCCCTTTCCATCTTTTTTTATAAAATTTGACGATTTTTAACTGTAGAAATTATGCATATGAAGAAACATTATAGAAAGAGAAGAAAAGGGTGGAAGAGGTCTGAGGGAGACTGAAATGCATGCCTAAAAGCAAGTTATCTGCAATAAAAGGGAAATAATTATTAATTAGTCTGAACACTTCACATTTTATTTTTATTATGTTTTTATTATGAGGGAATTTAATCCAAAATATCCAGTGAGAGTTGGAATCACATTTCACTATCTGGTGTTAATGAAAATATTATCTTTAGTAGAAGGACCGCAGACATAAATGTTATAATGTTATTTATAAGGTGGAAAGAAGTGAGGAATTTCAACCTGAAAAAGAGTTGCATTTTCGGGCATTTTGGTCAATGCAGCATCACAAATGCTGCTATAAGCCCTTACAGTAGACTGAAGATGAGGAAATTTAAATGAGCTTTTTGCTACCAAGGGGTCAATTAAATGTGGATGGCTGTAGAAACCCCACAGGGATGAAAGGCAGCCTGCATTAAGGAGAAGATTCAAATTAAAACCAGTTCTCAAAACTGTTGTTGATTATTATTTTTTATTCTTCCTATATGCTTTGTATTCTCTATGTTCCAACTAACACACAGTAAAATTACAAATTTATGAAGAATACAGTTCCAAAATTAATACAATCTGCAGAATAAACCTTCTGATTCAATTTCACAACTTGCAGAGTACCAAGCATTTTAGGGATTTGTTCCAGACCAAATCCAGTCCAGAACATTAGCAGCTACAACAGGCTAATTTCTAGTTTTATTGTCCAGTGGTCAGCGTGAAATATTTGGGCTGAGACCCATTTTCAACTAGGTTTAATACCCTAAAATGACATGTGACATCTCGTGGTGGCCCCAGCAAAAATGACAAAGATAAATTGGCTTCTATAAAATCATGTGGTTTCTATGAAGAAGATTGATGATGTGTTTTGTCCCTCGTCAATACTGAGGTACACTGGAGCACCAAAATGTACACTGTCTCTCTCTGCGTGGTGTTGCTTCTAAAATTAAATTAAGATACTTAGGCCTAAAAGCTGCCAAAGCAACTCCTTCTTGAACTGATGGCTTCTCCCGCTGCTGTAGTTGTGGAGGCAAAGTTGAAGTGGTCTGTAGACACGGACCACCCGTGCCCATCCTTTCCATAGCCATAGTCATTGGGACCTTCCTACTATGGCAGTTTCTAAGTTCATTCTAGCTCCTTTGAAACCTCCTCTCGTAGTTTTGCTTTCACTTTTCTCACATCGTCTCCTAAAAACACAGCTACCTGAAATCACATTTCTCAATTTCACTACGCATCTGTCTTCACCTCTTTGCACTGGCTCCTCTTTGACATATACCTTGCAAACAGTTTTTTGGTACCACAGTGCTTCCTTTCCCTCCTTTGTCTAAAGGAATGTAGATTCATTTCTGGTGAATTCTATTTGTATTTCTTGTTTCTTTCAAACAGGACAGCACTCTTCATAAGTATTAATTTCCCACAAAAATGACTGAGAAAGGTGATGCTGGTGAATAATTGCCTGGTGAAAGTCCAAAATTATGGAATGCAGAAAACGTTGGTTAATACATTTCTCAGATCATGGGGTTTGGGGGTCAAGGTTGTGGATCTTCTATAGAAATTATAAAAGAATAATCATAAGATCCTGAGAGCATTAAAATCTGGAGGAAAATATTCAAAGAAATCTTTATCTTAAGACAAATTCCTGAGAATATCTGTGGAAAGAACTAGTTCAATGACACAAGTTTAGAATTAGGTCTTTCCAAAAGTTAAGTGCCAGTGAAAGACATGTGTGAGTATACGATTTTATTTTTAGGGAGATAATTTAAAGATATTTTAAAAACAGGATATTAGCTGTGGAAAATTACTGGCCCTTGAACCGAAATAAATAAAATATGACCTTCAGTACAAAATAATTCCTCCCATCTTACAGCTATTCAAACAGTGAAGTCAATTGGTCATTTGTTGGGTGTTCAGCCCACAGAGAAATAAGCTCCCAGCTATGGCTGATCAAGATTTATGTATTTATAAATATATACTTTTAGTTGGCAGGCTTTCTTGATCAAGCATACCCCTTTTTTAGAAAAAAATGGCACATTTCCATAAAAGTGACAAGTAATAGTAATCTTTCTCAGACAGGCTTCCATTCTGCTGAGTGTTTTAGTCTGATGATCTGAACATGGGAACTGAGTGCCAGAGCTGAGGTCCTGTGAATAGTGCTATGTGAATAATTGTATTTCAGTACTTTAAAGGTGAAAAAGAAGTTTCAAGTTGAATAGAATGTGAAATTCTTTTTCTCAAAAAAAAAAAGTGTTTCTGCTGAATGAAAGATTACATTTATAGTGAACCTCAGAGGAAAGGTCCAAGTAGATCTATGTCAGGTAATCTTCTTGTCTGAGGTGGGCATGCAAAAATACTGGACCATGGGTCAACTTTATGCACTGCCTCATTTGAGGGGGGAAAAAAAAAAGACTTTAGATTAATGGGTTTAAATCAAATTGTGACACAGCTAAAGGTTGGCTCTCTCACATCTAGACACCTAATCACTGGTCTACTGGATCAACATAGGTCAGATACACACTTGCTTTAACAGTTTTATAAGTCTAATCACTTCCTTGCTATTTCCATGAAAAGTAGTTGTATCTGAAATTCCCAATCAATTCAATGTGAATTTGTCAGCAGTCAGGAGACAACAGTCATTTTGATCAGTTTGTATTCCATTAGCAAGACTTGACATCCCTGTTATATGAGTTCCAGGAGTTTAATTTTGGATTAGTTCTAGTCTGATTCCCTGGACTAGTGCCCAGTAACAGTAGGAGCATGTTGGGTGCAATCCTGGAATGTATCTTCCAGTTTAGTTTCATCAGAAAGGAATCCAGTTTTCATCTTCTCCCACTGTTCTGCAACGCGAACCGAGGCGTGGTATGTGAATCAAAAAATTCACTCACTCCAAAGTCATAGTCCTGATCAGAACAAAAGTGTTCACGTAGGCAGATGCACCCTTAGTCTACTACCCTGTTTCTCCCCAGGCAAAGTATTAGTGCAGTCAAAACAGGGTGTAAGTTCTGCAGGTTATACTGTTTACTTCCTTTTCTTCTATAACAAATAACTCATGACACTCTTTTCTTTGGATTCATAACGATCACATTAAAGTAGGCTTCAGGTGAATCTTCTCAAACTCAAGCATCCTTTGACCTTGAGACCAGAAATGACCTATAGTGATTATTGATTATAGCACTAAGTATGAAATAAGAAGGGGGCCAAACGAAGTCCCAAACATATCAGAGAGGAAAGCAGTAATATCAATTACATAAATAAGTTGTTTTGCTTCCATTGACACAGTTAGAAAAAGGACAGAAAAGTCCCTTGAATAAGGCATATTCAAGAAACTTCTGAAGTGGTACAGAGAAACTGTACAGATTACAAAGATTTGGTCAGAAACTGAAGAATAGCTAGAGCTGTGCAATGACAGAAGTGGCCAACCAAGCCTCCTAAACAATATTTTTTTCCAGCAAAGTGAAATAACTGATAGGTGCTGATTAGAATTTGTTCTCACAAAGTAGTACCTGACTGTTAAAAGCCTGCACAGCAGAAACAGAAACAGGCAATTGCTTACAAGCGTGTCTTGCAAGAGGCAATAGACAATCCCCTTCGCCTGCAGCTGGGATGGGAAGGAGTCTTTGAGCCTGAATGTTTCATATCTATCTATTCATGCACAGGCCGGGGGAGGCAGAAACACTTTTTCTGCAGCATAAGTTTATAGATCCCATGCTGACCCTGACCTTATGAAGAGGAGGAAGCCGATCCACCCTCATTCCATGTAGAAGCAGCTCAGCCTTCATGTCAGCCTAAGATACTAGGAAAGATGTATAGGAGAGGTGTCAGTGGCAAGAAAAAGGGATAGTGCTTACTCTGCAGTGGGAGCACTGAGTAGAGCCCAAGGCTGCTCCAGTAGGGAAGGCAGAGGGCTCTGCAAGTATGGGGAGGAGCGAATGGCTCCTGTCCCACAGATGAAAAGGGAGAGCAAAGAGAAAGGTCCCTGCCCTCACTCCCGTCCTTCTAAAACCTCCTGGAGTCCATCTCAGTCTCTTTTCATTGAGCCAACACAGGACTAATTAATATTTCATTTGCTCCCTGACTCTTTTCAGACTGTTCCAACCAGCTCTCTCCAGTCCAGGAGATGATTCACTCCAGGGATGCCTGTTGGCAGATGGCACAAAAAGGCTGCACCAGTCTTCGTCATACACAGGCCTTCAATGCTATCTCTGTAGGTTTTGCATCCTCGGAAAAGCTCACAAGCCTTCATAACTCACCTCATGGCATGCAATAACAGAACCTTAATTTTGTTTCATAAAAATGTCAAACTAGTGAACTACAACACAACCCCCAAGGTATTATTAGACAGTTTGAAACTAATAAAACACATGGGGTGATAATCACACATGAGGAACTCAGGATAACAGGGAAACCTTTGGTCCGTGCTTTATGTAAGTGGATGTGGCCAATCTGCACTATAGTCTATTAACTCTAAGCAGTACGGACACAGGTCAGTTTGTGCCACTCACTCGTGTAGCCACTAAGCATCCCCTGACCCTCTTAGCTTTGGAGAGGTAACTTCCAATCCCATTTCCGCCCTTGGCCCCCTTTGCCTGCCCTCACTTCTCTGGAACCAGCTCTGACTAACTTACCCCATAAACCCTCAGTTTTCCACCACCTCAGAAGTGATTTTTTACTGTACAGATGCAAAAAATGTGATCTCTATCTGGAATCAGTTTCACAGAAATTATCATCTGTTTTGGGGGAATTCCTAAAACGGAAAAAACCAAGTCTAAAACTAAGGAGTAGTTTGTTCTTTTCAACACTGTTAGTGGGAACAAAAATTTTTTTGTTTTATTTCCTATTTTTCTATTCAGGATTTTGAACCCTGACCCAGCAAATCACTTAACCGTGTGCTTAACTTAAAGCACATGAATGCCACTGTTTAAATCAGTGGTACTGTTTGTAGTCTGAAGGATAAGTCTGAAGTATTGCCTTGGACTACTGGAACAGAAGTAGTGTATTTTATTTATTGTGTTTTCAGTTCTCACAAATAGTGCTGCAACTAACTTGATGTAACCCCAAAAATTCAGCTTTGGGAATTTAAAGCATAAAATAGAGGTTTTTTTGAATGAATGTTTTTAGCATATTCACATTTCTCACCAATAGAGTTATAATTTCAGAATATTTGGTGTTCCTAGCTGTCCCTATTAATAGAAATTGAATCAAGTCATTTTACACAACCAGAAAATGAGGCCATCCTGTTTCTGGCCTTTTTGATGATGCAATAATTTGGCTCTGAAAACCTAGGAAAATATAACTGAAGGAATGAGAGCTACACAGACTGCAGAAGTGATACACAGGAACCAAAATGAGAGGGTTCTGCATTTTACAGACCACTTTTGTATTCCAGATGATTTAACAACTACCTAATATTTTAATTATTGTTATTTTAAAAACTTTATCATAGTAACAGCTATGGTAATTATGCTGAGCATCAAGTAGCACAGCAACACCAGACTGTATAACTTGCTCTACTGTAAATTAGGGCTTCCCCCAGGCAGCCATAATTTGTGTGTCCTTCTGGTTTTGCCTACTTTAACTTTTCTATTTTAGGGAATACACATGTGCTTTGTGTTAGAGCAGGGAAGTTACAGCAGACTAAACTACAGTCTATGGTGACTTTGCCTTTTGGGTCATGCCCTCCTTTGGTGTTGGAGGAAGATGGTCACTTATATAAAAACAAATTATGATTCAGA
The DNA here is from genome assembly GCF_000737465.1 of Haliaeetus leucocephalus. Classification (NCBI taxonomy): domain Eukaryota; kingdom Metazoa; phylum Chordata; class Aves; order Accipitriformes; family Accipitridae; genus Haliaeetus; species Haliaeetus leucocephalus. Next base: position 10,847,745 of record NW_010973187.1, on the reverse strand, counting down.
GAATCCCTGCAGAGAGATTAACCAGAGCAGTGTGGTTTTCACTGTGCCCTCACCAAGTGTACAAAGTCCCTATATAAATAGTCTTGTACTGGTCTAATTAATCAGCTCTCTAGTCCTTGCCTTGCCCATTACATAAAAAGTGGTTTTGTAATTTCAAAATAGACATGGTCCTGAGCCACAACATTTATAAGATCATGGCATCTAGGGATGGAAAACAACTGATACATCATCCGGTACACCTCCCCAGCAGGGCAGGGTAGCCTAGTTAAAAATGCCCCAAATAACATGGCTTAGACCACATCCCGAGCCAGCTAGTCCGCTAATTCATCCTCTTGCCACGATGCTTTCCTTCATTTTTCTTGATAGCCTGTTTCATAGCTCCAGCCTCTCACTCGGAATTCAGCTCAGCTATGGCGAGGGAGTGAACCTCCCTTGCCTGAGGACAGCTTTTCACATTCATACAGACAATTGCTCGCCTCCCATTTATGCTTCTATCTCATTGCTGTTCTTTTGAATTGGGGAAATTTGTGTATAAGAAATTTCTGTATCAGCCAACATAGCCTTAGGCTTCGATTTTTGGTGTTTTTCTCACATCTGGCAATACTACTGCACTTTTGCTACACAGCTGTAAAACTGGATTTCTGAGTAGTTATTCTAATGACTGTAACCATTGATTTTGTTACTGGAACAATGCCAAATGACTATGAAGATGAAGGTATCTTAACAGATGAGGGTAATACTTGTCCATCCTTAATAATGATATAAACGATCTTAACAGGCAGACAACAGATTTCCCTGAGATAAAGTATTTACTTATCTAGTTGTAAAAAAGACTGGCACTCCTCTTGTATTTCCTCAAGGTTGTAATTTAAAGGATTAACTTAATGTGGTTTGATACCCTGTCCAGAGACTTCTTGAAAGCTGAAGTTGTTGGCTCTTCAATAAAGAAAATGTATTAGAGCCTCTGGTTTGCTTTTTGTGTTTTTTTTCTTTCTTTTTTTTTTTTTATTTGAATGAATGTGTTGGTGGTTCAAATAAATATCTCTCTAGACAGATGTCAAAAGCGAAATCCAATGATAATGACTTTCTTCATGACAATAATAAAGCAGATGGAAAAAAAAAAAAGTGTTTATGGTGCACCCAGGTTCTGAATGCAAAGCCAGATCTTTTTGTTTCAACTACCACACAGCAAAGGGCGATAAGTCAATCAGACAAGAAGTTCTCTTACATAGAGATATTACTGGCAATGAGGCAGCATGGGTGCGTGTGTGCGTGCGTGCATGTGGTAAAGCAGTTAGAAATGTAGCAATGGACTTTTTTTGCTTTTCTGCTTTGAAAGTGATGATCTGATTAATGTTAGGATTTCTAAAGACCTCAAGGGAAATAAATTGTTCAGCTCCCACCACACTGGGCGCCTCATTCCTTTGAGAGTTTTTGTACAGAATGTGAAAGGTTCGAGATCTCCCGTGCTTCCCAATGCTGTCCATGGCTACAGTGAGATCAGCCACTGCTCACCGGGAATTGCTGCAAAATACCGGGGATTTGTGCGCTTCAGTACTCAGCGTCATAGTACGTAAATGTTAGCTGCCTGACAACTGTAAAGGGATTCAAAGCAGGATATATACCTATGAATGGCTTTAAACCAAGGAGAGAATTAATGCTTTAACCACTGTGACACAGTAGCGTATCCGCTAAGCTTCTTTCTGTATTGCAGTTGAATACAGATAGCTCATTTCCAAGCATGCTCCATATTAAATGCCCAAAAGTGTGTCTTTAGATTTCTTTCATCTTTCCTTCATTTTTTAGACCCACGTTGCTGTCACAAGAAATCTAATTCATTCCTGAAAGCAGATTACGTCCCACTGATGCAAATCACAGCATATACCAGTTTTTGCTCTCTGCTTTTGGGATCTGTCATGGTGTATGTCCTCCACTAATAGGTGTAAGTAAAAATACAAACGAAGTGTAGGCCAGGACTTGGGTCCAGACTGATGGTGTCATCACCTTGCTCAAGTAGGAATGTGGAATCCACTAGCGGGCAATAACACTGGAACTGATTTTCAAAAATTTTGCATCAAAATGCATTTACAGCTTTAAAACCTGCAACTTATTTGTGGTCAAAAATGGTTTATTTTTTACAAATGCTTTCCATTTCACCTTTAAGACGATAATTACATTAAAGGGTGGCCGTAGGCTTCAGACAGAAAATTTGTAGGTTATATCTTCGTGTGTCTGTTCAAGGAAAGCAAACTTTTGTTTACAGCTGTCTCTGACGATGGCCAAACCACTTTGTTCTTGCATAGAGAAATTAATCACTAAGAACTGAAGCAACTAAATGGCACCTTTAAGGCATAAAAAGTCATTCTTATATAACTAGTGTTTTGTTTGTTGTTTTGTTTCTTTTTTAAACAGTGAAGAATCAAGAAGCAATCAATTGGAAGCAAAATCATGTAAAGGGAGAACTACACAGTATTCACGTTTTTCATTTGGGATAAAAAAAGGCATCATTAACTTTTAATAAAATATATACTTCATTCTGAGTTAATAGGAAATATCTGATAGCCCTAATTACTTAATATTTGACTTTTGACCATTACATTTTTATTTCCTGCTCAGTGATCAGTGGAAAATATAATAAGCCATATTTCATTTTGATCTTCAACAAACAACTGTTTTGTTTATTTGTTTTTTTCTTTTGAGAGACTTCAGTAATTATTTAGTAGGAAAAGTATCATCAAAAATACATTCCCCTAGAGAAATCAGTAATTTGATTTTCATCCATAACTAACCGTACAGATTGCTGTGACCCATGTACTAATCGTAAGTCAGGCACATGGAGTTGATTTCAGGAATAAGATACGCTGATATGCCATTTTTTTAGTGCAACCTTTAGAGAAATCCCTTAAGAGGTCTGCATTTGACGAAAGAAACATTTATTCCACCTGGTTTTTATAGGTTAACCAAAGTATGCAATCTATGTCCCAAGTAGTATTGACATTCACCTGTAATTAGTCATAGAAATGACGTTACTGCAAACAATGTTCCAAGGACAGTATGTTCCAATATTTACCTGTCAAAACCCAGTCTTTCTGGAATTAAGAGGAATGTAATTTAATTGAGAATTCTTTTTCTTCCTCCAGAGCATTAATTTACCATGTAATTTTGTGGCTAGTTTGAAGTACAGGTTCATGTTCAGTCAAACACTTTTGCTTAATGAATATTGCCTAAATTTGATCTTGGATCAAAGAGAGAATGCGCTGTGCATAAAACGAGAGAAATAACACTTCCCCATCCTGGAGACATTACATATAAACAAATCTACTTTCACGCAGGGTTAGGATCCAAGTCTTGCAGAAAAAAGCAAAGACCTAGAACATTTCTAATCTGAAAATTCCATATAAGGACCAAGTTTTGTTATTATTTCCTGTTATTTTCTTGTATCAAACAGGATCTGGCAACATTCTTCTGCTATCAGTTAGCATATCCTCCCAAGGGTCAATGGGGTCTTCTAAGCAGTGGTTCTGCTCCTTTCGTGGAGAGAGATCCCAGAAGATATTGTTGAGTGATTACTCACCTGTTGGATCAGCATTTTCATGTTCTTGTTGTGTCTTGTCAGCACTCTACTTAATGTGTCCACAGAATTTTTTATGGGCTGATTGGGAGTTACGAGGCTGCAGTACCTGCACCATGCCGATGACAGGCAGTTTTGTGTTACCATTTCTTCCAGTACTGCTGATGCAAAAAAGCCAGTTACCAGTTTGTAATGGAGACTGGAGCAGACATAAATTCCCATCTCAAAGGCAGAGATAAGACAGATATAACAATTACATGATATATAGATCTTTCCTTTATCTCCTACATCTGTTGTAAGGATATCTGTATGATAGAATTTGAAAGCTGACGTGTCAGTAAGAACAGCAATGCCCAGTAAGTAGTGACATAAAAAAGTTTTACAGATGAAGTACAGTTCTGTACTTCTCTGTAAGAGAAGTTCTTTAAGTGTCTTATAAAGCTTTGTCTATTAAATAAATGAAGATACAATTACCTGTACAATACAGCTACCACAGGTACAGCACTAATGCAGATGCAGACATCATTAACTTCAGCGGAGGCCACACAGCTCCTCTTGGGGTTGCACACCTTCTTTTGATCTGCCAGCGTAGTCCACTAAAGAAAGAGAAATCCTGCCATAGCTCAGTGTATCATCCTCAGAAGAAGGAGGCAGTCTTGTAGCTCTTAAAGCTGGTTTTAACTTACAGTTATGGCAATTCTTGGACCACCCCGGCTTTAAATTTTCTAAACACTTCATTTTGCTTTATAGTTATAATGTTTAGAATTTGTTACTGGTGCTAGTAACTGCAGATCTACTTATTTATATCATGCTCCTGCGTTTACATTTCACTCTATCAGTTAAACCAGTTCACACAATATGTCAGAAGTATTTTGTGTTAGAGTGTTTAGATTTACGGGCTCAATGACTTCATTAGAATTGCTCTGGGTCTGCAGCGGCTGCAGCAAATCAAACTATGGTTCCCAGCCTTTACATAACAATTCACAATCAATTTGTAGTTCTTTGATTGGACTTCTTTACCGCACATAAAGAATGCAAATGTACACAACAACCATATTTTTCCCTTTCTTATTAAGAAAACTTGTCATCTTCCTCTTTAGGACAGTGCAATTACTGGGATTCTACCCCAGCAATCAAATATAGGGTTTGCATTTGAATTTTCAAACACTCTTTACTTACAGGTTTCCAGGCATGATTTTTTACTTATCTGTCAGCATTTACGTAACTGGAGATTTTACTACTGAAAGAAACTCAGCTTTGACAGAGATCTGTTGTATTTGCCTTATTAACAGAAAATAAGCAGTAAACCCACCTTGTTTACTCTTCAGAAACTCAGCACTGTACTACATGCGGGCTCCACAGCCCTGGGACATCTGTGTTTGTACTCATCTAAGACTGAATCCTAATATTTGAACATCTTTGTTGCCATCCTTCTACCTACTGTTTAAAATCCTTTAGGAAGAAGTCTCTCAAAACACCCCTTGAGGCAAGACCGTATGCCTATTTAATTGAAAAGATGCTGAGGCAAAGAGCTTGACTGCCTTGCCTGAGGCCACACATTTCTCTTGACTTGAAATTGTGTGTACCTTTCCATGACTTGCTTTGCATCAAAACTTGTTCTGTAAGGGTGGAGGGTGGTGTAAGGCTTGCAATTCTATATAGCAATTTGAGAAAAATAAAGAGACGATTCACTCTGTGAGAACATTCACCTTTCTTTGGAAAAAAAACATGCAGATTTTTTTTTTAATTTAATTTTTTTTATTATTATTATTTTTTTAATATACCGATATGCAGATTTTCCCTTTCTCTTCTATTCTGTTAGGTCTCTTTCCAGTGCAGGCATCTTGCCCTGTGCTCAGCAGCCGTTCCCAGGTTTCCCATGCCAGCACCTCTTGCTGACGGCCAAAGCCTGAACGTCAAGCAGCAGCTCCAGCTTCTTCTGCGCCGCTGCTCCAGGGCCCTTCCCTCGGCAGGGCACGTGGAGGAAGGAGCCTGAGGCACCCGCACGGCCCACCCGGCTTGAGAATCAGATTTCAGACAAAGAAGCTTTTTGTCCTTGGGCACAAATATGAAAATCAGCTTGGTCGGGTATTTCTGACTCTACCGGAGCTCCAGCCCTGGGTCACGTTGTGTTTGAAGGGAGCCAAGGAGCTGTGTCATGGCTGGGGATGTGTGGGGTTAGAAATGCGTGTGAGCGCATGTAAGCTCATGTTGGCGGGGAATTGCCCTCATTTGTATGTATGCCTTGTTTGAAAAGACCTGCTGCACCCTACCTCTTATCAAAATACAAAATAAGGCCCATAGTTTCCAGCAGCACCCTTGCCCGTTCCCTTTCACCGATTGGAATATGAAACCAGAACTTTAAAGTTGGGGAAATTGTTTTGAACTTGTCGCAGTAAGTTTTTGGTACCACCTCAGGATACCTGAAGTCTAACTATTTTGTCTGTTGAGCATCTACAGTCTTACCTGCAGCCTGGGAAAATCAATAAATAGCACCCTACGACAGCCTGGAGAGGAGTTCTAGAGGGAGGGAAGATTTGGGTGTTTGCACAAATGTTTGCTTTATTCACTGAATATGGTTTTAGTTTTCATACTGCGAGCTCATATTTGGATTTTTGTGTCCTTTTGGAAAATACATACATTAAATTAGAAGGAATGTTAAGTTTTCCATATCAGGATCCTTCAAAGAAAATATTCCATTTAGACTACCTCAGAATTGCAAACGTTTAAATTTTGCAGATTTATGTTGAGAAAGAATGAGTCTTTGAGAATTCTATTAATTGATTATTTCTTTTTTTTTGAGGAAAAATGCAAATATTTCCATAAGAATTCACAGAATCACATCCAAAGACAAATGAAAATTTTCAGGGAGTCTTCACTAACCTCAACAGGCACTGGATCACGCTCATTTACAGCAGATTTTAATGGTCAAACGCAGAACATTTGTATGCTTCAGCGCTACAGAAAGGTGCCAATAATAATAATAATCCCATCGGGTAGATGCTGAACTCCTCCGTGCTGAGGTCAGTGCTTGGAGGCAGATCCTACGCTGCCTTCTCCACTGACAATGCCTCAAGTACACACGCTGAGCTACTGCCAGACAGCTGGCACATCAGCATAAAATTCAGTGCAACCTGCAGTTGTGTGCAAGAAATGGAGCAAATAGCTGTGTGATTTAGCTCTTGCTCCTGTGGTTTAACTGCTGTTGGCACAGTTTCCAGCTGATTTAAAGCAAGCCCAGGTATGTGTACGTGACCTGCTGTTGGAGAACTAACAGGTAACCATGACCTCCTCCCCGCTCCAGATTATGCAGCCTCCAGGAGTCCTTGGGCACTCTCATGATTTACTTCTGTCTTTTCACCAAAGTTGCCTATTTTTTTTCTGTCCTAGTAGTTCATATTTTTTATTCTTCTTGAAGAGATCTGTCTGCTCCCATCCATGTATCCTGCTGTTACAATTATTAGCATTTCACTATATTATTGTACTGGGTTCTTTTCAGTTTGCTGGCATACAGAAATTTCTTATTAAATCTTTCTCTCCAGGTATCATTATCTTTTGTTGGCTACCAAATTTGAGTGCATTATTGTCAAATGCACATATCAGTTTTCATTTTCCCTTCTTTGTGATTCTTTTTCCACATAAAACAATGAGAAGTATAAAGACTTAACATGACTTAATGCTCCATCTCATTAAAAAAGTGCAATTGTTAATGACTAAAATGCACCTCACAAAATTATAAATGATTCTATGCATGAAAACTTAATTACAGAGAACTTTAGTACTTAATTAATGTATTCCAGATATAAATCTATAGTCTTGATTTACAAAAATTTAGTTCTTGCTACGGGTATATTTTTAAGTTACAAATGACCTGAAAAAGAGATGAAGTTTTCTGGTATTTGTTAGTTTGTAAGAGGTAGGTGCTTGACACTTGTAAATCTGATGCTGTTTATCATGCTATCACAGCTCTCTGCTCAGGCGCTTTTTTTTTTTTTTTTTTAAATACTGCCCAATCCTACAAGCATTTAGTCAGATAACTAATTTTTCTGACCTGTATAGATGACCTAAGATTCCAGACTTACAGACATTTAAAATGTAATGGGGAGAAGCCACAGTAGAGAGAGACAAAAAAAATATCACAAAAGCTAAACCTTTTCCTTTAAAGTAAGAAAGGAAGGATATGCAACTGGAATCTTTTTATTCTGATCCACTTAGTAGCATGCTGTTTAATGACTCTAAGTGATAATGTACTTAAATAGTTAATTCAAGGGCTAATCCTCCTCTAAAACTGAGCTGGGAACAAAAGCTGAAATGACTTTTCGAAAGGGAGGGACGGGAGGAATTCTGACCCTTCTCCCGATAATTTACAACGTGAAACCGCGAAGCAATTGAGGAATCAGTGCACGGCACGTGGATTAAAACACTTCCTAGAAGCGGCTAGTACTGTACATTGCCTCAACCCTCCCTGAACTTTCTCAGTAAATACAGCAGCCTGACAGCCCGGCTTCCCCGCTGGGTGGATCCTGCAACTCCAGGAGGGAATGGCACTTCTTGTTTTTAATTAGCAAAGGTGAAAGGTGAATTAAAACTAGCTGTTTGGCAAGTCAGAGCAAGGGGCTGAGTTCTGAAGAGCACCAAGGAGGAGGGTGCTTTCTTGTTTTTTTTTTTTTTTTTTTTTTCCCTCTCCCTCCTTCTCTGAATGAATTGCCTTGCAGGAGGGACTGAAAATACAGCTTCTTCCTGAATCCACTGGCAGAGTTACTAAAGAGAGCTCAAGACACAACACTGCAGAGTAACGCCTTGGAATGTCCTCGCACTTTATAAACAATTGTCCTAGGGAGGGAATATTTTTACATGACATTTGCACAGCTTGACAAATGGCTAGCTGAGGCTGTGTGCATCTCTGATGAACGTTGAATTTCCCATAGAGATACCCCACAAACTGACCAAAGAGAGAGATCTAACTGCACTGGGAAAGTAGAAGTGGAACTTGGAGCCTTAAAAAACCCCACCAGAACAACAAACAAACAGCAGCAGTTAAGTGAAGAGCGCAAGAATTTGATCTTGGGCAGGATGGCATCTGCCCAGGACCTTTTAATCCTGGCACTATATGGCTTGTTACTAGAGTTACCGACTGGATGTCACGCAACAGATACGAGGCAGCCAAGGTTACGTCTGTCACATAAAGGTAGGTCAGTGTGTCAGGTTTTTAAAGACTTTATGCTAATGCAAGTTCATTGACTTCACTGAATGTATTGCATCGGGGTTAAATTATGGTCCTTTGACAGGGTAAAATATTTCTGTTAAGAAATCTGGTGAATTGTTTCCTTGTGCTAAACTGCATCCATAACTAAGTTTACTGAATTCAGGAAGATTTAAGGCACTTACAGTGGTGATTTTAGGCTACTGAAATATTCTTCCACCTGAAAGTGTATTAGATTTGCTTGTCATTCTGTCTTACCCTCCATGCTATAAGAAGGATGTCTGGTCTCTAATAAGAGGGAAAGAAATAGAGAAGATAACCTGAAATTATTGCTGAATAAATATACTCTTGTGCATCAAGTAACCCTTAAACAATTAAATGTCTGTTTCACTTTTAGAATTCTATCTATCTACAAATATAGCTAAGGCAAAAAGACTGAATTCCTGTGCAACCATATGATTCATTTTCTAAACTAGCAAGTGTCATCACACTATAATTAAAATGACTAACTGCCAATGTAAGTCTGCTTGCAGTTTAACTGAGTTACCCAAAGAAAAAAATGTCATTTTTTCTGACATATGTATGTAGAGTACTTATAACTTTTTTTTTGTTTTAAATTATTTAAGTTTCAGTTTACCTGAAGCCTGAACCATTCTTCCTTAGCTTCTTCAGGGTATCTCCTTGTTCAGGTCTGGATTGCATGTGATTTAAACTCTTGCCTATGATTTGGTTTTAATCCTGTGTATATATAAAAATACCTGTGCACAGCCATGACATTTCAGTTCTCTGCAGCAGTCTATGCATTTGTAGATGATGTCTCAGAAGTATACGATAGGCAGTTATTGCAGTAGGAGTGAAAAAATGTAAGTGTGCAAGATAAATTGATGATTGGCCAATCAGTAATGTTTTGCTATTACCTCTTATGCAAAGATGAAAAGAAAATGCCTTTTGCTGACATAGTTGGGAATGAGCAAATGCTAATTTACTCAAGAACATTTCTGTGGTTATGAAAGTGATAACTAAGCTGCATCAGTGTGAAGTACATTAGAATACCTATTTTAAGTATGGCTAAGATTTAAGAATTAGCATCAGCTATACAGCTCCATGTGTAGACAGCTTTAGTCTAAACAAGGTTTAATTGTGTTTTATATAGCAAGCTAAATTACCAATTATAAAGAAAGGAGAAGCTGAATAGGATAATTGGTCTGAATGTCTTGCTAGGAAGCTATAAGAAATGGGGTTTGCTTTTATAGGGCTGTGAAACACATTTTAAAGAAAGAAAGATTTGTCATGGAGAGCTGTCTTGTAAGTAAACAATTAATTGCTCTCAATGAAATAAATTATATGACTTCTTTTAATATATAAACCACTTCTTTTTTTAGCCTATGGTTTCAGAGTACAGCAGGAATGAATGACAAATGCTGATTATATAATCCTTTCACATCTCTCTACTGTTGAAAACCTGCATTAACATTGATTTATTTCTAGGTGTAATTACTAAGGCTATCATTATTATTGATATTTGTTTGCTTGCGATGGGGTAAGGGAGATGAGAAAAGCACAGTAAAGGAGACAAATAGACCTACTGTTATGTTGGTTCAGGACTCTGGCTTAGCTGCCAGTTCTGGCAAGCTCCCCACTACGGTGCTGCGACTATTAACTGCTTCTGTGCTCACTTGTAGAAGTAATTGTTTTTCTGCTGGTTGGAATCAGTGTACATTTCACTGCATACTACTTCCATTTTCAGCAGGGAGCCAGTAATTTGGCCATAACACATCACAACTCTGATATTTTCAAGGAGAGTTTAAAATACCCATTTCTCACAGAAGGCCAAACCTCCCCTGCCTGATGTCAGGTCACTCAGATCCAACGACACAGAAAGATGCGCCCCAGGTAAAATCTTTGTCACCAACACGCACATCACCATCTTGTATTTTGCCTTGTACAAAACCCTGTAGCGTTTTTCACACTTCTGAAATGTGACTGATTTTACAAGCTGCGTAGCAGCCAGTGAGAGCCTGACCACATCTCCTGAGCCAAAGGTTAGGAACGGCATACCTGCCTGCACCCTGGGAACAGCTATCGCAATCCTCCCAGCCAAAAGAATGTAGCGACCAAGCATGAAGACAATGAGTAAATGTCGTTGCTGTATTCCCTAATCAAACAGGAACAGCAGGAGGGTCCCTCATCTTAATTGCCTTTCCTCCAGAGAAAGGCTGCTGTGGGTACCAGCTCCGCAGAGGGCAGCTGGGAGGAGGCAGCCTGCACCCCAAACTGCTCCAGCCTCTCCTGTGAGTTGCCGTGTGGTACAGACGGTGAAGCTCATATGTGTACATTTTCAGTGTGGAGTAGCTGTAAATTCAGTTAAAAATTTCACTGCAAAACCCCGGAAACATGAAAGCAAGCGTGCCTGCTCACTGCCTCCCTTTGTAACTGTGGATGCTGGCGGTTAATTGGGATTCAGGCCATTGCAAGATAGGCTAGTGCTGACTGGGATGGTAAGTTAAAAGCTTCTGTGACAAGTACGATGAGGTTTATGGACGTGAGATTATTTTGTTATGGAAGAAGTATTTAAAACTAGTCTGTTTTAAAATCTTGTTTCTTTAAAGCGCCAAGAGAAGCCTTCCACTAATTAGAAACAGAGACTCTTTGATTTTTGTAAATTCAAAAATTCTTTTTTTTTTTTTTCTTTAAAAGTGATGCTCAGTGGAAGTGTGGTGAACTGACAGTGAATGAGAACTTTTTGCTCTCACAGCAAACCAGGCTTCACCTGCAGCGCACATATGCCTCCAAACCCACTGCAGCAAGATCAGGTCCTAACCCTTGTGCAGAGGGGTCACCTGATGGATAGGAATACCACAATCCCCTTGCCAATTAAGGGATATATTGTGCAACCCCTGTTTGACTCTATGGCCATTTACTCAGCTTCAGTGGGAGTTAATGAAAGTCCTGCATTCTTGAACTACTGTTAAACCTGTCAAGTTAATGCAAACTGTAAGGGTGATTTTTGGTAAGGTAGAGGATGGTCTTTATTCACAGTAAACTCAAACTTGAGAATTTTGCCATTCCTTTATATGGGATTAGAATTAAACCTCTAACCACCTAACAGTCATTTTATGGTTCTAACTTCTTTTTTTTATTAAGCTGAACTACATTTATATCCAGGACTTGAAGGTGTTTTCCTCAAACTGTCAGGTTGTGTCTATCAGAAAATTTACACTGCAATTAGTACCACTTGTGCTATTAGTGGCAACAGTTGTGCTAAAGGTCAGTGTTTGACGATGACCAGTGAAGATCTTGCCTGGGGTAATAACGTAGTCCAATAGCTTCATGTTGGTTTGTAGAGATAAAAATGTATTATCACTCACTCAGTATTACAGAGAAATAATGTTTCTACATTATTAAGTTATAGGTTGACAACTACATTTAAAAATCATTAGCTCATTTTATGTACAGTACAGGCTCTGCCTAATGAGGTGTTAATAGAAGCCAAGCTTCAGCCCCTGTTCTTTATAGGCTGCTGGTTAAATTCTTTCCCAGTATCCCACAGTTCCAGTTCTCGCAATGGGAAATATATAATTAAGGTGAAATCAGCACACACTGCATGTTAAAAAGAAACTGTTTACATTGCAGATTGAAAAGGATTGGGTTTCCAGAGGACAGGAGGGATATATTTATATAAGCCTAACAGAGCTACACTAGAAGCATGTAGGCCTGAAGAGCCCATGAAGGATGTAATTGTATAACTCAAGCATTACGCATGGCTTGCAATGTACTTCTAACTGTTTTTTGTTTTTTTTTTCCCCTGGTTTGTGAATATGGTAAAAAGCAAAGGTAACGTAGCATGAAAATGAGATGTTGAGCCCTTCCAACTTTGTTGCTGCAATGGGATCTGGTATATCCAGTTATGTGCAGAGATTTGCAGATCTTAAGGGATCTGCTTTCTGTTTTACCCTTTTACATTGCTCTTGAGCGACTTGAGGGATTTTGGCATCACCTGATCTCAGGTTGTGTAGCTATGCACCGGCCACTGTTCTTGTCTGGAAAAGGTACAGTTAAGTAGCAGTTGTGCCTCCCTTATCCATCTAAATATCTCCCTTTTACCTGCTGTGGGAACTGCTTGCTACTTTCTATAGTAGAGTCAAGCTGCAGCAGGCAGAAGGAACAGACTGAATTTAGAAGGAAATAATCTGGGTTAGAAAATTTATTTGCCAGGCATAAATATTTCAAACAATAGCAGCAGATGACTAAGGAAGGGACAGCTGAAATGTTACAGAAGAAAAATGATACTCTCCATGTTCATATACAAATTTTAATATGTAGAATGTGTAATATAAAACATTTAATGTGTAAGAATTTATGATTGTTAGGGCTGGCTAATCATCTTTGAGGGCTGCTGAGGTCTGTTACAGCAGAAAAAATGTTTCATTGCCATTTGCAGGAGCCAGACTTTCAGCACACCTACTTTAACTTCCTTGATAATTGTAATTTAGAATTAATTTTAATTAACACTAAGAGTTTCATCACGCTTATCCATGATATCTTACTGTGTCTGTTCTCTAGCTAGGTGGCAGCAAAATTTACTCAGGGACTAATGACTAAATTGAGTAACAAAAATGTAGTGAATTTTTAGACAGGCATTTCTGAATTCTGAAGTAGGTAAATATATTTAGTGCAAGTATAGTATTTTCAATTAGTAATCACCTGGCCACATAAATCATGGCTAATTAATGACTAGCCACATAGCCCATAACTGAATCATGACTGATTCAATTTCATGCATGAAAATGTTTCTATTTTTAACAGCTTTCACTGTAATAGAATTGGGGTTTGAATGACTAGGAAAGACTGGTCTTCCTACCAAGGCAAATTCAAATTCAAGAAAGATGTTAATTCATGCTAGGTATAAATCACCTTGAATCTGTACCAGCGTAAGGATTTGGCTTGTGGTCTACACTTACATAGAGTTCAGAGAAGTCTGTATAAAAAAAAGATAGATGATTATGTGTATGTATATGCACACACATATGTAACTATAAAATATGTGTGTGTGTGTGTATATATAACAGATTGAAGTTTGGATTTTTCTTACAGTGAGTTAAAGAGCAGTATAATCCTGAGGGTGTAGGAACTAAAGACCTGTATTATCCTGTATTATGGCCCCAGGTCTAAATGTGTTTGTGTATAAGGGCTGACAACCAGAATTACGAGTGTTTGGAAAAACCACGTGACAAGCAGCCTCTTCTTCGTACCCAGATTCTCGAGGCCACATAGAACTCAATGTCGGCTTAGAAATGTCTCAGGGAAAGATACACAAATATTTCTGGGCCACTTGTGGGGTAGAGAGGAGAGGGTTTGCATCCCTTCTCCCACTGGAGAGACAACTGATTCTTTACCAACAATTAGGACAAGGTTTAGGTTTATTATTCATCCATATCACAAGAGGTGCCTGGCAGCAAGTTCAGGAGTATTTCCAAGTAATCCTAGAGGGACTTGCTCACCAAGACAGGAATTTCTTGGCAGAGAATCCATGCTAGTTCCTTCCATAACTGCATTTTGTTGACAAAGGCTTCTGTAAGTATTGCTGTAGCAGAACTCTGAAGTGATAAGCACCACCACCGGGGATGCAAGAAGCAGATTGTTTGCTGCGTAACATCAATCACTTTCCTGCTTTTGCTTTAAAGAACTAAGTACCATCTGAAGGTGCAAGACCAGAATATCCTGCATGCTGCTCCTTCTATGCAGCTACCTCCCTGCTTTCAAAGTGATAACACCATCTGCTATTTTAAACTCTTCATCAGATATTGTACTCATCATTATTTCACTGAAAGCAAGTGTTATATTTTACTTAAATGAAAACAGGATTAATGCTGTTTGTATGATTTACAGGGTGCTGTGCAAGGGCGAGCATGTGTGTCAGGCCTTCCAAGAAACTTGTGGTCAATAAATATTCTGAAAGTGTGCAATGGGAATACTAAATATTATTCAAACTGGTTTTCTTCATGTAGCCAGGCAAACATGATGAAGTTATAGCATGCAGCCAGCATTAATTAGAAAAATCTTCATTTCTTAAAGAAATTCATAGCCTGCAGGGATAAAGATAATAATCTTTGTTTTACAGAAAAAAGCCCTCTTAACTTGAGTGTGCTATTTTAAATGTTTTGTGTTGGTTAGTTAACGTTTGGCATTTAAATAATCAGTTAAGGGTTCATGATTAAACACGAAAGAAAATGTTAAAAGAGAAAAAGAATGAAAATATTGCATTATAAAAAATCTGTAGTGTAGTATGTTTATAATTCCAAACTCCTGTAAAGAAAGGACATAAATAACTTTGAAGACACAATATTTGAGAAGTTTAAAAATCTTTAAATTGATGAAATATGTAAATTGCCATCAGCAAGATTCAGTTTGAGGAACTGAATAAGTTTACTACGTACATTAAAACAAATAAAACCATAATGATTGTCTCAGAGCATAGTTTCAAAAACAAATGTTACCAACCTATTGTTTCCCCACTTTTACCATCTCACATTGACAAATTCCTTTTTCCCTTGATCTTTCTGGGTTCTTCTGATCATCCTCAAGGCTACAAATTCTTATTTTGGAAGAGACATTTCACCTTGTCAATGAATTCAATTGAAGACTGACTTCACTATGTTTCTCTTCTAAGCATCTTCTGTTAGTTTTGATGAAGCTATAAATTGATATGCTTTCACTCATGCTGCATCCTTTGGCAAATTGTTTTATAGCAGTTTAAAGACTTTTTTTTTTTCCTTTCAAAACAATGGAAAGCAGGAACATATCGTTATGTATTCAGCTTTTTCTTACCGTGTGATGATTTTCATGCCTATAAAAATCACCTAAGCAAAAGTGTTTTGAGATAATTTTTTTTTGTTTAAGAAACAACATTACAAACACAAGGAAGCGTTTCTCTGTGACTTTTCTTGATGTTAGGCCTTTTCAGAGGATTTGTAAATTACAACACATTACGATCAGGCATCTGGATACACTGTTTAGCTGCACTGCTCTAGGTCAATATATCATCTTAGTGATGAATCTTTGTTTCTCTTCTAGTCTACTCTCATTCTTATTTTATGTGTAATTTGCAGGACCTCCGGAATATAATAGCATGTCAAAGGTTCCTTTTACAGTTTCTGTGCAAGTATGTACAGGAGGTCTGTAACCACAAAGATGTCAACAAAGTGATGCCTGCCAAACATCTTGGCCCTGGCATGACACACAGACTGCGTGTGTAGCCAATAGCTGCAAAACTTGGATCACTGGTGTAGCTTAAAAATAATTTTTGATGGAATAAAGTTGAATCTCATCTTTAAATTACTTTTTATTAGTCTCAGGTGAAAGAAGATAATTGGTAGTTGTTTATGTCATGTCTTGACACCCTGTCTCAAAATAGTACTTGGTATGCTTTATTAGCTTTTCTGTCAATCAGAATCTGCTCAAATCTCCCAGTTACGTATCATGACCTAAGATTTGTCCTTGAATGCAGTGCAAGGTTTCAGACTGAAACTTGATTTGCCTGGTGGAAGTGCCATCCGTTTACCTCATATACTTCAAGGTACAAATTCAATGAAGTTTACCTGGAAACAGCAATAGTCTCTGCTGTGTTGTCTCTTTGCCTTCCATGGAGAAACTTGGTGCCATGACACTTTCTGTAACTCACCTGCCTGTTACTGGTTGACTCCTGATACTTAGATGTCCAGCGTCAAGGAATGGATTAAAACCTGAAGTTTCCAATGTTTCTGCAGGTTAAAAAGTCAACACAAAGGAAACCCTGTCATAGTCTAATGGCAAAGACTAATTTGCCATAGACATGCAACATCTAGCTTCTAAAATTGTGTTACTGTTCTTAGTTGAATTTGCTTGATATGAACTTTCATATCAGAAACCTAGTTGTGAAGGATATCTTTCCAGTCAAGGAAGCTTGTATGACAGACATGAGATTTTTGTGCTTTGTGTGATCTATTACAATATAGTTCGAAGGATCCCTATAAATATTAAATGTTAAAATACAGAACAAATAAAAGGCCAAAAGATTTCATTCATAAAAAAAAAAAAAAAAAAAAAAAACAAACCCAAACTCAACCAAACAAAGCCTGTTAGCCAAAACCAGGAGAAATTAAAAAAAAAAAAAAGTATCACTGATGACTTCTCATATCCCCTTGGCCTGAGCAGAAGATGTTAATTATTCATAAGAATTTGATGACAGGCAACATACAGTCTTCTGACTGTGATTTGGCAGCAGCAGCTAAGAAAAAAAAAAAAGATGTTTATGATCCTTGTGAAGTCATGTTGCTTACATTTCTACTTCATCAGTACAGAGGAATTTCAGGTTTTAGGAAATTCACTCGTTCAGTGCAGCATATGAAGTTTATCCTCTGTTTCTATTTCTTTAAATCCTCCAAAATATATTTACATACAAATTTAAAATGTTCTCACCTGGATCTCTCTGGTATCATTATGGGGTTTTTTTGCAAACTATTTGCAAAATAATTCTCTAAACCAAGGAACCAGTGCTTAGAAGACAGGCATTCAAGAAGACTTCACTCCTGTTAACATCCTTAATGTATCTATTCTCTACTTCTTCTGTGTTTATTTTTATCTAAAGGATTCCTGACTTCATACTGTGAAGCAATTGAAGCTTCTGTGGGGAGTCAAACAATGGGCTTTTTACTGTTGCTAAGTTTGCTTTATAGGCTTTTTCTTACAACACATTTGTTTAATAGGCCTAGTAAAATGGTGAATGCAGCTGTAAATATATCTTTTATTTGTTGATGTGCAATAAACATCACAGGGATGTTGGTCTTTTCTTATTCTGATCTTCCTGACACTGCTGAAAGGAAATTGTACAAAATGAATGAAAAGTGCCTTAAACCGATTGCAGAAAACAACAGTCCCCAAATACCTAAGGGTCAGTACCTTGTTTCTCTTTTAACAGATGGTTTCTCCCAGCAGTGTTACTAAAACTTAATAATAGTAAAATAATAGGTTGCTTGATGTGAGGGAATTACTCCAGATAGCACTATTCACTGGGGTCATCACTGAAGGTCATTTTTCAGCCAGAAAGCTAAAGGTTAGCAAGTGTTGCTCAATTCCATGAGTTCCTGCAACTCTTTATTTATGATTAAGCTAAGTGCTTTCCCGTGGGTGTGTGGTAAAAGCCAAGAGTAAAGGAAAATAAATCCACTCCTTTATGCATTAAATATTTCATCTCAGTTGATTGAGAATGGTATGATGCAAAGCTTGAAAATATGTGTTGTCTGGGAGCCCAGAAAGACATAAGCTGTCTTAGAGATCTTGTTCTTATTAATGTTGTTGCTGAAAAACTGTCTTGTCTTTATGTGCCTGTGTTTACGTGCAGTAAGTCATTATTTTCTCTTCTCTGCTTATCTTAGGCATGGCCAAGGTGTTAAAGTATTCAGCAGGTTGAGCATTTATTATAGCTCAGAACCAGGCTGTAAACAGTCCCAAGCTCTTTATTGATTCCATAGTATTCCTTGTTGAGTGCCTGCAGCTTCTGTGGGTCAACACTCAAACACTGCAATGGGTTATTTCATTTCTAAAATACTTGAATTCTTGTAAATAAAATGCTTCACATTTAGAAGATAAACGCTTACAGTAAAAAGTGGTTCTCCAATAACAGCTTTGAATGCAGCACACTGCTTAAATTCTACTGCTAAATATATGAAAGCTTTAATACAAAAATAGGAGAGAGGCCTTATTCACTGTTAGTAAGGACAGTAGCAAACCTCCCACAAAATTCTGTGAGACTAAAGAGTTGACAGGATATTCCTTGTTCCTGACTTTACTTTCTGAAAGAGGTGATCCATTTGGTTGTTGCACTTTGCCTGGAAGTGTATTTCTGTCTCTCCTGAGTATAGGAGGAGAATAATGGTCAGCTTAAACCAGAGGCCTAACTTACACTCAAATAAAAGTAGGTGAGATGGATTTGGGATGAATGTCTGATGATAGGTCTAGGACATTACACATACAAGGATAAAACCCTTTAACTGAGAATGACTTACTACAGAGCTTATAAGCTCCAGCACTATTGCCTTGATAAAGTATAAGTGAAGAAATTATTACTAAGTAGTATGTCTTTGATCTAATAATGGTCTGGAAGATGAGGCCAAAGGTGTAGTCACTTGAGCAATGACTTGCGCAATGTAAGTGGCAACCGTAGCTGCTGGACACAGCTATCTCTGGACCACACTAGTGACTCAGATGTGTCCTGCATCTGCGTCAGTGCACAATATGCTGACTTTGTTTAAGCACAGTATACTGACTTAGGTTAAGCATGACATGCTGACTTAGGTTAAGCAGCTTTCAGAATAGTTTATACTAAACTGATGAACTATCATATTGAAATAGGTGAGCCTCTCACAGCTGCCTGCCAGAGCTCAGCTATTCTCTGGCCAAGAAGCAGTAATAAACAGAGATTATATACAAGCTGTTTAAGCTATTTCCACTGCACACAAAGTGGCCTTATAGACCATATCCTAAAACTTTGATTCTATAAATACTTGATCGTGTGTGTACCTTTAATCAGACAAATGACTCCATTGATTAAAACTTAAGTTGGGGTTTGTTTGCAAGATCAAAGTCTAAGGCACAGATTCTTTGTGGCCATCCCTGTAGCGTGATTGATTAAAACCAATCATGACAAAAGTTGTTCTATTTTACCCATACCCCAGGCATTGCAAAGCAACATGAAACTCTGACAATTTTTGATTTATGTGTATAATTTCACTTTCCTTTTTATTCTTTGGTTAAAACACTTATGAAAAGGCTTGAGACTTACAACTTGCCATGCTCCTTTGTTATAAGGATTTTTTTTTTTTTTTTTTTTTTCAGAAAATGCTTCTTTGAGGATTTTGTAGAGCACTGGAATATGTGTGGGTACTTGTCATTTAGAATTGTGAAATAGATGTTACAAGTGCTATATATGGTCTCTGTAATTTTCTTGACATGGAACAACCCCTTACTTTGTTAGAAAATGCAACAAATTACTTCATAATATCAGGTTAATGGATTGGATTTTTTTCTTTTTGTGGTTTCACATTTACTGCTTTAATGTGTAATAGCACTAAAACCCTTCAGCTGTAAAATTAGATCTCTGTGCTGTTGAAAACTCCTTGTACTCTTAATTTAAAAGTAAAACAAACCAAAAAACTTACAGCATGGAGATTTGAAAATAATAATAACTGATATTTATACATTCTTGTGAAACAGCTCCTGAAGTATGCTGTGAATTTGATAGCAGCATAGAAATGCTCTACCTTGGGATTGTTGAAAGGTAACAGACATATTGACACATACTGATATCTGATACTATTGCCTAGGAGTGTTGCAGGACCCATGGGGAATATCTGCGAGTTAAAGTTGTCATGTCTTAGCATGTTTTATATTTTAAATTATGTAAACTATAAATTAACATGAAGAAAGTAGATTTCTAATCTATGACAAAAAGGTGCTTCAGAGTTTTTCTGAATTAGTCATACATTATATCCATGACTGTAGTCCTGCCACAACCTTCTTGGTGTGGTTTGGCTTCTGTGTTTAACTGTTCACAACATGATGGTAAGTTCCTACAGATGTCGATTTCTGTACAAACTCTGTCTCAGTGGTTTTGCTTTATAAGTGTTTGGTCCTTCAGTCTGTAAGGTCTGCTCTTGCCAGACATTGTAACTTTGACGCAGAGGTTAGCTATTACCACATCCACCTGAGTCCCATAATTACGGTTGTAACTGCATTACAGTAGCACAGGGTAATAACGTGTTTCTGTTGGCATCTTGGAGTTCTGCAGGTGCTTTCACAGGGATTGTAATAATGCTGATACTACTTAGTCACTACAGGATTGTTTACAGACTTTAAAAAAATGCATCTGAGAGCACTAAAGGGTGGAGATAGATCCTCAGAGCAGCTTGCATAATTGGATTAGAAAGCGTTCAGGCTGACCTTAATGTTGTTGATTGGACTAGACTTGTTTTTTACCCTTGTAAAGACCTCACACCAGCTGAAAACATAGATGGTGAACCTCAATAAAGACCTCACAACTGCTGGTCACTATCTTAGATGATGAACTCCAGAGATCTGATGTGATGCTTAGAGAAGCTATAGTACCTGTAAAATATGTCTGTGTGCAATTTTAAACCAAATCCTTTTATAATTAAAATATTTCTTTTGGAAAAGAAGAGTTACAGTTCTTTTCTTTCATTGAGAGTTTTTCTTCTGGGCTGATTTGATCACCAATAATGTGTTAATAATCCATTAGATTTGAGAAATCTGGATTCACTTTGAAGTTTTAGGAAAAGCTTTCAACAAGCTCCTGGGATCCTCAAGTATTTAAGTCTTTCTAAATCTCATAAATTTTTCCCAGTAGAACTATGTAACCTAAATGTGAGAATAAAACTTCCTTCCAACTACCTATTGTTTTGCCTAGTGAGACTGAAATACCTTCAAGCAGCATGACACCAGCAAAGAAATATTAACAAGGACATGCCTCAATATGAGGCAGTCGTTAAAGCAGAAAATAAACACGAAAAGTGAAAGAAACGTATTCTAGTCTCCTATATGCTTATATCTCATGTCCCTTGGGCTTTCTCTGGTTTTTCTCCTACTGAAATGATCTGAGATCTTCTCTTTATCAGTAGCTTTTTTAGTATCTCCACTTCTTACCAAATCACTTAATCCTTCCAAAGGCATACTCACCTTTCCCCATCCCTAATGTTTTCTTACTGCAGCACGCATAATGATATCCCAGGCACTAAAGTCTCCCTTATAGCAACTATCTCCCTCCTATGTAACCTTCAACGCTATTCCTGGAACTCTTTATAGCCATTAGCCACTTTTTTGGCTCCCTTGGTGGACCAAAAGTAGCAGAGGTATGATTGTTTCTGCATGTGCTTGTTGACCAGTCAATTTACATATGCTAATTGACCAGTTGCCTGCTAATTGGATTAACTGGTAATGACTTTGTTCCCCCTTTTCGTTAAGGAACTAATAGAGTATCTCCATTTCTTAACTACTGATTTTCATGAAACTTGGAAAAACTTAATTTTTTTTTAGACTGCCTTTACTCTCTACCTTTTTCCCAAGAAATTTGAAATTGGCCAGAGGGATCTCATGTGTCAAAGAGAATAAACTGATAAATGGATTGTGTCACCAATGAGCAGAGTGATCAAGAAAGCCTCATTTTCTTAGGAAACTAGACTGTTGCTTTCATCACAAGAGAATCAAATAATCTTTACTACGATAGATCATAATCCTTTCCTTTTAGTCATTCCAAATTGGTATTTCTGTAGTGAAGTCAGATAACCTACTATCAATTCAGTGGCAAGGCAATTACCTTTTCCAATAGTTCCTATGGAAATTTCAATCTTCTGTGTTGCAAGTAGCTGTTCCTAGGAAGTCCAGCTGATCGCCAAGCACAATTTAGGCAGAAGATATTTTCTTATTACATGAGTTAAAGGCACTAGGTCTGAGTTCTTAAGGATTAAAAGGATTAAAAGTAATAAATATGTAGGATTTGGCTGTTATTTTTTTGTCCTTTACCAGTAATTAGAGACAGTGCAATAAATGAGTATTTTGAAGAGATTTTCTGTGATACTCCCTGCTTTCAGATGGGTTGGGATTAATATCCCAGCCCCTCCCTGTAGGATTTTGACATGATCTTATTCCCAGGGGAGTCTTGGATATGTACACACATGTGGAACTTTCTAGAGAGACAACATTAAAGCAAGAAGCCAAGGAATGAAGAAGGCTGCCCAGGTCAATATAGTGTTAAAGGAAAAGAACATCTAGAAAAAGAAGACCACATAAGTTCTATATGACTGTGGAAGATGAAAGAGTCCTTACTAGAAAAACTTATGGACTGGGAATTTTAGAGAAGACCAGATAGCTAGCCTAGTGAGACACAGCTTTATCTAACCTAAATCAATCCCACTATATCAGTATCAGCTAGTTTTCACCAAAAGACTTGGTAACATGAACAGTAAAAAAAAAAAAAAAATGCTTATCAGGCTAGTAGCTGATGATTATGTAGACAAGCAAGATTAAAAATAAAATCTATGGGTATCTGAGCATATTCTAATTTAGGAGTAATGACAAAAAAGCATTCTCTGTTTACATTTTGTATTATCTTAGATGGTGTTACTCAGCTCTGAGTGATAAACTATTAATAAATTGGTTTATGTTGTGCTAACAAGCAGTTTTATTTATCTGTAACCTCCAAAGTACTTACGTTCAGCAGCATTTTATTTAAAGTGCTTTGAGATACTAAGTCAGATAAGTTAACCTTTTTCCTTTTATTGATTGTATTGTAAATGTATTCCAAAGATTCTAGTGTGCTGATGAAACCAAAATTCTCCTGAAGCTGCTGCCATCTATTCTTTTGTAATGTTCATCCAGATACTGTTAATTAACTTCAATTTTACATATAGTTTAGGAATGTTAAAACATTGTCTCTCAATTTCCAGAAACAGTAACAACACTTTTAAAGAGAAAATAACAGGTGTCTTTCAATTCTAATCTCCACAAGAATGATTACTTTTGCTAGCAGATAATTATTTAATTCAAAAATTCCATATGAACTGTTTTAGCAATGCTGAGACTTCCATATTAATATATTGAGCTACAGTATTTTTCTCTGAAGTCCTAGGTTCTGAAATCTAAAAATTTTTAAGAATATAAGGATTAGTTTTTTCAAATTATACTGTTCAACATCGCAAAGAGTTCTTGGAAACAGAAACCCCAAATATTGGAAAAAAAGGACAGTAAATTGAATGATCGTTGCATTTATTTCCTGAAATATTACATGCTTTTTTGGTAAGTCTGATCTCCCATTTTAAGAGTGCCCAATTTTGACAAAATTGCTTTTTGATGCAAGTCAATAAGTACTAATAAATCCTTAATACATTATCAGTGAGTTTAAGTGGTACTTTTTCTCTAGGACAGAAGCTTACCATTACTACTTGAAACAGGTATGTCTTGAACAGATATTTGCTTAAATTATTGTGGTGAAAAACAACTGCAAGGAAGTGTTCCGTTGCTCATTTATTGCAAGGCAGCCCAGGTGACACATACCTTCTTCTGCAGACTGTTTTTCTGGGTTTGGGTTTGACTATTCGTTCTTCAGCTTCTACTGTACCTTTGCAAATCACAAGCACAGGACTCAGGAACACAATCAGTTTGCAAAGGTTTAGCAAGTCACATGGCATCTGGGTGCATGTTCATGGCCTGCAGCAAATATAAATTAAAGCAACTTCACAGAATCATAGTAATTTGGGGCCAAAATTACTTTGATTCTGAGGCATCCAGTTATCACAAGTCAGTTGATGTATGTTAACTTGTCATCTCATCATAACTTGGTCATGCATCAAATCCCCATCAGTTCATCTGTCATGGTTGGTTCTCTTCTGCTGGCCTCAGTGGGCTGTTTCTTTTTTTTTAAAATGGTTTCTGCTTGACACACAAAAAACCATTTAAGATTCTTGCTGCTTTTCTTTATGAGGTTTTTTTAATTTATTTTCCTGATTCTTCAAGGTCAAGAAATATGTAAGATTGGTATCATGTGTTTATGTAACTTCCAGCTAGTTACACAAGGATTTAAATTAACTTTAAATAATTTTGGTCCTTTTTATTTTATTTTAGTATATGTTTTGCTTTTGGTTTTGAATCTCTTCTGAAGTTTCATATCATAAGGTTAATTTTTTTCTTTTTTCTTTTTCTTTTTTAATATTTTTCCTCCTCTAAGAGAGCCAAATTTAATTCTGATGTGGTCACTATTACTTAATGTCTCAAATATAATTACTTTTTCAATTTTTGACTAACATTTCCTTCAATATGTTCCAAAACAAGCCATTCCAAGAAGGAATCTTTTAACATGCAAATAGAACTTCCTTAAATGTTTTTTTTTTATTATGCCAGATAATCGGTTTACAAAAACAATGTCCAAGACATTTTCTAATGTAGTATTATTCTTTTGTGTGGCCTCACTGATCTCAGCCAAGACCGTGTCATTAACATTCTCTCCAGTAGTAGTACCATATCTTTATGGTACTCTCCATATTCTCTACAGACGTCAGTTTAAGAAATAAATGCATTTCTCATATTTTAGAATATATTTACTCTGTTTCAACAGTTGTATTTGTTATGTACAGGTTCTTCTTTGTAGACAAGAGCAGTCTTTCTACCCATTCTTTTGTGGCATATGTCTCTTGCTCAATTTTGGAGGAGGTCTGGATGAGGAAAAACTTGCAACTTATTATGAACAGAGGATTTTCTGTCCTGTCTTATTTTCTTGAGTGGACCTTCCTTTTACTATATTTCAATATGAAATTGAGAATACAGAAAGAAAGCATTAAATTTTCAAGTCAAGGTAGAGGATTTATTTTGACTTACTAAACCAATTTAGTGCAAAAGAAATCAGTTAATTTTAATAAGTTATTACATTTTAATTGCACATGCTTGAAACTTCTAGAAACTATCACTTTTTTTTTAGGATAATTTTTATTTAAAGTCTAGATAAGGAGCAGGTATACAAAAATGAGTTGTTTTGTTATTGGAAGATATTGGATGTTGACAATGTAATGAATGAAGCACAGCACTGAAGTGGTACTATATCAGTATTCCTGGTAGTCTGATTCACAAAATCTATCAGCATTAGAAGACCTTTTCATTCTGTACAGTATTAAACCTTTAGTTCTGCTGTAGATAGATTTTAGGAAGATTTCAAAAAATAATTAAGTTGTTCTTAAATAGAGCTTGATTTGTTTAGAAAAATATTTCTGTAACTAAACAGTAAAAATAGTGGAAATAAGTATGTTATTGATTATTACTCCTTGCACAGCTTATGTTTCAGTGTACATGCACAGCTTATATTTTGATATCTATGGAACGCTATAGGCTTGGGGAAGAGTGGCTGGAAAGCTGCCTGGCAGAAAAGGACTTGGGGGTGCTGGTCGACAGCCGGCTGAGTATGAGTTGGCAGTGTGCCCAGGTGGCCCAGAAGGCCAACGGCATCCTGGCCTGTATCAGAAATAGCATGGTCAGCAGGACTAGGGCAGTGATTGTCCCCCTGTACTCGGCACTGGTGAGGCCGCACCTCGAGTCCTGTGTTCAGTTTTGGGCCCCTCACTACAGGAAAGACCTTGAGGTGCTGGAGCGTGTCCAGAGAAGGGCAACGAAGCTGGAGAAGGGTCTAGAGAGCAAGTCCTGTGAGGAGCAGCTGAGGGAACTGGGGTTGTTTAGTCTGGAGAAAAGGAGGCTGAGGGGAGACCTTATCGCTCTCTACAACTGCCTGAAAGGAGGTTGTAGTGAGATGGTGGTCGGTCTCTTCTTCCAAGTAACAAGCGATAGGACAAGAGGAAATGGCCTCAAGTTGTGCCAAGGGACGTTTAGATTGGATATTAGGAAAAACTTCTTCACTGAAAGGGTTATCAAGCACTGGAACAGGCTGCCCAGGGAAGTGGTTGAGTCACCATCCCTGGAGGTATTTAAAAGACTTGTAGGCATGGCACTTAGGGACATGGTTTAGTGTCGAACTGGTATTGTTAGTCTAAGGGTTGGACTCAAGGATTTTAGGGGTCTTCTCCAACCTAAATGATTCTATGTTTCCATATTTTGTGGTGTTTGAAAAGACACAGGGCCTCCTTTTGTTTCAACCCTGTCTATATGGCCCCAATCCCATGCTTCAGGCGCTAGACTACTTTTTGCAGGTGAGAAGAGGTTTTTTTTTCTCTTGATTGATAATTTGGGTTCAAGTTTTAATTTTTTTTTTTCCTAGGTTTTTTTTTTTTTCCTCCTTTCTTTTAAGGAGCACTGGAGAACAGCAACAACTAGAAGCAGACTTCATGCTCCTCTTGGCATGAAATTGTCAGGTACTTTTTTGTTATGTCCTTCTGACATAATCAGGATTAAATGGACAACCAGATTTGGTATCAAAATAAATATTCCTCTCTTCTCCAATTTTCTCCTCCTCTTTCATGATGCTGGCACTTCTTCAGATCAGCTATAACTTTAACAAAGTCCTGCTAAGAGAATCATTTGCAATATACTTGAACTACCTTCCTTTAGCACTTCTTATTTACACCTTTGTTTGTGGTGTTCAGATTGTTATTGGAACTTGGAAACTGTGTTGTGTTCTGTAGTCCATACTGATGTCTGGAATATTAGTAACTCCTGGTTCTCCTAAACCACGCACTTGTTTTAGGGTTATTTTTAGCAGGGTGGAGCTGGACTTCATAATCCACATATCTGTTTCCAAAATTTCATGACATTAATTTTTAAGATTTGTCAATAGCGATGAGAACAGAGACATAGAATTGTCAGTCAACTGCATAAGATAGCAATAACTCTAACTGGTGCTCATTTCTGACCAACAGTATTTATAATGCTATAACCTAGTTAGATAAGGAGAAACTCCTACAAATCTTCTGACAAAATATCTATTATTTAAAACATTTAATCTGAGAATAGAACATGTTTGTTGGTAGTAGAATTGCCTAACTTTTGGTTCCCAAAGCTGTCGACTTTTTTCAGAAATTAGCTTTATTTTTTATTTACTTCTTTAAACTTCCACTGCAACCTGAAAAAAGTCTAAAGAATTCCAGTAGTAGTAAGCTGTGTGTTAAGTCTGAGACATGGACAAACACCAACTGAATTCTTAGTAAAAATGATTAAACTTTTGATCTAAGACAAATGTAAGCTCTCAATCTGCAATAAGTTTCTGAGAAAAAATTTTATGGCTAGATTAATAGACTGTATTTCTGATGTACTGATCAGGTTATCCAAATGAAAACTTTTTTCTGTCCTTGGATAATCTGGAAAGAGAGTGACATAATCGAACAGAACAATGGATCATTCATGACTACTGAATAAGTGGCATGTTTTTGTTTTCCCAAGCTGAGCATTTCTAAATTGAATACCCTTTTGTGTCTGTTTCTGTGTTAAAAGCATACATTCCTTTAGATAAAGATTTTATAATGATGCCTGATGATATAAGAGTATGCGGGATTTGTTCTGAGCTGTAAAAATCAGTGCATAATGAATTCAGAAATATCAGATGAATAATGCATTGTATTCCACGTCATTGAGCTTATAGAATGTATTGCATGCTGAAGCTCAAGTTAAACATATCCTCTGAAGATGTGTTTAGGACTTCTGTGAACATATCTTCTGACTTTTTAGTGCTTCAGTTGGCTAAGGCTTTTCTGATTTTTTCCAAATTTTGAGGGAACTTGTGTTTTTGGAAGCTTAATTAGTTTTGTTTTCACTGCATCCTCACTGCAAAGTCAGGGAAGAACTAGCTCACATACCACAGCCCAAGCTGAGCTTCCAATTTTGTTGGAAGTACTCCTAAACTTGGCCTCAGGTTTCTTGTATGAATGAGAACCGAGTAAAAGCCCAAATTAACAGTGTACTGAAGATGTGTGATCCTTTCAAAAGTTAATTCTTTCTTTCTGTTCATAGCTAACTAAATCTCCTCAAGGTATTAGAATTATGGTGATAAATTTATACTGTTTGGGAAGTAAAGCTGAGTTTTGGCCTTGGTGGTTACTAATCATATTCAGGCAGAGTATTCTCTTCTGATTCATAAAATAGTATGACTAAGTAATTTTTCTGGGTTTTTGTGAATCCACACACAGTTTCTGGTTGTTTATGATTCTACAGTCATTTCCATATTAGCTGTCCCTATATCCCTATGGTTACATGCATTTAGGATCTGTGGTTGCACCAATACTAGAAAAGAAATAGTCTGTGAGCATCCTCTGAAGCAATTTCAGGGGGCCAGGGGAAAGGAAAGGGAGAAAGTAATTCCTTGCCCTGCCCTGCCCCCCCTTCCCCCCAGAAAACCCACCCAAACCCACAACATCAAACACACCTGAACCAACCACATCTGCAAAAACACTGGAGTTTGATACAGGCTGGTAAAGATTAATGTGTCAAAATTGGGTAAGGCTGTGCCACTGTGACACATTTCCTCTGGTATGGTTTCTTAATAATAACTCAGCAGGCTTTGTGCCTATACATACTCCCATCACTCACATGCTACAACCAGAATCATGATAGATATATTATTCACATCTTGTTTTGAGAATCCACAGCCTTCTCATTATTTACAGGGTCTGGTTCATCAATGAGAGACAGTCAGAGATCAGCAACTGAATAATTTCATCTACACTGATAGATCAATATCAGTCTAATCTTGACCTATGTCAGTTGTATTTTTACATGCTGTCCCATGTTACAGAGTTAGAGACATACCCACTGAAGAAATGGGAAGTCTTTCTAATCTTTCACATCTGTTACCAGTGGGACAGATGGGTCATCTTCTTCAGTAGAACACTTTTAATCTAACTAAAATGGTAATTGTCATTCTGTGAGATCACAGTCCTACATTTGAGGTGGAAATGTGACATCTGAGGGACCTGTGGAAAAGATCTCATGGCTGAAAGCATGTTGCTTTTTTTGGCATTAGAAGCTGTAGCCTCTTTGTTTTCCTTACCTACATTCTAGGAAAATCATAAACACGCTCTACAACTAAAATGTAGGAAGTGGCTGACTTATTTTAAAACTAGTCATTAACAAAGATTCATATAATGGAACCCTCCAAAACAATTACTTTGTTGAAATGAAAACCAAAACAAATAACAGCATGTTGTGGGATATTAAATATTTAGATAATTTATCTAAATTTCTCTGCTATTTCCCTTGTGTCTTGCTTTTACCCTTGTAGTTATAACTAGGATCAGAAATGGAAGTGTGACAATATTCTAGTGGAAGATATAGAATTACAAAAAAATCCCTCAGGCATATGATTTTCTTTGTATATTCCTCGCATCTTAAATCAGGCCAATAACTCCGAATTTCTTACATTGCTAGCTGTGCACTTGGGAATACAGTTTGAGGTAAGCAACTTTAGGACAAATTGGCTGTTTGGAACTGCTGGAATGGAAACCAATGTCGCCTTCCCGCATCTACAGTTGGTCATCTCAGCCTGGCATGCATAAGCACATTGAAAACAGATTTGAACTGAAGATCTATGTTGCATTATACTGTGTTATGCTATGATAGAATCTGACACAACCTTAAAAGCCATATTCTCACTTGGCATGATAAATACAATTTTTCAAAATAGTTTTTGTCTCACATTTGATAAGGAGATGTGGGTTTCTCTTTACTTGAAATATTGTGATATTATTGTTCTATTTATTATTTTAAATAACAGCAATGGCTGCAGAATATTTTCAGTCTGGTCCCAGATAGATGCAATGTAGATGAAGCAGATTGAGTGTCTGTTTATGTATCTGTACATTTTTTTCCTTTCCAATACACAGCTTGGCCTGTGGAAAATGACCATGAACAACAATGAGGTAGATCTCATGAATTTTTTTACACATAAACTTGCAAAAGCTATATCCTTGCTCAAATGAAAACATACATTTGGTATAAGTTAATACTGCTTCTTTTTGAAAGAGGTAACAATAATAAATACAGCTATAAAATGATCTTATCATAAAAACTATTCTTACTTTTCAGATTATGTGAATGATCTTAAGAGACAAAGTCCATATATGGCATAGGTCCTGATTTGAATACCTTGTTATTTATTATTTTATTCTTGTAGTGTTTTGGATTTCATAATTAATTAATGTTTGCTGTCTTTATTAAACATTGTATTTTGCATGTGTTATTTTGATACCTATAAAGCATGATAGCTGTTTTCCTGTTCTTCCAAGTAAGTAGCTTTATAAATTGCGTATTGATTTTTTGACTATATTAAGAGCTGTAAGACTTGACTATTTGTAATCCTTGTATAGCTACATACAATATTTCAGTACCGTACCTTGGTGTTTAAAGAAGGCTTCCTTGTCATTTTAATACCACTTGAAGTTCTAAAGCCAGGTTCCTTAATCCTATGGGACTGTCTGGAAAACAGATGAACTGTTATAATATGAAGGTTAGCATATCTTAGCTGAGGACGCTTTGTAGTTCACCCCGGCAGGAAGAGCCATTAACCACTTTGTCCTTCTGCCATCAGTAAATCCAGACTTTCAAAAGATGCTGTAGACCACTCTGCGACTTAAGCAACAAATCTCATGTTTTCAATTTTCTCTTCAAGACTTCAATTTTGAGTAGCCTGCGGGACACTGAAACGTTGCACGGAGTGTAACAATTGCCGTTCACTACATGTAATTGAGAAGCAGAGATCCCTGGTGTTTCGGCTTGCTAGGGAGGATATCCATGGAGTATAGCCAGTTTCCTGGACTATTAATTAAGTCAAGGATAGAGTTTTCTACTTCACTATGGATCAGTTAGAGAGTTTATCATTCCTACAGATATGAAAAAACACATCTATCCACATCTTGTGGAGCAATATCTTTTTCACCCTATATATTGAAATAACATAAGTCTTTCACCAGCAGGAAGTCCTGTTGTTTGCCGACAGTGATAAGTAGCTGCACTTATTCAGAGAGAATGTGATGTTCACAGTTAAAAAAAGCTGTCCAGTTTTAGGGTTTTTTTTTCCTACTCAATGTATTCAGTTGACTAGCTGAATTCTGTTTTAACAAAAGGAATTGTAATGGCTGCAATCTCCAACATAGTCATCCAAAAGTGGGGCCTCTAGGCAGAAAGTATCAGTATTGGAAGAGTTTTCTTAGGAGATTGCACAACCTGGTTTGCGGCAGCAATTGTTTTAATAAGAATATGTCTCGTCTCAACCTGTACACCTTGAAGTGATTGATTGTAAAAAGATGTTTGGGCAAGTGTGCAATAACCCCTGAGCAAATTTTGTCCACACCTGGCTGTTTCTATAACCTTTCCACATAAAACAAACCTGAAGGGCCTGAGACAAATTGTGTGATGGCTTAACTATTTGTTTTAAGTATTGGTACAAACACAGTTTCACAACTTCTGTGTGATAAATCAATGTAAATTTTGTAGCAGTACAGTAGGAATCAGGGCTGATGATGATTATCATTTTATTCTTTAATGAATGCTATTATGTACAATGAGTCTAGTCTACACCTGGCATTTCAATCATCATGCTTCAAACACCTTTTTTCCTGGAGTGACTATACACTTATTCATGAAGCAAATATTTCAATAGCACCACACTTTTCTTCTCTCTGAAAGAAAAGTTTTCCAATTTGAGACACTGAGTAATCCAGGAACCAAAATTTACCTTGTTATGCTACATGTGCTTAAGTTTCTACTTAGACTTTCTCTGCTTATGCCAGGTACTGGGGTTTCCCAGTACTCAATTTTAATACAATCAGACTAACTAACTACCATTGTGGCTCAGTGCAGATGAAATTGCATCCAAATTGCAAATCCGTTGCAATTTACTTTACCATTCAATGTAAATTGATGTATCATCCACGACTTCAGTGGATCTACATTGATTTCACTCATGGTTTACATCAGTGCAGGTTCAGTATACCTATTGGTTCCTTAGACTTGCAGAGTTGTGCTGGGCCAGCCCACAAGTGTAGTGGTGGATGATAATTAAGTGGAAGACCATTCCCCAAATATAAGGATTTTGTTTTAAAAAGAAGATATTCAAATCATAATCAATAGAATTAGAGTATAGCAGATATTTTTTCTGTATCAAAGTGAACACAGTTCTTATCAAACACACCCATCATCCTGGCAAAGATAAGACTTTTACAAGACTATTTGGAAGAAAAACCGTCAGGCATCCTCTCAGTCACATTAATTCTTCTTCAGATTCAATTCCTAGAGAAAATTCTAGACACTCTCTCTTTAACTACAAAACAGGTGTAAAAAGGAAGGGTTGCAATAAAGTAAGTAATCCTGCATGTGCCAGTATGGATTAATAATTTTCTTCTTGACCCCAGCAAAGCATATATTTTTTTCTTGACCCCAGCCAGAAAGTTGGAAGGGAATAGGGTGGTAGGCATGCAGTACTGCAACTCTAGATGAGCTAAATAAGCTCAAATAAGGTTTTGCAAGAGCCAGTGGAGGCCTTTGCTCTGTCTGGGACCTGGTGTATCACCAGGAACAACCTCTCCTAAAGGCTGACGACTCCTTGACATTTTCAAACTCATATGTACCAAGGCAATCATCACACCTGGCTATCAAGTGCAGTGTTGTGCTTATAATTTCCAATCAATCTTTGGCCTCTTTTGTGAACTAAGTAAACTAAGTTTACTAATAACTTGAGTCAGTAAAGATAAACTCTTCATTGTGTTAGGTATTGAACAAACATGTAGTAAAAAAAGAAAAAAAAAAAAAAAGAAAAGAGGATTATAAACTCCCCTGTCTCGCAGTTTAGATGGAAGTGCCTAAACATCAATTAGGAAATCCTACTACCTACCTGGAAGATTGTTTTCACAGCTACTGGAGCCAAATTAGAGGCACAAAATTTAAAAGCCTCATAACCTAGACTTTCCAGTTGTCTCAATGGATATCGATGTATAATTTTACGTGGCTGGCTGTGTCTAGATAGATGTTGAAAACTGACCTCATTAATTCATACATGTGGAAATATTATATGTTCAGCTGCATACTGTTAGTTAGTCTTTGATAGCTGATATGAGGACATCATTCTGTCTTTGGGTTCACATTATATATATTGGTTCAATAATGTTACATACATATATATTATATATAGGTTAAGTAACATTAAAGTTTTCTCAATAAACATATATGTCTAAATACAAGTATTTATCTAGCAATGCCTATGATATGGCATTTCCTATGAGAATACATCTGGTACAAGAAAGAGTTTTTTCATATCTCTGACTATTGAAATAATACAGCCTGTACTGTGCACACAGGATCAGGATAGATGGTTATAATGCTCTCTTATATCCTTCAAATTTCTGGGACATTTCTTATATGGCATAATTCAGTCCAGCTCTGTTGAATGCATAGGCATGTACAGGCTTAGTACAATTTCACTGTCAATAGACTCCTAATTTATAAAGGCAGTTCTGATACCCTTTCATCATTAATATTCAGTTTTCATCTAATACACCGTTTTTTTTCCATTGGACTTCAAGCAAACATATGAAATATATCACTTTAGCTGCTACTGCGTGCCTGAATTTAAAAAGAAAGAAAAAAATGTAGGAAGTTTTATCCTCTTTAACCACAGCATATTTTTTCCATCCTCAGGGAAAAAAAATAATTCTGGTTGAAAAAGATACTCTGTTATGTATAGCATAATGTTTTCTCTGACTTTAATGGATTTCACTGTTTTAGAAAGCACTGGAAGTGGAAAACTTTAGATGCTAACAACTAAAATCATATCACGTTGCTTTTAATAAAAGCAAAAAACTCTTAAAAAAGGGGGGGAAGAGAGAAGTATAGATTCAGCAGTGTTCCTTTCTTTGAAAAGAAAGATACTTACAGGATATATTTTCTTTAGAAACATATGTAAGTATGCTTAATTAACATACTCAAATGGAGATATTTAGTAATGAGCAATTAGTTTTAAATTGAGAGAAGCAGCTGTCACTTTAATAGTTTGGATAAATCTAGGGACTCTGCATGCATTCAGTTTTCATAAAGCATTAATGTGACTTGATAATTGATATGTAACTGAAGAACTTTCTGGGATCCATCCAGCTATGCTTTAACATTTCTAGCATCATTCCCAATTATGTTATAAAGTCTTACATGTATAGATACATAACTGCAAGTACAATGTTTAAGATGCCATGTCTGGATTATCATAGAACATTAACAAGAGATTCCACTCAATCCATTTGCACTTCTGATAACTCTGGTAGTAGAGTCATCCCTACTGATTTTCTGCTTCATAAAAAGTAAATATTAATGTGAGTTGATTTTGCAATTGTTTGTGGAAAGGATTTTTTGATTGAAGTGCCTGAGAAGTGGAACTCATCATAAAAATTTTTTACTTCCTAAAAAATCAAAAATATATTTTCCACAAAGAAACTGAATCAGCATGCTTCTTTTCAGGCAAATCCAACCTGAAAACAAAATATACTTTTCTTCGACTTAGCCATTTTATTTTGAGTTAAACTCTAGACTACTCCTCCTATTGGTGACTTGCATTTTTAAACAAGGTTCTGTTCAAATGCTCAGATTCTTGTTTAGCTTGAGTGCATTATAACTACAATATAACCATAAATCAATGACTGTGCTTGTGTGACTTTTTTACTGAAACATTCACGTTAGCTGACATTTTCAATGAAGGCTGTGGGATTTCAGTGACCAAGTCCTTTTCTAATCCACTTAAATCCCTTTGAAAATCCTACCATTAACTATTGAATTCTCCTAACGAATAATTTTAAAAGTACCCATGTACTTCTCATGCAGCAGTTTAACAACATATTTAATTAATTATCTTCTTGTGAGAGAAGTATAAAAAAAATCTTTTAAGAAAAGTATGAATTATTAAAAGACAGCTATAAAAATGACTATGCTTATATCTGGCAATATAATCTAGCACAACTTCTATTTATCATACTCCCTAAAATGATTTTTATATATTTAAAATTATATATCAGTTTTGTATCAAATATTCATAAACATACACATTTAAAGAATGACCATTTGCTTTTCTAAGATTAGTTGAATTACAGTAGTCTGGCATATCTATATGTCTTCAATTATTAACATTTCTGATATTATTATTATTACATTTATCTATTACGGATGTAAATGAGTTAAGGGTGACATTTGTACAAATCTGTAGCAGGATTCTCCTGTTCACAGGGAGCACAATTTGGCTCTTGTCTGAAAATATCTGGAGTATTAAAAGCAGTTTTGGTTGCATGTCTCTTCTAATCTCAATTTTATGATGCTATGATATGGATGTATTTTGGCTCAACTTTTAGCTCTAACAAAGTTGTAATGGCAATCCATCTAGTTAAATAGGTGAAACTTTCATACAAATCATGATAAGAAGATACAGTACTCTGTATTTTGCTTTGAGAATTTTAATTCTCTTTGCCTTTGCACATCTTCCACCAAATCATAGCTACAGGTATGTGAAGTCCTGAAAGAAACTAGAAAACTTGGTATTTATAATTGATATTGCTTCCCGGGTAGTTAACTCTAATTCACCATGGTTTCCATAACTATTCCTTCCAAATCTCTGTAATAATGCACTGATTTTCTTAGAAGCAAGAATGTATTCCATTTTGAAACAGTTTTGTGTTTCCTCCATGAGGATGGAGTCTGACAAGGAAGCAGAGGCATTATCCATATACTGCCTGGTTTTGCTGGAAAAATAAGTATTAGAGTAATTTACTTCTATTCTGGCAACATCCATAGGATTTTATGAGATGGCTCCCATATTTGTAATCTTGTAATCTAGTAAAGCCTAACTGTAAAATTGTTATTTTTCTGAGTATTTAATTCAGTTTTTATATGCATAAGGTCAAATTCCTTACTTATATTGGTTTAATCATACTGAAAAAAATGGAGTTGTCTGCACCATATACTACTGCACAGACATGAATGATACTGTATGTGATTGACACAGACAAAATAGGGATCTGTGGTGGATTGACCCTGGCTGGACGCCACGTGGCCACCAAAGCCACTCTATCACTCCCCTCCTCAGCTGGACAGGGGAGAGAAAATATTATAAAAGGCTCGTGGGTCAAGATAAGGACAGGAGAGATCACTCGCTAATTAGCGTCACGGGCAAAACAGACTTGATTTGGGGAAATTAGTTTAATTTATGACCAATCAAATCAGAGTAGGATAATGGGAAATAAACCCAAATCTTAAAACACTTTTTCCCCACCCCTCCCTTCTTCATGGTCACAACTTCACTCCCAGTTTTCTCTCCAGTGGTGCAGTGGGATGGGGAATGGGGGTTGAGGTCAGTTCATCACACCTTGTCTCTACCGCTTCAGCTTCCTCAGGGGGAGGACTCCTCACTCTTCCCCTGCTCCACTGTGGGGTCCCTCCCACGGGAGACAGTCCTCCATGAACTTCTCCAGTGTGGGTCCTTCCCAAGGGCTGCAGTTCTTCATGAACTTCTCCAATGTGGGTCCTTCCCAAGGGCTGCAGTTCTTCACAAACTGCTCCACCATGGGTCCCTTCCCCGGGCTGCAGTCCTTCAGGCACAGACTGCTCCAGTGTGGGTCCCTTCCACGGGGTGACAAGTCCTGCCAGCAAACCTGCTCCAGCGTGGGCTCCTCTCTCCACGGGGCCGCAGGTCCTGCCAGGAGCCTGCTCCAGCGCAGGCTTCCCACGGGGTCACAGCCTCCTTTGGGCATCCCCCTGCTCCAGCGTGGGGTCCTCTCTCCCCAGGCTGCAGGTGGAGATCTGCTCCACTGTGGACCTGCCTGGACTGCAGGGGGACAGCCTGCCTCACCATGGTCTTCCCCACGGGCTGCAGGGGAATCTCTGCTCCGGCGCCTGGACCATCTCCTCCCCTCCTTCTGCACTGACCTGGGGGTCTGCGGGGCTGTTGCTCTCACGTGTTCTCACTCCTCTCTCTGGCTGTGGTTGCTGTTGTACAGCAACTTTTTCCCCTTCTTAAATCTGTTCTCCCAGAGGCACTACCACCGTCACTGATGGGCTCGGCCTTGGCCAGCGGCAGGTCCATCTTGGAGCCAGCTGGCATTGGCTCTGTTGGACATGGGGGAAGCTTCTAGCAGCCCCCCTTTGCTACCAAACCCTTGCCATGCAGACACAATACAGGATCAAAATCTGTCTGATGAATTTATAATTATATAGCACAGGCGGCCAGACACAATCACATGTATGGTTGTCTGTAACTTCTTGGAGACAGCTATTTGATGTTATCAACATTTACTTTTGAGGCATTCATTTTTAACAATTTATATCCTGTTTTCTCTTTACCTTAGTACTCAGAATCAGTAATCTGTAAAGTTTCTTTTTGTTTGACTGAAAAGAGCATGGGGACACCACATTCAGCCAGCAACTAATTGACTTTTAACAATTCTTTTGCTACCAAGAAACAGAATCTAATTTTGAAAGCAGTTCATAATCTGATTTTAGAAACCCCCAATCATGGTGTTATTGTTGGGTGGTCAAAACCATATCATGTTTGTTAGTATTATACTGAACTGAGCTTAATTTCTATGGAAACCAGAATGATATGGAAGCAAAGCTAGCAGGTTATTCACTTAGTCTGAACACAGCAAATTATAACATTTCTAAGGGAAGTTGTCATATTCTTGCTTGATTCTTAAATATAACGCCCCTTTTTGTAAATAAGAATCTCGTGGTTTAATTTTATTTCACTGTTTGTGACAGAATTGTGGATTGGCAGGGACACTAGAAACTTATGTTTTTAGCATCAGTCTGTATATTGATCTGATAACTCTGTATCCTTACATTTTACCCTTCAGTTCACTTCATATTTGTGTGTTGTCTTGTAAAGCAAAAGATATATATACTTGCAAATTCAAAAAAAGAAAGAAAAACATTCTCCAGAAGTGAGAAAAGGGTCTGTCTACCCACTCTTCGTTTTTTATTTTTCTCTTGATCTTTTAACATAGTCAGAACACTATGATTTATGAAAATGGGAATATGTGTATAGTTTTTCTAGAGAATTCAATCTTCATCTTATCTGAGGTCTAAACTTTACCTCAGGGTTTGGTTTTGCATTGTCAGGAACTCTTCGCAACACGTTAACGAGCATGGTGAGTTGTTCATACTAGTGAAGGAATTCTTGTCAACATTCTGATGTGTATTTTTCTTATATACTAACTTTATGCCTGTGGTAACCACTGTTTTCAGTCAGATCCCTGAATAATGACATTTAAGCTTAGCCCTGGAGTCAAATGGTTCCATGCGAGGTCTTGGACCTAGGAGTCCTCCTTGTCATCAACACTTTTAAAATATTCATTTAGAGAGCTACTCATCTAATCAATGAGTACTTTGGAAAAGGTTACCAACTTTCAACATTGGAAAAATCACCAACATCTAATTTTTCTTTTATTGGTCTTCTCTCTACTTGTTGAAGCATTCTAGCTACTAACTCCATTTAATTTTTGAGATCTTTGGGTTCCTTATTCAGAAGTAGAAAGTTCCATTTTGGGAGCAGACACAACAAGAGTTTTCATCTTTTCACTTACTGATAAAGATGCCTGCTCTTGAAAGTGTTATCATTAATAAATAACTGGGAGTGCAATCCTTTTGATGTATTCATTACTGTTTGGTGTTCTTCTAAGGAAAACAGGTATTCTATTTAGTCCACTGTACACTGACTCTGCTGAAGTTTTTCAACCTTTCATACACAGACAGATCACTTCCATTACTTTTTCCCAACTTATTTTTATATTGCTGTGAGCTCTGGCTTGGGTCTTTTCTTGCTTTTGAGTCTTTCTTTAACTTTATTTTGGGCCTTTAACTTCAGTACTTAGCCATTAACTACTGGGAAGTACTTTGCCAGGTGACTGTCATTGCTAAATATTCACACAGCTCCAGTGGGTAAAGCTAGAATCATTGAGATGAATATGAGAAGCCAGGTTAAAGATACACAAAGATGAGAAAAGATGAGGAAAAAAAAAAAAAGACAAGAAATTAGAAGAATCCAGACTTTTAGCCATTAAGACATTACCTGGACACTTACCATGTAATCCACTGAACACTCATGTAAATTACTCTCCTCAGTGAGATAAGTATGCTAATTCACCAGATTCAGGTAGTATCTTGACTATCTCTTTTATATAAATTAATTTTAAATACGAAAAGCTTTCCAAAGCTAAAATAGGCTCTTTTGGGGGGGGAGGGGGGAGGAGGAGGGATATTTTAAATATTAGCTTCACAAGATGTAGCACTGTTTAGTTAGGAACATGAAAAGCAGAGAAGGGAATAAGGCTTGTCTACTAATTGGAAAATACCTTGAGTTCAATTGCTTATCTCTGAAAGAAATACAGCCTATTAAAAAGCAACAAGACAGTAAAAGACTTACTTAAAAAACTGAAGGGATTTAGACTTTATTATTTGTTGTGATTAAAAGCTAGTTACAATGGAAATACAATTGCCATGAAAAGTGAAGATATAAAATGAAAGTTTAAAACTATACATAAGTAGCCTTATTCAAGCAAGAGAAAAATTTGAAAATTTGATGTCAGAATGGCAGAGATGCTTACGGTTGGAACTAAGATCTAACATTCCATAGCACTATTCTGTGGATATTATTTGAGTGGTAGTGAAAATTAAATTGATTTAAGTTATATTTAGCTATTATAGCTGTTAATTTCTGTATCACAACTATTTCTATTTTGATGTTACTTTTCCATTGGAGATCTCAAAGCATTTTAGAAGATGTACAACACTCACTAAATATATGATGCTCATTTAATCAGCCATCTGCCTGGTTTACTCATTTGGAAAGCCAACATGTGTATTCTGCATTTATGTAATTTTTGGTACCCTCTTCAAGACAGAGGTCAAAACAGCAACATGCTTGTACATGGCAGCCGTGGAAAGTCAGCCAGTTTAAGCTACCCGTGTTAGCGCCACATCTGAAAATTATTACTAGCCACTTGTCTAATTTATAGAGGCAAGTGACCAGAACTTGAGAATCTTGTATCTCAGTCCCCTTCCCTTTCTAGCTAAACCACTTTTTCAGTCCAACAAATTCTCCCCCTACATTGCGCCCACCCCATGGAGCTCTTCAAGCTCCAGTAACTCTCAGGCATACTTAGTTAAGCTTGTATGTTTCTTATTATCGAAATATTTTCTAGTAGAGGATATAAATTCATTGAAACAGAGCCTTTTCCAGTTTGCTAAGTATACAGGCTTTGCCAGTGAAGGCATCTTTAAGAAATGCATAAAAAATGTTGAACAGAGACATTTTATGGTGTCTCTGCCCAGTTCCAAGAGCCATAATTTAAAAACTATTCAGTTGATGGATTTCATATTTAATTTGATTTTTAAGTCACAAAGCGTTATTAAAAAAAAAAAAAAAAGCATAATATTTTCTTTACAAGTTTTTTCATCAGCAATTTTACATAAAAATGAATATGGAAAATATTTGGGAGGTTTATATTCCATTTGTTGATTTTTTTGTTTATTTATTTAGCTTATCTCCTCATCAACTTCGCATAATAATCAGAAAGAATTTACTGCTGGGGAGAGATGAACTGTGGAAAATGTTATTGTAATGGGCATAATCTTGGAAAGCAACTGTCCAGAAAATAATAAAGTGGAAATATTCTACAGTAAGAAGCACTACTATTACATAAGTATAGGATGAATTTTCTTTTGTTCTATCTATCCTCTCTTTCATGAGCAAATGCCTCATTAGGGCCAGCAACCACTAGAAGCTTGATTTTAGAAGGTATTTAGACAAATATGAGACAATATGGGAACAACAGAGAAGTTAAATCCTGCTTCTCTGTTATAATCCAAATTGAGCAAAACTGAAATAAATTATGTATACTGCTATCTCCCCAATGTGAGATGTGAGAGAATGAACCAAAAAAACCCCAGATGAAATCTCAAGGTATTGGCTGGTTCAGTAAAAATGCAGGTGCTCCAGCACTTATTTGAGACTCTTGTCCTCTGCAGTGAAGACTA
The DNA here is from genome assembly GCF_000737465.1 of Haliaeetus leucocephalus. Taxonomy (NCBI): domain Eukaryota; kingdom Metazoa; phylum Chordata; class Aves; order Accipitriformes; family Accipitridae; genus Haliaeetus; species Haliaeetus leucocephalus. Next base: position 10,806,439 of record NW_010973187.1, on the reverse strand, counting down.
AGGCCCTATGTTAGTGCACAGTCACCTTTTAGATGTGTAAGTTATGTACCTCAGGAGACTGAAAATAGCCATCACTCTGCCAAATATATTATTTAAAGTCAGAAACAAGCTTGGGAATTGCACTGTTCTAATCAATAAGAAAAAAAGGGCAACTTTGTAGTCTTAGTCCTCAGGTAACTAAGTCCTTCAAGGAAGGACTATGAACCTTTTTAGTTTTTAAAGGCAGTCATCTACTTTTGAAATAAAAGAAGAGGTCTCAATTTTCCTAACTTGACATAGGTTCACTCCCACCTAACTTCATACGTAGAACATTTTTTATTTGAGATGTAGGAGGTCTGCACTCAGCTTCCTTCCTTCGCCGATGACAATTCAACCTTTCATCCTACACCTCCAATGGAAACTTTTGATATTGTGTTGGGGACCCTTGCCTCTCCTCCCACTGCAGCTATCACTTTTATTAAAACATTCCAGTTGTTAAAGAGAGGATGCAAGTGAAAGTAAGGGTCTCATATGGTAATCTGAAAGCTACAGCAATGCCCTGGCCAAGGAAATTCTGGACATCCAGAATCTGAAGTCCTCCACATGTTTAGCCAGTTGTCTGCATACCAACTTTCAGTATTTCAAACTAAATTTCTATTGTTTTAACTGTTATCGTCATAGAGGAATTTTATTACACAGCTAGTAAAAACTGCACGTATCATCTGTACTGTAGCACTGAATTTAGCTTTCTCTGAGATTGCTGTAACCCTGCCTTGCTTTTCACATCAATTCCTATTTTAAATTCTGAGCAGGAGCCTAGTCATTTAAAAGTGTGCAAGAATGTTAATGTACTATTAAGTTGTTGTAATAGGTTATTCTCAGAGCCTTAAAAATCAGTATTTGTAGTGAAAAAATGAGTCTGGGAGAGGCAGATTCTACTTATCTGCTAACTAATTCAGACTGGGTGATTCAGAAGTTCAATTTTAATCACTTTGAAGACTTTTCAGCTTTCACAAGCCTGTTCTGGAAAAGAAAGTTTGCTTTTGCTGACAAGTGAGGAAAAAACAACAATGGATAAATGCATTAAATAAAACAATGTCTGGACACTAGGTTTTTCTTTGGTCTGCATCCCCATTAGCCAGTGCCAGTCCCTGGGAGACTTGCTGCCAGTAGCTAGTTATATTTGTTTATTTATATATCAGTAATGTTTTTACTTCTTGGATCACTGAAACCCATGTGCAGTTTAGAGTTTCTTCTGGGCTCTTTATCTCAGGTCTTAATGAGAAGGGTTAGGTTAAGAGTAAGAGCTAAATGCCCACACGAAAGGCTAAAACCAAGACAACCCACAACTGCTTTGTATTCCTTCGTGAGCCTCCCAGACTGGCAGGGCTGCCTGGAGCACGGAGCTGGCTCTGCTGCCTGCCCAGCCAGGTAACAAGGTGCAGACAGGGAATTAACGCTGTCTTTGGCTCCGTTCCTCCACTTGCCGGCCAACGTAGCTGAGCTGGCATGGAGGTGGGAGAGTAATTTATTTCTGGAAAAGACCATAAGTAAATGGAAAGGCTGTGGGAGCAAAGAGGAAGCCAGGGAGGAATTATGACTCAGAGGGATGTCTGTGAGTCACAGTGTTTCCCTGGGCTACCCAGGAGTTACACACAGCCTCCTACTTGGAGTGAACATAAAGGTATAATCTAGTTCAACAGCAAAGCCAGCCCTGAGAACTTGAGTTTAGGAGTATGGGCTTGCAAAGAGTGACTTCTTAATGATGTTTGTGTTTTCGTGTGCTTTCACCTTGAGTTGAGAGCATCTGAAGTAACTCTGATGAAGTCATTAGCAAATCTGAGATCATGATTCTGTTTCATTCCTTCCATTGTGTTCGTTATGAATCTCGCAGTAAGAAGTACAACTACAACTGTACTCATCACAATAGAAATATAAAAACATGGTTTCTTACTCTGGAAGGTTTACAGCCTCACTGATGGCCATCTGCCAGCTGAAACTGAGTTTTAAACACCCACTTAGGGACAGTGCAGCTGGGTGTTTCCTAGGAGCAGGAATACTTTTTTCTACAGCTTCACTCTACTCTAGCACAGAGTTTCAAGTGTCCCTGTATTTCAGGGTATGTTGAAATGCATTCATGTTCAAATGTTTTAACAGAGCTAAAATGTTAACATTTCTGTGAATATATCTACAGAGAAAACACGGTTTACTCCCACAGTTACCCATGATAAATCTCTTCAGCTCAATATTAATCCATTCCTCCACAGGATGGAAATTATGCTTAACTAGTGTTCTGAATAAGGATGCTCACATGAATCAAAGCATACACTTACAAAAGACCAGTGGCAGCCTTTTTCTTTGCATTATTGAATAGCTACCTTGGTAAAAGAAGCAAAATATGGAACAGTTTGTGCCTCCCGTTTCCAGTGCCTTATTCTCATAATCTGAAAAACAGCTTATTCATTTTGTACACCTGATTTTCTGCTTTTGCATCAAGGTAGGGGAAAGGCACTTTAGCCTTTGCTCTCTCTCACTGTGGTCTGATCAGCACAACTAAGAACTGGACCTAGCAGACTTTCAAGCATTAAAACTACAGTAATTTGCTGGAAGAATCTCTAGAAGAGCCCCTAAAGTTTCAGTAGTGTTTCTAGTAAAATAGGAGGAAAACGTACCCTTGAACTGACACCATCAAACATTAGGTAATAATTTGGTGCTCTTGAAGTTCAGTGAGAACTTTGCCAGCACCAAGTGAGGCACTGGGCTCCAGGTGCACAATTAAAAAAAAAACAACACCTTGGCATTAGATAAAGGTGAAGTAGTTGGCAGCTTAATTTTCCTCTGATCTTCTATTCTTCTGATACAGTAAGATGAAGATAACAGTGTTAAAAAGAAGATAACAGTGTGCACATTTGTGATTATGTCTTTATAAGTATATTAATGTAGTCTGTATGACTGTATATATATACACACACTTCTTTAATGTGTGTCTTTATATGTATATACATAGATATACGTGTACATATGCATACACACCTATCGCCACATTTTGGTTTATAAAATTTCATTCTTGTTTAAATATACATCTTTTAAGAAAGCCCTTGCAGGAATTGTTCCTGAATTGTGGGTTAGCACTGTTTTGTATTTGCTCAGTTATAATCCTGTGCCCAAGGTGTATGGAGTTTTTCATTCCCTAATTAGTGCACAATAGGTATTCAGTATTTAGATACTTTTTCTAGTTTTTTATAAATGTATATTTTTATGATTCATGTTTGTAATTAACTAAAAAAAGAAGAAACTAATGTGGCTAAATTCTTATTCACACATAGAACAGAATTCCAAAATTAGTTATTTCTTTATGTACATCATTCAAAGTATATATGTTTCCCATATGTTTAAGTAACAGAACTTCATAGCAAGAAATTTACATTTCTATAAGGAAGTTTTCCATTAAAACATGGTTCTGTTCCCAAGCACTGAGGTTTCAGCCAGCTTCGCTGTTTGAGTGGCTATACTCTTCCAAGGGAGAAAATTCCTCTTTTAGGGAAACAGGAAAGACAATATATGCATTCATACTCTAAAGCCTGCCTAGTATGCTTCAAGTTTAACATTCAACTTCCTTAAGAATGTAGAAAGACGCTTCTGTTTGTGGTATAAATACACATGAAAATGTTTCCAAAAAAGAAGGCTTTCCACCCTGACTGAAACTAGAACAGATGTAATCCCATTTATTTAAGAATAGTTTCTGAAATGCTTTTGTATTATGATGTACTAGGACAAAATTGCCAAGTTTACATTTTTCATTTACATCAATGCAAAGGTAAATTTTCATCAACCTTCAAGGTATAAAAGGGAAGAAAATTGTAATTACACTTTTTTTTTCTTTCTTCTGTTGTAAGAAAGAGGCTGACCCACACTGACACTAATGAGAGAAGAGCATCAAGAGTTATTCCTCAGCAAACTTTGACATAATCTTCTCATTTCGTCCCCCTGTTTCGCTGTTTTCAGATATCAGCTGTAGTCAGTTCACATAAGTCAGTGTCCCAGTAGCATGGACTACACATGCCAGTGCTGCAAACTATTAAAACTTTTGAAAAACCTTTGTTTCAAGGAATTTTAATTATGGCTCACAAGGTCATTCATGTTGAGACTTTATATCATGGGCCAAACTTCAGATCTTTGTGAATGAGGCAAGAGGTTAGTATGTGTAACTTTATCCCCACTATAGAGTTCATATGCTGCTGATTATAAGCTTGTAAACAAATCCTTCATATCTCTCCTGTCTGAAACAGCTTTATAAGGAGTTTATTTTTTAGAAAAATAAGAACAGGTGACAAAGACAAATTGTCCTGAAGCATGTGCAAGAAAGCCAAACCCCCAATTTCTGATAAAAAAGAGACTATAATTAGAAATATCAGATCTCTTTATGATATGCTGAGTGTACTTAGGTCATGTCACAGTTTTGCAGTCAAGGAACACCATTACTTGGCTTTGGGGAGACATAGGATGACTCCCCTTTTCATTTTTCTCAGCATCTGGTTTCCTCTCTTTTCCCTCTTTCTCCACGTGGACATAATTTTTATAGACTAGCCTTGAGTTGAAAGCACTGAATCAAACTCCTTGCTCACCGGTTTATAAACTCCTTAATGTATCTGGCAATTTGAATAAGCAAAATGTTTAATCCAGTTTCTCCTTTCGATACTATTAATTTGCATGCAGTAGAAATCATAGTGATGTTTCTTCTATTTGTTCTACCCTGCATCCACATTTGAAGTCTGTTAGGTCAGTGCAGAAATACTGGATTTATGTTGCATGGTGCTTTTTTACTTGAAATGCCATAGTTCTTTTTTTCTTTCTTTTTTTGAAAAGAACTATTCTGGCTCATCTGCGTCTCTCATTTTATTTGACATATGCAACTTGTCTTATGCCTTAAGAATTAATTTGGCTCACTTGTGTAATTTGCTCTTTTAGCTTGCTTTTATCATCTTTGCTTCAGAGAGCATTTATGTCTTCAACTGAGACTAAATTGTGTTAATTAGGAAAATATCTAATGGCATCTTGCCCATCACCATGCCTGAGTGGCCATGTAAAGTTAAAAAAAAAAAAAGCAGTTTTTCTCTTGAATTCATAAGAACTCCTTCCAAAAATGCCAGCATTGAATAATTTATCTTTTTTAGACACCGGCAATATAGTAGACAAAGACATAACAAGACAGATTTGGATGGGAAATTATGTAGACACCTCTTTTTTTTTTTTTTTTTAATAGTGAGAATAATTAATTGTTGGGAGAATTTTGTAGCCAAAGTGATGGAGCAACTGTAGCTAAGTGTCTTTCTAAATCATGTATTTGAGCTCATCAGGAAGCTATTAGGCTTGATGCAGAAATTACTTAATTAAATTTTATGCCCTGTGTAATGAAAGAGGTCAAACTAAACAGTCATAATAATCCTTTTTGGTCCTCACTTGCAGGTGAAATTGTGGCCAAGTGAATCGAGGGCCTAACTCATATTGATTTCAATAAGAAAATTATTTCATCCAATAAACTTCTGAACAAAACTTTCACTTATGTTAGGTGAAGACAGAAACAGAAAATTTATTTTTAATCTATTGTGTTACATAATCAAGTGTTATAAAGGAGAATAAGATATGGTTACAATGGTATACACCTATTTATGTTTTTGCTATGGCAATAAGAAGCTATATTCTTAATTCTACTTTGCCCCAAAGGATTTGGAAGTGCTTTGTAAACTGATAAACCAAGTTCATAATTTCACTCAGTAACTAAATGAAGCTGTCCCATTGGTAAAAATACTTTGTTTGGCTATTTTGATAGCTTTGTTCATTGCTGGTTTTGTTGTAGTGATAGGATCATGGTATGCTAGTAATTGGAAAATCGATTGTTGCCTGATAGATTAAAAGAAAAGGAAAAATTCTGCCTATAAGAGTTCTACTCACAGACTTTTGGTTTTTTTAATCATATGAGTTTGATATGAAATGAAAGCCCTTCTGTGCAAAATGTGAACCATGATAAGAGTAGTTGTGAAACAGCTCAGAAAAGCCCCCAAATTTATTTGCATATCTTCTGCTGATCTGTTACTTTCAGCAACAGTTCTGGATCTGGGGCAGTTTTGCACCTACACAGAAGGAACTTAAAAGTAAAACAAAGAGGCATCCCAGTGGGAACTGTAGAAGCTTTAATATTGAGGCAACAGCTCAAACAGTTTTTATATGATTGTAATGAGGTGTCTCCAGAAGCTTTAGATAAACTGCGTGCTCTTGCCGACAGTAACAGCCTCTATTTCAGCGTATTTCAGTTTGGCTCTAGTTTTCCCACCTTATGGAACTGTTTTTCTTGGTCTCAATATTCTGTTTTCAACTATGATTAATGATTGGGGATGATTTAGTTTAGCACCAGAGCATTTTTGCACAACTGGAAAGGTATCTGTTTCTCAGGCTGTATGCTAAGTCATAAATCATGAAGTCATAAATCAGTAATAATTTAAAAAAAGAAATTGGCCTGTTTAGAATAGAATAGAATAGAATAGAATAGAATAGAATAGAATAGAATAGAATAGAATATTCTGTTGGAAGGGACCTACAATATTCATCTAGTCCAACTGTCTGACCACTTCAAGGGTGACCAAAAGTAACTAAATGTTAATAACTTCATAACCAAATATTTTGTAAATTGTTTGGCCATTAGTTTCATTCTCACTCATTGAATTCATTCCAAAAGCCCTTATGTATGGTGTTAAAGTATTAGTTATGTACTGAGTTAACGCACAGTTTTCTTCTGAGGAAATGGACTCGATGATGTAAAAGGCTTTATTATTATTATTTTGGGTGCCTTTAGCGAGGGACAAAAACAATAAAAGTACCCCCTTTATCATGTTGAGTAAACAGTTGAATGTCCCTATGGAAATTTAGCATCTTTCCAGCTACCTTTTCTTAGCTCATTATGACTAACACAACTTCCAATGAACCTGCTAACATTTTACTTAATATTGGGCTATAATATTTACTATATTGAATATTGTGGTAGTGTGTATATATATATATATACGTACACACGTCATATAAATTCTGTGCTTAGGAGCAGGTCTTAATCCTCTTCTAGTCAATTACAGAACTTTTTGACTTCCCTGAGACACAAGTTTAGGTCCCTGCTGCTTTTTTTCTTTTGCAAGTTAATGCCTATATTTTTAGCTCCTTCATATAATGTAGTAGAGAGACTCATGCAATTTAGAATCTAAAGGGGGTCAGTCTGCTGTTGTGACCCCTAATTGCTTCTGTCTTAAAACATTTCAGTATTTCTAAGACATGTATTTTTTTTTTTCTTTTCAGTGCACATGAAAAGGGATAATGTTAGCGTTTTGCAGTTAATTCAATTACTTTCCACTTGTGAAAATGCTGACAGGATTTCCGACCACTGGAAGAAGTGCCCTGACTGTTAGATGTGATTGGCAGCCCAGACATAACTTATAAATTGCAGCTGAAATTAAAGCATTTTATCTGCACTCATATATATCCTTCATGACAAACCGTTCAACAATATTTTTAAGCCATTATTTCAGTGAATTGATTTTCAACAGCAATTAATGACTAATTTGTTAGATAATGTTCTCAGTTAAAAAACAGACAAGTCAGGATCTGCTTCAGTAATGGACAAGACTTTAATGCACTTGTGATCATAAGTCATAGCTGTCGTTTTTTAAACACTATAGAAATTTTTTTTTTCAGATTTACACCATCTGCGATACCACTATTACCAGAAGACTGTGCCCTGTGCATTTTATATAAACTAAAAATATGAAAAAAAGGAATCTTATTCAGAAAGAAAAATGCCATTGTCTGCATGCTGGAGAAAATAATTTCCCATATTAAAAATATTATTTTTAAAAGTGTTATTTAAAGATATTAGTAAAAATTTGCCAATAGCATAATAAGAAAGTAATTTGGAAAATAAAGCATGCCAAAAGCAATTATAAAACACACAGAAGAGAAAAGACCCACTTTAAAATATGTTAAACTAAGCCTTATAGTCGTCACACCTAACTTAAAGAGTCCAGTTAGCTCAGATTTTCTCTATAGTCTATGGAAAGAAAGAGACACTTCCAAACATAATTCATGTGACAGGTGGGCTGAATTTCCATCTCCAAAGGGCTGCCTTTTGTGGTTAAGTATACAGAGATGTAGGATCCCTCTGTATCTGTTTAGACTGGACATCTAATTTTTAGACAGATGACATTAAGGGACATGAAAGTTTATTAACTCACCATCTGATGATATTAGCATGAGTTTATTACTATAAAACGTACAAGAACAGAGAAGAAACTAGGAAGGATGAAAATGCCACTATGGCAAATTAATGATTTAATCCTGTTATGGATTTTGCAGACGTGTGCATGAACCCTATATTAAAACCTAGTAGGATAGGTAATAGGCACATATTGGAGTTATATTTAAAATTCTTAAAAAGACATAAAAAGGAGGAAACTTAAAGGATAGGAGAAAAATTTGATGAGTATGAAGACAAGTAATGGCCTGAAGAAGCAAAAGATACACTTTAGTATTACGGGCAAGAATATTTATTTTTCCTTTATTTCTTTTTTTTTTTTTTTTAATTTGGCGTATCTATCCTGAGCAGCTAGAATAGCAATATTTAGTCTTCCGTATATCAACCAATGGTGAGGGATTTCTTAACTGAAGATATGTCTGGGCCAGTTGGTGCAGCCAGCTGCAGGAACAGGTCTGACTGGGACCATCCTGAACAATCCTGAGCAATAGTGTTTTGGGGTTTGCAGAAGTAGATTTCTCTATTCATTCTCCAGCTCTCTGTCGGGGAGAAATGAACAGTTTCTTCTCAGGGCAACTGAGGTCTCCTTGCTGACTTCTTGTCCCTCCTCAAGGAATAATGGGAGACTGATACCCAATCTCAAATTTGGGTATCTCCCAAAATTTGGAAAGCAGGGATGGGGTTGAGTTGCCATACCCCTTGCCTTGACATAGTATGGAATATTGGTTGAAATTCCTTAGGTATGCAGCATATGGGTTATTTTTTCAGCAGTGAACATCCAAGATATCATTACAGCTGATTTTGAACTGAAAAATAATGGCCTAAAAATGTGAAAAGAATTGTTAGATCACATTAAATCTATATACAGTTAAACGTAGTCAATGTACATGCTGTTTAAATTTTTGTGGTTTTTTTTTTTTTATAATAGAACATCAATTCTTTTCAAATAGAACCTAATAAGAGATATGAGGATTAAAAGAAACTTAAGATTATTAAAGAAAACTAAGGGAAAAGACTATGCTCATATGTAATTTAAACCTCCCTTGGTATCATGAAAACTGCTAAGACGTTTGTGTGCTGCTTTAATCAAATTCGCTTTTGCAGTCTGCTTCATTTTAATTAATAACTTGTATTTTTTTTTTTAGTTTCTCAACTTCTAGAGTGATAATTAAACATACACAGTGGTTCATTCCTTTATAAAGGAGTCAAAAAGTTTCATACCTTTGAGAAAAATCTAAATTATTGAAGATCCATTTGCAGTCCAATAGGTAGCTTGTTCTTAAGACATAAAGTCAAGCATTTGTTACATATTTTACAGGGTTATTTTGCAATATCCACTTTAACTAGCAAACAGTTGCCAGGTATATAGTGTAATTGCTTCTGTCATTTTAGTGCCTACAAGCCAAAAAAAGTAAATATTTTTATAAACGTTTCTTTGTTACATCTGTATTTAATTAAATTTAGGGATATGATTTTCCCCATCATCATGTGCTTCTGGTTACAGTGATACCTGCATTAGCCTGTATTTTGGAGGATTTAAGTCTTAAATATTCACCATCTGTTAATAAAAGAGATTATCTCACTGCATTTTGTAACAGGTATAGACTAATTAGAATAAACTGGTATCATTTTTTATTTTTATTTTTTCTTATAAAGGAACCTTCAACATAGGAGTTACACAGTTAGAAATGTATCTTCTGCCTGAGTGCGGTTTTATTGGATCATTACTTAATCCATCAAAGGTGTTGATTATATCTTTTAATAACTGGAATAGTCAAGACCAAAAAAAGAGATTGATTTAATGATATGGCAGTTCTAGCACAAAGCAGGCATTTTAAACCTGGGATGTTGCCTGAGAAGGGAGAAATTGCCTGAAGGTTATGGAGACAGCATTGTGGTATTTCGGTGACATATTTCCTTACTGCTACTTCAGCACAGTTTACAGCTGGTTGCTTCTGTTTGTGCTTGCAGAGTTTTCTAAGGGTTGTGAGACTATTTGTGTTGACTAAAATAAGACAAAGTGAAACTTGATATTTCTGAACAAACTTTGTATTGCTAAAATTATATAGATGTATTCCTATGAGTATCTCTATACCAGTAATTACTGGACTCCACTGCCTCAGTGATACTAGTTTTGAGACGAATATGATGATATAAAAAGACTGTGTGAAGCAGCCCCAAAACAAACCTTCTTTCTGAAGTGAATGCATTCTGACAGGAAGAACAAGAAAATATCAATTTAAATTTTGATGAGGAACTTATGGAGACAATTTGTAACTATTAATCTCTTGGTCAGACCTACAAAATTTATAAAGAATGAAGTCCACTCAAAAAGTCCTTCTCAAATGTTACTAGATGGCCAGATAGATTTTATTAATTTATTGGAAGAATATCTTTGGTGACTTTAAACTAATGAGGTGTTTGGTGCAAAATGGTTAGTACATAGAAGAGAGCTGTTGTAGAGTAAAATGACATTGGCCATAAATTCGCCAAGAATTACCATGATACCATAAATACAGATTTACTTTGGTTGAGAAAGAAACAAAATAAATTTATTTCAGGGAGAACCAGTTCAATAAAAGGAAGAGTTGGAACCGATATTTTAACTTTTCTGGTGTAATAATTGTAAACATTCTACATTAAGAGGCCACAACATCTTAGATGACAATGAGTGTGGTGTTGGGTTTTTTGCTTGCTTGTTTCTTAAGATTCCATGCACATGAATTTATTTTTTCCAAAACAAGTTTCATTATTTTAAAACATGCGCAAACATACAGGCTGCATCAGTACAGAATATACAGTTTCATCTGGACTGTTCTCATAGACTATTTTAGATGGTTTAATCAGGCTAGGTGAAAGAAAAGTCTTGTGAAATCCTCCAGTTGATCCCTAAGTGATGGTTCTCATTCTGAGTTATGTGAGAACATTTTTATAGGTTGCCTAATCTCTGAAGCCTTGGCAAATTTTAATGCAAGATCATAAGGGATGCATGAATTTGTGTGATCTGTTCCTCACTGATACTAGTTTTTCCACAGGCATTGGGGCAGACTGGAGTTTTAACCAATTATTTTCCATAACCAGCCAAACTTCTAACAGTTTTAATGACGTCCCCTTTGCTGTCTGTGGACCAGCTACGGGAGGACCTCAAGATACTATGTGATTTCAGCAGGAACTGTGGCTGTCAGATGAATTTCACCATTCAGTGTTTCAGGCTTAGCTTTGGCCTCAGTGATTTCTTTTACCCCTAGTAACTGCTGAACCAAGAGAATGTTATTTTATTTACTCTGATGAGATTTGAGATGGGGAAGGTGATCTGAAGAGCCAGTAACAATTAGACTTTTAAGATTACAACATAAAGTCATCAGTCATGTTAGTTATGTATGTTCACTAATATATTGTTAATCTGAATATTGTGTCATGGGAATTTTGAAATACACTCTATAGAAGATGATCTGTAATAGCCTTTCAAATACTTCCTTGGAAGCCTCCTATAATCAGGGCGAGAGCTAAGATATACTGAACAAAAAGGCTTTCAGCCCAGCTTTAACCAGGAGGCTGTCCCTGTTCATATGGTTTTCTTGGATAAAAAACTTCAAACAAAACTGAAGACTGAAAGCATGAATGTTAAATTTTGCCTCCTAAAGCTCTGGTTCTAGTTCCAGCACATTGATATTTATTATTTTATTTCAATCTCCATGTTTTCAGGTCTTTTGATCTACTGATAACCTGTTAAACTTAAGCTAACTTCCAGGAAAACATGAAAGTAAAACATTATACTTAGACAGATTGTGCCAAATATTTTAACAGAGTAATTGAAAGGGATGTGGAAGTTTTGCTTTAAATGCTGCACAGGAGGTAGTACTGCCGCTCAGCTGTGCACGAATAGGTGATAATGGACATTTAGGTAAAACCTGAAGTTTAATCTATATCTAGCAGAACAGCATACTTTTGTTTACTTATCACAGAATCATAATGGAAATGTTTCAGATGCTTTACAGTTTTTTTATATGTTGGCTTGATAATGTAAGTAATCTGAGAGAATAGAGAGAAAAACCAATGTGCTAACAGACAGTCCCCAAGAGAAAAAATACCAAAAACATAGTCTGTGTACCAAGATGATAATAGTGCTATCAATGGGTTGTGAGCAGATTTTGAAATCCAAAGATACTAAAGACAGATGGACCAACACTGTTAGCTAAAGAGTCTTTAAAAGTCAGTTTTTAACTTTGGAACTGCAAGTGAATTGGATGGATGGGGGTAATGAAACCTGTGATATCAATAATATAGTCATAAATAGGACTACCAAATTCTTGTGCCAACAGCTATACCTGAGCTTGTCATATGGGCGTCCTTTATAACCAGTGAAGAGAAATAAGCACTTCTAGAGCGCAATTCATCTCAGCAATGCTGGACTTATATAAGGATGAGTTGAACAGCTGACTTCCTAGAATGACTCCTCTGTTTTAGACAGATTAGACAGCTAGAATGTACCTACATATCAGACTTCTGAAGTTGGATGTCCTACATTTAACATCAGATTTCATAAGGTGTTAGGCATGTATCTGCATCTTTAGGAAAAAATTTTTTTAGGCTGTGATGCAAGGACAATGTCATTAGCCTGTTCTCTAAATGTGGTCCCGAGATCTTATTTGAGAAGTGGTATGAATGAAAGTATTCTATAAATGCAAAATGAAAGCAGAGCCCAGTCTTCTGAGCTCTTCAGCTGTGCAAGTATTCCCAAATGCCTGGTTCCTGGAAGCATTAACAGCAACCCTAGCAGTTTTTAATGCACTTGAGTGAAAACAATTGAAATTGCAAGTGAACTGCAATTGCTACAAAAGCTTGAGTTACTACTGCAATTTCTGATGGCAATTTCCTTGGCACTTAGTGAGGTTTTGAAAAGTACTTTAGTTGCAATTAATAGAAATAATGGTGTATCTGTAATTTCCTTTGGCCTAAAACCAAAATAGTCTTGACTCTGACGTACATTCTAATAACATTCTCATGAATGTTAACTACTACTTTGTTCTTTTTTTCTTTTTAAATGAAGTAAATAGGGTTGAATGTCTTTATTAGTACAAGACATGAAGCACACAATTATTTGGCTAGCAAGTAAATAATAACTGGCAAACTCTGTAGGCAATCTGGAGCTCGGATATTTGGACCTTCCTGGTGGTCCCAGAGTCTGCAGTGAAAACTGAAATGGCACAGGGACTGAACTATTCTTGCTGCTGAGTAGGTGGTTCTCTGCATTTCAGAGCTAAGACAAATAACTAGCAAAGTCAGGAAAATATTTGCTGCCACTACCCACTACACATATTGCCACCATACATAATGTACTGGCATTGCGACTGAAAATAACTTTCCTGGCTCAAAGACTATCAAAGTATCACATTCTCCACCAATAATACAAGATGTTTGTAGACCAAACGGCGTGGAAACATCACATACAACACCATAACCACATCTGTCTCACTACATTCTTTGTAGGAATCAGAGCATATGTTCATCTTATCTAAATTCAGGCACCTGTAATGCTTAAATTAAAGTTATGGTCTTACTAAGCTGCCTGTGCAGTCATTGGAAAAAGATGGGCCTTTCCAGAGGGCAATGCTGATCTTAAGTAGGCTAAATTACTCTTTGGAGGGGCATGTTTCTCTCCACTAACTATTAGGGAATTTAGTTACTGGCTATGTAACTTGGGTGCCTCTGATAAGTTCTTACTTGGGGTGGAACGACTTTGACTCCACATGACTCAAAAAATTATTGAGGAGGGTGCAAAGGAAATGATAAAACATCCAGGATCTGGAGGACTGAATTGGTCTCCTATATTGAGGCTATTGAAAAGGTCAGAAAAAATTGCTTTTCTTTTTTTTCACCTTGAGTTTCTTCTGAAATTCAATCCAATATTAGTGCTGAGTATGACAATCTTCAGCGAGTTAAACATGCCATGTTTAACCTAAAGCACTTGATTTGTCCTAGTAACTGAACTGTTGAGTTTTATTATTAAACAACCAGTCTTCTGTTATAGGCAGTCATATGTGAAATAATGCATAGTTTCTAATCTATAGAAACCACCCAATTTAATCAATATTTAACCTATCTTCATTGTCTTCTCTTCTGATGAAACAGAAATCTCAGTGGACATAGCAAGTTAAACTATAAAGTTTAGCTGTTCTGGTTGTTTCTTCTCACCTTTTAGAATGAGATCCAGTCTGTCTCACCCATACATATGTTGGCCTTTAGGAGCCTATATCTCATTTAAATTCCAAACAATAAATCAGTGATTAGTGTATTCAATTCATCAAGAAATGTCATCGGATCCTATCCCTCATGCCCTGAAAGGTATGTGCAATCTTTGGATTAAAAAAGTAAAAATTGTCCTGGGAAGCAGGTACCAGAACCTTAGACTCTTCGCTCCAAAACTGTGACCTAACTGCTAGGCCAGGGGCAAATGCACGTTTGCTCATTTGGCTGCACAAGCCCTCTCCCTCTTCGTTGAGGTACCTTTTTAAGCCAATTGAATTGCACCCTGCCTCATAAAAGAAGTTCACACTGATTTCACTGAAGTCTCCTATGAACAGTTAATGATAGAAAAGGATGTCAATCAAATTAAGGAAAGTTAAGAGCTGAATTTTAGGTATGTGTCCTCATTTTACATATATGTATAAATAAAACAGTTCTAGAATTATAGAATAGTTTTGATGAAGACCACTGCTAAAGGTTCCAAATCTCATATGCTGGAGCATCTGACTAGATGTTACAGTTACTGACGTTTAAGGACTTTGTGGTCTTCATTTTAAAGCACAAGTATGTATTTATGTATTTACACCCTTGAGCTACACCATCAAAGGCATCTTTGTAAGCTACAATTTTTAGTAAAAATAAATTAAAATTGTTCTGAATGCTACTGAAATAACAAACTGGGGCAATCCATCTGGAATTCATTTTACTTCATATTACGGGCTTTGTGTCACTGCTGTCCAATTTGACATCGAAAAGCACAAAAAATAACATTGACATAAGGATATAGTTATGTTTATACGTACAGAAGCGGATTTTTTTTCTGTTATTTTCAGAGTAGTATCCTTAGAATTGGCACCCTCAACTGGCTTTCAGAAAAAAATATCTGTAGCAGGCATGTTAAAATGCAGCAGCAAAAGCCTATGAAATGAAAAAGCTGTCAGTTCAGCTACTGTTCTTAGTCAAGTACTTCCGTTGTACCCAATGGGAGGTTGGGAGGCTGGAACTGGGAGACATAGTTTCCCAGACATGCTTTGAGCAAAAAGGTAGAATATATGTCTGCTGGCTGTATCAATGCTTTTTTTCTTAGGGTCCATTAAGTCATGCCTGTTAAAGTCAGTAGGGGCTTTTTTCTTTAATATGCCTAGTCTGTCTCCATCAAAGCAGAATAAAATCTGTTTTTTCTTTTTTATTTCCTGATGCCACATTTGATACCCTTATATAATACACATTTTTTTGAAACATCTAGGAAGCTTAGCCTTCACAGTGGCTGCAGCTGTAAGATCTTTAGGTGTCTGAAAGAAAGACAGTAAAGGAGAAGGCGATTAGATCACTCTTCAGTAAGGACTGGGCAGAACTTAGAGATGATCTAAGTATAACCCAAAGCTAAATGAAAATTTGCTTTCAGTAAAGGTAGTAATATAAAAAATTGAAATAAAAATTATTAATAACAACAGATTTATACAAGGGAAGTGTCTTTATTTGATTTAGAAAAAAACCAAAAACATAAGGAGTTTGATATCCTCAAGTCAGAAAACACAATCTTCTTCAACTGAAACTATACGCTTATCCAGCTATCTAAAAGTATGGCTCCCAGTTCATTCAAGAGAGAAAATAGGTACCTTATTTAATTCCAAATATGTCTGTGTATATATATATATAGGTACATACGTATGAAGTGATTTACTCTTCACATATGCTTATGTCTTCCTACTGATTATCTGGAACCTAAAAGTTCCTTTACACTAGATGCCTACATCAAGTTTTGCTAAATTTAGGTGGAGTATCTTTTCAATTTAAAGGAAAAAAAACCCAGTCCTTAAAACATGGAATTAAATCGACAGTGAGATGACATTGAAGACAGCTTCATCAAAGAAAAATGCACTTTCTTGTACTAATTTATTGTTATTTGATATATGATTCATTTCTTCAGACAGATCAAATGTAGTAGAGCAAATGTGTCTAGACTTCAGTAAAATATTTAATATAGTGCTATAAGATGCTATTAGTCAGCTAAAGGGTTAGGGTTGGACAGGTATTAGCACACAACTTATAAAATAAATAAAGACAGTAACTGGGCTTGAAGAAGGGCTGGTTTTGGAATTCCAGAGGGGTTATTCATGGAACGCATCTTACTTAATAGACTCATTTATGGGTTTAGCATAAAAACAAGCAGTGTGCTAATGAAATTAGCAGATAATGTACAAAATAGATGACCATAAGAAAAAAGTGTTAGACTGAAATAAATTGAATGAAATTTTAGTAGTACTGAATGCTTGGTTGTGAACGTAAAGGTCTATAATGAATGACTCTTAAAAGCTGCAACCAAGATTTTTGGAACCCACAGGGAAGGAGAAAACAGAAGTCTAAGGGCTGATCTCAGAGAGATTATTAGCTAGACAATGGGATTGGCCATGAAAAGAAAAAGGGACTCCTAAAATCTATTAAGTGAAGTATTTCCAATGGAATTGGGAAATACTATTATACGCGGCATGGGTAAAACTGAATCATAGATTCTACGATTCTATGAACTGGGAAATACTATTACACAAGGCATGGGTAAGACTGCTAACAGATGCCAGCCCAGCGCTGGTGAGGATGCTGAGCACTACTTCCCGTACTAAGCCTTAAGACAAGCTTTATGATTACCTACCAGGCCCATGGGCTGGGACCTCAAATGTGAAGGTAGAAGTTTTGTGCAGCTCTCTAAAATTTCTCCAGCTTCCTACTTCTGATGCCAGAACCCACAGCAAAGCTCTGCGAAGACATGGTGTCCCTGCTGCAGCTCAGGAGCCAGAGTTACTGACTTTTACTCAGGAAAAAGTCTAAAGCAGCATGATCTGAAAGAAGTCTCAAGTTGGTGGTGCGTATGGCTCATGGAGCACAGGACAAGTGTGTGGTGCAGTGTCCTCTCCTTTCCTTCCACACAAATGATCTCCCACTCATCACAGCTCATGCCAGAGAAAAATCCTGTGTTGTGTATTAGCAAGAGAGTAGTAGGCAGCTGCAAAACTGTAAATTTAGAAATATGACCTCAGCTAAAAATCATAAGCAGTAGAATAAAATGAACTTTGGGGGACAAAGAAACTATTTTTGTACAAATGTGTCCAGGAATAAGTAAAAGAGGAAAGTGAAACAGCAAATATATTCTATTACAGAATTTCTTTCCCTAAATAGAGTTTGTTTCAGAGTTTTCCATGAGACACCAGTAGGTCTTATAAATGAACATGCCACTAAAGTGTGACCAGAATGGAATACAGCCACACTTATGCTGATAGAACATATTTCCATGCAAACAATGGTTAGGTATAAACAGCAGGCAGTCCATTTATAGGTTTATCTAGTCTGTGAGTCACTGTGCGCTAATGAGCAGCAGATGAGATAGGTCCTTTGTATTCTCTCTCTTTTTTTTTTTTGTTCTTTATGGCTTTGTATTTATGGTCTTTGGCCTCTATAGAGATTTCTTTTGTATAATTTACCTGGTTTTAAGTGTAATAAGTTTTAAGTGTCTTAACATACACTTTCCTAAATATCTACAATATCTCTTCTGCTTTATAGAATTGCATGAATGCATTCTCAAGGGGAAATGTTAGTGTAAAGTAAAGAAATATGTGTAGCAACCTTAGATCAGTATTTCTTTTTCTTTTTTTCCCTGTGTTTGCACATCAAGCAAGGTTACAAAGTTTAATACAATGAAATGTAGGTAAAGATGATAAACGGTAAACAACAAATCTCTACAGAATACTATCTTATTTACATTCTTAATACTGTATTTTTGTAGTGCATTTCATTTATATTTTTTTTCTGGGAAAATGGTGTTCAGATATATTACAGTACACGACAGAAACACCAGTTCAAGGTTTCTAGGTTATTTACACCTTTCCCTGAGAGGTATAATGATTTTTCAGCCTTCTAACAAGCTTCAGTGCTAAGGAGATGGGACTGCTGCAACATATGCAGACATTTTTATTTGTCAAATTATACTATTTTTCTAAAGTTGTAATCCAAAAAATTTGAACAGTGAAAAAAATATGAATTTTTAAATTCTGCATTTAGAAATAAAGTAAATGCTACATTAACATGTCTGATCCATAAAAATATCTGTATTTATCTTCTACAAAGAAAAAAAAAAAGAAAAAATGTTTGAAAAAAAGAAACTTGGATATGTGATTATGCCCTTGTATTTGAGCTTCTTGTAAACACAAGAGAACATGCCCAGAGGTCAGTAACAGAGTTTTACATCACAAATAATTATATTTTCAAAGGAATTTAGGTGCCTGAAAACAGATCAAAGTAATTTTCCAACCTAGCCAGATTAAAAATAATGGGACTTGGTTGCCTAATGTGCATGGGTACTTTTGAAAGCTTTAGTAAGCTTTCAATATTTAAACAATTCTGAAAAATCTTACCATGCTCTGCATTTTTCAACCAAAACTGTGTTACCTAGCATTGAATAGAAACATGATGCTTAATCAATTTAAATCACTTCATAAGCTCATTGTTTAAGGTTTTATATTGTTGTTGGTCAAATCATTTATGTTTTATGCTTTCATACTGCTAAGGAAAATTTTGTTCTAGTGGCACATTTTTCACAGCACTAGTAAACTGAGAAAAAGGCAAATATTTTCCTGAAGAGGAGTATTCAAACTTTAACTGCTGGAAGTGTGCAGTGGGAATATTTACATTTTATTAAGAGTTAAAAATATTGAAGACAATAATATCTTGGAGCTGATATTTAGCCCAGATTAATAATGTCATCTTCTTCTTACCTAAGATTAATTACTGTGCCTTTTATATGTCCTAATCTTACCTGAATGTATTTAGCCCTGATCTAGTTATTAAGGACCTAATTTAATGTAACGCTTAACAGAGAGTTGGGAAAGATTTTATGTTCTCAAGTACTATGAGTAAGTGAATATTAAGACAAATATACAATATTGTTTAAAATCATGTCCCCATCATAAGGTGGAAGCACATTAAAAGGATTACGTGCTTTTGGCAACCTACAGGACTGAATGTTTTACTTACACAACTGAATGTACTAATAGAATTAGCTATGAGCTATTAATGCTATTGACATTAGTACTTATTCATGAATAATAATAGCAATCCATTTTCATGCTTCTAGAAGTGTATTATATACCAGAAGACTCTGGGGCAACACATGTACTATGTCACCTGGTCAGTATTAGAATTACTTATAGTTCCAGAAGCATCAGATTTTTGCCAGGATCAGCAGAAAAATGGCAGTCAAGATAAGCAAATTATTTAACTTTAAACTAATCTTGCATTCTCTTTTTAGTACCAGAAAATATTTCAGAACAATTAGCTAAATGGACTTGAGGCAGTGGAAAACATATCTGTAATCCTCTTGTGGGGCTAATTAACTCCTTTGTGCTACTTTGATGTGGTTTTGTAGTTTAGATTGTTTAATTTGGATTATGCAATTCAGCATGTCTACATTACAGAGTGGAAAATGTAGCACTATGCCTGCAGCAAAAAGTGAGTGGGGATATATTGGCACAGCAAGGTTGATCCTGTAGCGCACTCATGCTTATTATTCATTTCTGGAATGAGAAAAGTTGGCTTTTGCAAACAAGATGGTGATTTATCACACAGTTGAAGTGAGAAGCCAAAGGTTAGGAGAGGCATATAAAAATGAAATTCTTTCATGCTTTAGTTAAGAGGTTGGCAGAGTTATACTGTTATGGTTTATAATATAGATTATATTAATATACACAAAAAAGGGAAAAGCTCGATATTCTAAATAATATATTCATAATCACAGCAATCATTCCTAGACTACTACTTAAGGAGACTTAGTATACAGCTCCCTCCCTACTTTGAGTAGTGTATCTGAAGCTCTACTCTAAGCACGAATCTCCACATCAGGAGTACATAGCCCTAACAGTTCTGAATGCGGGGGGCACTGATGACAGAAGTTTAAAAACATTGAAGCAAAATTCTGACTACAACCTTTAGATTCTGTTCTTGGCTCTAGAACAAGTCACAGTTGCTAAGTTACTTTAAAAAAATAACATATCTTTCATGCAACTGTCCTGTTTTCCTTAGGGACCAGAGTTTGTGCCTGTGCACAATATCATGTGCTTTATGAGCATACACCTACTGTAGAACATGTGTTTATCTGATGAGGAGACCATGCTGGGAAAAAGTGACCTATATTATTTCACTGTCTTCAACGTAATTACAATTTCCATGATTTGAAGCAATTATTTCATACATCGTCACTGTGAACTAGCCTGTTTTGTTAGATCCTAGAACCTTTCCCATGATATAGACTTCTTGGGGGCTGGACACACCCTTAGAATGAGATTTGGGTTAATTCAAAGAAAAGAAATGTCTTAATTTTCCATTCCGTAGTCGAGTGCTTCCTGGATTATACAAGATTACTATTATTGAGCTGTGTGGTCAGCGTAAGTATGTCAAAGCAGCTTCTAACTAGATTTTAATTAACAGATTACAGGTATGCTTTTCTTAAACTGTTGTTGATGGTAACTGAAGTTACCGCTGCTCATTAACATTACTGTGGTAACATTACTGGTGCTCATTATTGCCCCTTGGCTATGACGCAGCAAGTGAATGTTTCCCTACTATTTCTTCAAACTCAAAGGCAAAGAACTGGACCCTTTATTGTACACATGAGATACTTGGAACAACAGAAACCCTTCTCACTTAGCTCTCTCACCTCTGTTCTAATATATCAGTTAAATAATAATTATTCTATTCTGGAATAGAATAGACATGCAATAAAAGAAGAAATTATCCAAATTAAAACAAACGTAGCAGGGATAGATTTAGTAAAGGTTACATATAATTTTAAAAAGCAAATCCAGAGCACAAGCACTCACTGAAGCGTTGACCTGTGTTTATCCCTGGTATTTAAATTTTTGATGTTCTTCTTGGCAACTGTGAAAACTAGCACTCTTCCAAATAGTATTTGGGCATGGTTCAGGAGACAGTACAACAAGGACTATTCTACATAGGTGGGTTGGATGACGTTATGTTGCTTGGAGATGAAGACAGTGGAACAGTTTAGCTTTATGGAGGTATGCCATGTGGCCTCTGAGCCATAAAATGGTTTTATTTAGTAATACTTATGCAGCCAAGGAAACCACAGTCTTTCACACCAGCAGGGCCTATTACAGCATTAATACTTTTCAAATAGAAAAGGTGACCAAAGTTTCACAGCTGTACATATTGTCTTGTAATTGCATCTTCTACAGCTCTTTGTTATTGATGTTGTTTGTTATCTTATCTGAGTGGCTAAATGCAATTTAGAGGATGCTGACAAGTATAAAATAGAATTCATTAGTTTTCTTCCATAGCAAGACTGTTAATACTGAGTTGCTCACTGTGCTTTTTAGCACAAATGAATTTTAATTCAGTCTCTGAAAACTATCTCTTGGTTTGTTCATTTACGTTTCGTAATTGACTGGAATGCGGAATAGAGAAAACATTATTCAGAGTGACTTTCCTTCATAAATTTTTGTTAAATATCATAAATTTTTTTACATTGCAATTTATTATGCTATAGTTTCCTGCATTTATCAGCATGCAACAGAAATAACACCATTTTGAACTTTTGATCACATGAAAACATTTCTCAAGCTGACATTTTGGCTACTTCACAAAAATGCATAAAGTCCATCAACAGTGCATAAAAAAGGTATAAGTAAAGCACTTTTAATGTCATTTTGAGATGTATGATTAATGGGATATAGACTAGTTTGATTAATCTGTGTATTCACAGTATCTCATACTTGACATTTGTAGCTAGTTGCTTCTTTACGAGAATTCTTCTTATAGCATTTATATACAAAAGGGAATTAATCATCTTCCCAGTCAGTCACCTTTTTGTCACTTACCCACCAAAAAGCCTTGGATTTCCAGAGAGTGTTTCCACTAAACACTCTTGCTGCCATAATATTTGGTTTCTCCACCACACACTCAGTTTTCATCTCTCTTGGCAAAACTATTTTTCCTTCTACAGCTCCTATGGAGTGTATGTTAAGAAAGTATTTGAACAGTAAAAGCCATTGCTAGTCTATTTTCCATTTCAGATGTAAAGAAAACAGTTTGAATTTGAGTTGACACACATGCGCTAATGGTGTTCGTGCAAGGGAAAAAAATAAATAAAACCAAGCATCAGCAGTGCTGGAATCCTATAGTTGTGTTTGACAAACAATCAGTGTTCAGTGACAAAGTATATTGCTTGAGTATATGCCTGGAAGCAATAAAGGGTGAAAAGAAGTGAGTTAAACTACAATAAGTGAGAGTATCCACTTATACAGAAGCCAAACGGTCACCTTTAAACCATTATTTTACTTCTTCATTCCAATTGTGGAGTAACTCACAGAACACCACGCTCACAGAGAAGTGCAGAAGAAGCAAAAGAACCAGTAAAGGCCTGTGACCACCTTTGAAGCTCTCACCGAGGCTTCTTCAACCTTTGACTCTGCTCCTATTCCAGCATTGCAAGTTATGCTCTTTGCACGCTAACAACTATCTCTGGTGTCGGCAAACGGGGAAGAACAAAGAGAAGGTGCTGCATGGTGTGCAGTGGCCCACATTCATACAATGAAAGAAAGAGGGCTAAGATTTTTTCAAAATCTATTGCAAAACCGAACTGAGAAAATTAATATATGGTCACTAACTAGTTCAGAGGGAAAGAAGAGATCTTTACAGAAGCAGTAAGCAAATTAACTGTTAGTTTTAAGTTTAATGAGAAAAGACATTAAACAATTCTGTGTTGTGGGGGAGCAACAGAGTATTTGTAACTATGAAGTGAGCTCATTAAAAAATCTGCTACTGAATCTGTCTCTTAAAATCTGCCATCGTATCTATAAGTGAGGTTGCTTGTTAGCAATAGCAATTATTGCTCACAGCACTAATAATTGATGCTTTCCCAGTAGTCAGTGCATGTTCTTTTCAAGACATACAAAGTTTCAGTCTCAGTCATTTTCTTCTTGCCTTATTCCCCTTGCTTTTTCAAAGGCAATTTCCCTCTCCCTGCCTTGAAGCTCAGAGGCTCATATCTTTTGAACTTGTAGGTGAATAAAATACCTGGCAAGCAACCTGCCAACCATAGATCAGCTTCCAATTTCAAGGCAGACTTTTAATAAGCTGGAATACTTTTCAGAGTTTGTTAGCTCACCAGGTCTAAATGGCAGATTCCTATGTGCTGAGCACTGTGTAGACCTGTGTAATTATCTAGCACAGCAACTCTGTTGTTGCAGTATAATGCATTGATTTTCTGGGCAGTGCTGCTGGTGCCTGTTTAGCATAGTTCTGCTACTTAATATGTCTTAAATAAACATTACCAAATCTCTCTCTTTTTTTTTTTAAATGCTTTTTCCTCAAGTAAGTCAGCACAAACCTGGAGATTCTCAGCAGCTCTGAAAGTAAAACCTTCTACCCCTCCAAGTACAGACTGAAGTGCCCAAATGTGAAGATCAGTTTTAAAAAGCTGGGGTTTTTTCCTACTCTGAAGTGCAGTTCAGGTGCCACTGTCCACACCATTAGCAACTGTATCATTCCCTATGCACATATAATTAAGCAAACCCCAATAAGCTCCTATTGACAGTAACAGACAAGAGACCTTACTGAAGGTACGGCAGTGCATATTTTAATGCCATTATTGCATTTTTAATTGAAATTGGTCTCCCCTTAACATGCCACTCTTAACCTCTAGGTACAATACAGTGTAAAAGAGTTTTGAGATAGTTGCACATTAAAGGTGTGTAGTTAGGCATAAAGCCAAAGCTAAGTGCTCTTAGCTCCTGCGGAGAATAATATCCTCCAAGGAATGCAAATATTTATATTCAGAAAGTATCCTTGGTAGCAAGTGATTCAGCCTTTAACAATCTCCAATTCTTCAGAAGAAGGAAGTACATTATTTTATAATGTTAATGAATGATTAGTATTCTATGGATTTGTATGCACAACTAAATAAGCACTCTACTACCACCATCTTTCCTTGTTTAGAACATAATAAACAGCATTAAACTGATACTTAAAATTTTTTGAGCTTGACATGGATTTCCTATTAGCGAGTTTGTGCTAAAAAACATGTGATGTGCATAATCTGTTTGTCGTTCAGTATTCACCATTAAAAAGGGATAAATAAAACAAAAAAGTAAATCCCAGTTTTCACACTTGTTTCTAATAGTGGAAACAACTGAAAAATGTACTTTCTTTCAACAGTTCAAAAATTTTGTTAGATTGAGGTTTGCTGGTAATCAACAAGCTTCCAGATGTCTCCAGCCTCTAATATGTGAGTTTTTCTTCTGTCAGAGACAAACTTTGCACATAATTAGTCATGATTTTAGAAAGTCAGTTAATTATGTCAAAAGTAATTTATGAAAGGAAAAAAAGCTAATATACTGTGTAACTAAGCACTGCCTAACCTAAATAGTCATGGAGTCAGCTTAAAAATCAGAAGCACTGACATAAAAGTATTTTGAAAATAGTGAAATGAAATGAAATGGAATGAAATTATGAAATTGGAGTTTTTATTTTTCAATTTCTTTTGGCTTCACGGTCTTCATGGTTCTGTCACACGTTCAGCATCTTCACAATCACAAGAGAAACTTGCAGTTCAAATACATTAGCTTTTCACATACACTCAACACTCCAGTCGTAATGGCTTTCAGAAAAGTCATTGTTGCAACAGCCACATTAAAATGATGGAAGCTGACGATGTTGTAAAACAGGTTATAAATTGAGTATAAGCAATATATTGCACCTGTGTTGGCAATTTTAGTCCATGTGAGTACAGCAACCCATAAGACTCTCCTAACATAAAGTTCATAAAATTAGGAAGGTCTAGGTTTATGGAAAAAATAAGACAGCCTTCAGGTCATTTAACAGATTGTCACTATGCTCTGGTTACAGAAAAATGGGAGATACATCCAGTTTTTTAAAAAAGGTTAAATACATTTTTTGTTTAATTGAGGAATTTCTGCATTATAAATATTCCATTAGTCCATTAGTCTATGAAAATATAGATATCCTATATCTGGCTGGTTGTCTGAAGAACAGCTGCAAAACAACAGAAATATTCTGATTTGAAAAGAAACCAAAGTATTGACACATCAAAATGTATTATTTTTCTAATCCCTATGTATTAGAAATGTATTGAAATAACATGGAGTAAAACATTAAAGTTCTATTACAGGATGAGTCACAATGTAGTGCTATGCATTAATATAAATACTTAAGTTAATTCTGTGACTAGAAATACTTCAAACAAAAGTATTTTTGATTATTACTGCACTCCTTTGCACCTTTCTTGTACTGAATGCTGAATGCCTGGTTCCTCAAAGTATTAGGGGTATTTAACAGGAGTGAGGATAAGGAAAGGTAAAAAGCAATTCTATCATTGCAGAAAAAGTATTTCACACTGCTGATGGTGCTATCAACCAATGCTTCTATTGAACCATTATTTAAATTTGCAAGATATTGTTAACAATTAACAACACAAAGCAAAATCCCATACATCTACAACAGAAAAGCTTTCCAATTAGTAAGAAAAGACATAAAGCAGGCATTGTCTTTCTTTCAGGTCTGTATGTCATTTCTAATAAAGATTGAATAATAGAAAATCATGCTAAAACTAATCTTTTCTTTACAATAAGAAGGCTCTATAGTGCAGGAAAAATTATAAACTTTTTTGGTCTGGCTGTTTCTCAATCAAAGGGCATATCAGTTACTGTATATTACTGCAACATTCCAAGCATTAAATTAAATTATAGACAATAGAATCAAGTACAGTTTACATCTGTGGGGCATTAAAAAATGAGGCACGTTCAGCAGTTTATTTATTCCCAGTAGAAATATCCCTGCTGAAATAGTGCTCTTAAAACATTCTTTCCTACCAGACTTGGCTGTTTCAAATGCATTCCTCAGGCAATATACATATTTAGTTTTTAAATGTGACATGTAGAAATCAACCTTGATTTGCTTGGATGGCTTGACTTTCTTTAGTTGTGCTACGGTTTAGGTAACCTTATCACTCCCAAGTTCTAACCCTGCTACTGGACCTATACAAACAGCCTGAAGCATGCTTATTCAACAGGGCTACAAAAAAACACCAAAGGTCCACCTGTGTTAATACATTTTGAAGGTTTCTGCCACTGATTACACATGATTAATGTGTAAGGAGCAGCCAAATACTGTGGAGACTGAACCTGCAATCTTTAGTCTAAAGACATGGATCTATACCATCTGAATTGAAAATTACACTGTTAGTTCAATACCATTAGAGTTCTCTGCAAACATAAAAGAAAGGTCTGCAAACATTACTGGTAGGTTTGGATGCAGGTTTTTTAGTTTATCTTAAAATCGTTTGATAAATCAGAAGGATTTTGGATTTTAATAGTAGGCATCATGTCTTCTTGTTCCTAACACTGGAAAATTAAACTGTAATTTAGATCAGCAGACTGTATAAATGAATCAGAAACAGAAATGTGGTGCATCAAGGGCCAGGTTCTACACAGGTATAAATAAGTGAAACTTCATTTATGCCAGTGGAAATAGGCTAAGTGAAACGAGCTTCACCTCTACATGACTGCCCCTCAGAACCTGTTTCAGCAGTGCAAAACTACTTGCAATTTCTAATGCTATCGTTTGCACAATGTTCCTGCCATCTTCTTCGGCTGCTATGGTCTTTTGCCTGGAGACACTGAGGCTGAATGGCACATTTGAAATTGAATCCCCACCTATGTCTAATCCATCCATTTCAGGATTTGTTACACTAGGCTCTAACTGCATATATTTCTATTCCTTTTTTCCCCAAAAAGACTCATTGGATCTCAAGAAAAAGTGTCAGTACCTGCACAGAGTTTGTAGCTTGATTGAAATTTAGTGTTTATAACTGTGTGTTGAGTTCTGTGACTAAAAGCCCAAATTGGGTGGCATTGGAAGACAAATGAAAGTGATTAAGCATAAATGAATCCAAATTTCCTAACTCTTGTGTAATGAAACTTCTGCATGTTTACAGTAATATTCTGGAGACTTGCTCTACTTGTTTTTTGTTGGTTTTTTTTTTTTCATTTAAAGCTCTCTGACATAAGAATGTAAAAAAGAGGTAGAGTAAATATTTAACATGAAGGGATTCCTTGGATGTCTTTAGTACAACTTACTTGAAGCAGAGGATGGTATTTCAAGACGAATAATTTGTGTTGAAGGGCTGATGCTTATATTTTTGGCATAAATGCAAGAACAGGGGCAGGACTTAGTGGAAGCCGCAGCTGCCTTGACATTGTCAAGGCACCTATGCAAACACCATGGCTTCTAGATTTCAGAACAGACAGCATCTATATTGCTGCCTTACTATAACAACACATGTGAATCCTTATCATAGTAAACCACCAATGGATACACAGTGAAAATAAATCCTTCTAAGGGACCTGCCTTCTGATCTTTATAACCCTTCTAAAAAGAGCAAGAAAGCAAGCCGTGAAAATTCCACTGACCAGCTGAGCTATGAATTACCAAAATGCTAAATTCTGTAGGGAAGAAAAAATAATTGTTTTTAATAGCTATTTAGCATTTTTTTAAAGCTATTCAGAGAGCAGTGATGGCCATGGACAAAAGAACTGAAAACCACAGAAAAAATAGTTATTACCAAGTAGCATTAATAGCAGCACCAGGCTAGACCTGCATAGAAAATGTGTAGATATAAGTTAGCTCTGTGACAATTTTTAGACATGATCTTTATTTTCTGTAGTGTTGTCACTGAGACTAGTTTCAAAGGGGAAAAAAAAGAAAGGAGTTGCAACAGGAAAACAAAAACCCAGATGGACTGCTGCTTGCTTTTATCAAATTTACACTTGACCCATAATCTTTTGAAAATATAGATCCTCATTATAGATATCATATTTGTACCTTTATTATTCATTAGCTTTTACTAGCATAGTTTGAGATGTCAAGCAGCCTTGCTTATAAAATGAGACCTTTGTGTGAAATCACATTTTATATGTGCATATAAACATACGTGCACACCAACACACATTCTGTAGGTCACAGAATATTTTCCTCAGATGCCTGTATTCCCAAGAAGATGGATGTAAATATTCTTTTTTATCTTAGCCCATAGAAATATTTTACTTGGAAAAGTGACACATCCAGCTAATGATCTGGTAGCAATATCCTGTGCATATAGAAAACTTTGTTCTTTAGTGTAAATTTTATGGAAAATGAAGGTGGGGAAATAACCAGGAAGATAGTTAATCCTTTTCCACCTAGTGCATGGCTATTAACTAGAGTAGATTGTCAAATGCTTCCTCCTATCTTTTTTTAATTGGATCATCTAATAGCAGTTCTGGTGCCTGCCTTTGCACATTAAGCTGAAACGAATAGATCTGACTGTCACATCACTTGTATCCTTATTATTAAATGACCCAACACAATTCCTTGTCTTGTCCTTGCAGTATTTGCTGTTTTCTTTCTTTCCTGTTGTTTTTTATTTTTCTTTTTTTTTTTTCTTTCAAAAGCAAGTATATACAATTGTGCTGTGTTTTAACAACTTTATTTTCCATTGCTTCCAACAGTAGAAAATTGGGAGATAATGTTTTAGACTTAGCTTACACTCAACTTGAACAAGTGTATGAGATTACAAAAGATGCAATGAAGCCCATTTTCATTTAGTTTTCTTGTGATACAAATATAACACACATTATGGCCCACGTGGTCTTGTAGTGCCAGCCTTCCACTGGTACATAAGAGTTGTTTACGCAGCTCTTAGACTGAGAAATATATCCCTCTGCAAGAGAGCCTGTTGAAATCAGAAACTGTTTATATGGATGATACTTATTTATGTGAATAAAGCTGGCATAAATAAACTAGATATATTTCATTTACATCTACACAAATCAGCATTTTCTAATGCTTTTCCTGCTTTTTGTTTTTCTCTATAAAGCAAGCTGCCTCACTACCTTCAGACCAGACACTGTTTTATAATAGCCTACAAGGGCCAGAATAGAATAAAATATTCCCAGTTCTTTAATTCTTAAAGAGAGAAAATTCCCTTGAACTTCACTTAAGCTTATATAGTAAGTGGCAGAATGACTTAAGTGTAACATTTTCCTCTAAAGTATTAATAGAATAAAATATAAACAATTAAATAGCTTTCAGTTAAATAATATATGTTTAGGACCTATTCATTCCTAAGTGTACTTACTTCTGACAGTTTGATAAATATATTATCTTGTGACAAGCTATTTCATATAGTTCATTATGTTCTTTTTACGTATTTTCCATAGTATCAGGAATGGAGAAGTGTATCCAGATGGATAAATACTGGTGCAATATGCAGCATGTATTATAAAATTAACATGTCCTCAGGTAGTCCCATACTCATAAATAATGTGCAGAATATAAATTTCTGTTTCTATTGTATTCTAAAAAAAATCTGCTGCCAGATTCACTAATATGGTACTTGGGATATATAGTTCTAATATAATATTTTCAAATTTTTCATATATATATTGAAGATAATTTTGGAAGCAATGTTCATATCTCAAAAGTCAATATTTAAAAATAGTTTTGTAATCCTGTAAAAGGTTTCTGATTGTTGTCTTCTACTTGTCTTTTTTCTCTACATCTTTCCAACTCTGCATACTACTATGAAAAATCCTTAGCAGTTAAAGTAATGAAATACTCTTTTTTCAAAAGCTCTTTTTGTTTTAGAGGTAGCTAAATTTTATTAAAGACTAAAACTTTTTATAGAAGGAATAACAATAGGTGTTTTAAAAGTATGCAGAAGTTCTTTGCTGGCTATATCAATCCTGGTTTTGGTTTTGGGCTTTTTTTCCTTTATGAAACATGAACTCATGGAAATTGAATGTTTTCATTGATTAATATTTTGGCAAAAAAAAAGGATATTTACATGTTTTAAATTAAGACTTCTATTTTGTTCAAAGAACATTTCATTTTGAAATGTTAGTTGACTTACAATAAAACAATGACTCTGCTTTAATCAAAATAAAATATGTAAAATTATTAAAATAGTTCCATGGGGACAATGTGAAAATAACAGGCTTTTTCAATGTTTGGAAATGTCCTGTATTCGAAGATTTTATTCCAGTTTGGGATGGAAACATTTTTAAAAGTCTTTAAAAATTCTTTCAGTGCCAGAAAAATATTCTCTCCTAGTTCTAATACCTCATGTGTGTTCTGCTCCCTTTTTTCTGAGGGCAAATTCTCATCGCAGCATAGTAGCCTTGTGAGTCACCCCTTGTACTGGTGTTCAAAATACGAAGGGTCTGACAGTTACATACAGACTTACTGAATGATCGTTGCAAATCAAGTAGAGGTAAATCCAAACCCTGGTGAATTTTGTGAAAACTGAAATTATTATTTTCGCATTTTCCCCATCCTCATAATGGAAATTCTTTCCTTTGCTTTCTTTTTTGGCTGTGCTTTCCAGCTAGATTGCAAATTCCTAGAGAAAAGGATACTCCAGGGCTGTATATTTTTGCAGTGCCGAACAGTACATAATAAAGTAACCATGTGGTGTCCCTCAAGGGTCCATATGGGGAAAAATACTATTTAATATCTTCAACAACATAGACGGTAGGATTGAGTGCACCTTCAGCAAGTTTGTGGATGACACCAAGTTGAGTGGTACAGTTGATACACATGAGGGAAGGGATGCCATCTAGAGGGACCCTGACAGGAGAAGCAGGCCCATGCAAATTTCATGGAGTTAAACAAGTCCAAATACAAGGTCCTGCACATGGGTCAGGGCAATCCCCAGTATCAGTACAGACTGGGGGATGAATGGATTGAGAGCAGCTCTGCAGAGAAGGACTTGGGGATATTAGTGGATGAAAAATTAGATATGAGCTGGCAATATGCACTTGCAGCCCAGAAAGCCAACCATATCCTGGGCTGGATCACAAGAAATGTGACCAGCAGGTCAAGGGATGTAATTCTGCCCCTCTACTCCGCTCTGGTGAGACCCCACCTGGAGTCCTGCGCCCAGCTCTGGGGTCCCCAACACAAGAAAGACATGGACCTGCTCAAGCGGGTCCAAAGAAGAGCCACAAAAATGGGCTGGAAAACCTCTCCTGTGAGGACAGGCTGAGAGAGCTGGGGTTATTCAGCTTGGAGAAGAGAAAGCTCTGGGGGTACCCTATGGCAGCCTTCTAGTACTTAAGGGGGGCTTATAAGGAAGACGGAGAGACTTTTTATCAGGGCCTGTATTGATATGACAAGGAGCAATTATTTTAAACTGAAAGAGGGTATATTTAGATTAGATATAAAGAAGAAATTTTTTACGATGAGGGTGGTGAGACACCAGAGAAGTTGTAGCTGCCCCACCACTGGCAGTGTTCAAGGCCAGGTTGGATGGGGCTTTGAGCAGCCTGGTCTAGTGGAAGATGTCCCTGCCCATGGCAGGGGGGTTGGAACTAGATGATCTTTAAGGTCCCTTCCAACCCAAACCTCTCTATGATTCTATGATCTAATCCCTAAATCACTATGGGCTTTTGCACAGCATTCTAGTATACAGAAATGAATCCACTGTATCAACCCCTCATTTCAATAGTATCTCTATAATTCTAAACCTCAATAGCCCTTGTGAGAAATAAAGGCTATTAATGAAATTATCTCATGTTCTACCTATTGTAGTCAGTTATGAGAAGAAAAGACAGCGTGACCCCAAAACATCTGAAGTTAAGCACCAATGATAAACCAAGCATCAAGATAAAGGTGAATTTCTAAATATACAGTGAAGAAAGAACTAATGGAGGAACACCCCACAAGTGTATGGTGTTTATACATACTATGCAAAATGAATCAGGACAGAGTCATACTGAGACAATGTTCCATTTTGTAGGGGGAAGGATTATTGGGTTTTTTTTATGGTTACCATCAGGTCAAATGAGGATATAGAGATGTTACTTGTAATTTGGGGAGACTGTTTCTCCCCTCTACATGTAGATTTCTCTGCAGTCTGACAGGGCTTTTATTACCACTGGGTATTTTTCTAAAAGCATCTGAAGGGTTTAAGAGCACAAATTACATCTGAAATTCTGTAGGGTCTATTGTCTGATTCTGTTAGATGCTCAAATTTACCATGAGAAAAGATAATCCTAATGTCAAATATACAATAAACTTCTAAACAAGCACTAGGTTTTCCATCGTCTTGCAAAATCTGCCAGAAAAGAAAAAAAAAGAAAAGGAGGGGGAGGATGGGTGCACATATCTGTGAAGGTTTAAGGATGATATGTAATGGTTCATGATACAATTCATAAGTTATGTGAACATTAATAGCTGCCTAATACTGACTTCTCCAGTTACACTGCTTAAGATCAACTCTGTTGAGTTCCACTGGCTCAAAGTCAAATGGCACAAGATGTCTCTGGTTTTAACTGCTAATATTTGCAAAGCATTATTGACTTTGAAAGGTTTCAAATACGTCCCAAGTTATTCAAATAAAGCTTTTCTCTGTCTCTTTCTTCCAAGGCATTTAACGTAACCAGCATTTTACAGATAATTAGGCATACTGGGGGAGAAACAGTAGAGGCAACAAAGATCCTTAAAGACAGTTATTTCTACGTGTTGCCCTTCATTGTATTTCCTAAAATGGCAAACATTGACAAAGTACAACTTTATCTTATGTATAGAATGCATTTTGGGGTGGAATTCATCTACATTTAACTATGTATCTAAAACGTAGTAGACTTAAAATTTGGAGTACTGAAAAGACTACTTTTAGAATATATGTGCTTAGATTCTTTTATAAAGAATTTTTAAAATGCCATTTGGGAATGCCTCTTTCTCTTGTTCTGATAAAAAAGACAGCTGGATAAATATCTTAAACTAGACACCTGACTTTGAACAAAACGAAAGCTGAATATGACATATCCCACCTATAGTATAAGCACTTGTATTCTGTCATAAAAATCTGTCTCACAATAAAAAAGATAACATAATTAAAATAAAGCCAACAAACAGACCTTTGATTTATTCAGTTTTCATTAATATTTAAAAGTGTTTGGGACATATCAAGAAAAGCAGGATCGAATCATGGATACATTAGTGCTAGATAACTCAAATTAGGTAGGTCTTCTGTAGACACAGATGTTTAGCAGCTAAATAGTTGTGTCTTTTCTGTGAATTAAATCTTTCCAGAGAAGCTATTCTGTTCAATTAAAGAGAACCCACTTTGGGGTAACAATGTACTAATTTCTACATAAATCCATTCACTGCCGTTTAGAGTTGCTGTGCTCAGTAAAACTTGCGTTTATATTGGTGTGTGAGGTGTAATAAATCTTTCTAAACTCACCTATGGAATATTATCTCAAACTCTGCATCTGCTGTAATTGATTTGGCAGAAAAAAAGTACCTTGAAACTTTCCTTTCATCTTTTTAGTTATTTCCACCTCAATTTTCCCTCTGCCTTTTGATTTTCTTACAATGCCTCCTTTCTCCTCCATTCTGTTTTTTATCATGTTGATGATTCCAGATAGCCTTAAGTATACTGTCAATCACATGCCATCCTGCCCAAGAGCATATGCCCCTGAAAATCACATGGGATAGCTCATTTTTATCCATCTTTTTCAAAGGAAATTCAATTTAACAGTCATTTTGAATAGCATAAAACCCTGACTTTTGGCATCTTCATTTTAAATGAAAGCACCAGATTCTCTTTCTGTCAAAACACTGGATTGCTCCGTAGGAAGAATTCTACCCTTCCCAGATTGGTGTGGTAATAAGCATGTAGTAAGTGGTACACCTTAATAAATCAAGTCCTCAAGAGACTGGACTGTCTGTGTTTCATCAGAAGAGGGCTGTGGTTATTTGAACCATATGTATCCTGTAAAACTCAAGAGTTTTATAAATCGATTCTTTCACTTGTTAACACTATTAAGATATTAAAAATAATGCAAAACATCTTCTGTGAGTATAATTTAAAGGGGACATTTCTTTGTATGCTTACTTCCTTAGAAACACATTGGATGAAGTAGATCATGTTCTCAAAGACTGTTTCATGGATGCTTGTGTCACCCTTAGACTGGAACAGTTTCATATCAAAAATTTCCAATTTATATTTCTGCTGGAATGTTTTTATAGATAAACACATTTCTGAAGCTTTCTATCGTGCGTTCCACATTTAGAAAAAAAAATTCTAACTTTAATAAATATTTTTATTATCCACAACTTTGTCACTTATTATCACCTACTCAAAATGCTTTATTAAAGAGATAAGGATCATTAGGGTTTGAAGTCACTAGAGAGTTGTAGGCAGCCACATTATACTGGTTTAATATTGCTCACATGAATAAACAGCTACACTACCTTGGACCGAGACCTGGGGACTTGTAATAGCAATGGTATTATGTCATTTTTCATAAGCAATGAATATGATTTAATATTTTCTATCAATCACAACCACAATTTTGAACTGCATTGTCAGAGAACACTTTGGGGATGTGTGTACCTTTTCTAAGAAAAATCACACTGGAAAGCTAAACAAATTTTATTTTAATAATAGAGTCTCTGGTATAAGGAGTATGTCAACTTGACCATAGCAAATTTGTTTGAATGCATGCCAAAATTTGCTGTTTAACACCAAAATGAATAATAATAAAAAAAAGGTCCATCACTCAGCAAGCAATATCCAGTTAACTGGAAATAGATATGGAATCAATATAATACGCTTAATTTAAAATATTTCAAAATAAATGTTGACTGAACTATTATTATTTTTAAATATTAAATATTATCATTAAAAGCATGTTGTGAATGTGTGGAAGAAATCATCCTTCAAATAAGGCTTAACATTGGAATTATGAATATTTCCTCTCATTCTGAGTTGATTCCCTGTCTGTTGTTTCTCAGGTTCAGATAAAATACAGGAAGATAACTATTATTCATACACTGTTTCACATATATTTAATCTATATTGGTGTGATTACCTAGCTGAAAGTTAATGAACTTAACTGGGAAAAATGGCAGATGAGCTCTGGATTAGGCCTTATATCAGAAGTCATAGTAGCTTACTACTGCTGTAATGAAAATCAACGATAAGGTCCAGAAATTGGTAGGTTCACATACATTACTGTCAGAAAACAAATAGCACTTCAACATACACTACTATTAAGTAGGTACTGTGAATGTTTTCAGCTGATTTACAGAGAAGTTTTCTTCTAAGACAGTCTGTAAATTGGCCATCATTACTAGGTAGGTTTCATTAAATACCAAGAATACCAAGATTTTATTATACTGCATTAAATTTCTTTTTAAGAATTAGTAACATTAAATTGAATATCAGATAATTTTTATTGGACTGGCATGTACTTCTAGAAATGCATCTTAAAAGTGCAGTAAACTCAGTTTGTATGAAGATTATGTGTGATTATTTTTAATTTGATGTACACTGTGAAGTTTCCAGCAAGAACTAGAAACATGATGAAATACTGTGTAAGCATACACCTTGGTTTTTTAGTAGTATGTAGCATGTCAATACTATAAGCCCTGGTAGATTTGTAATGGTTATATTTCTGTTGTTTAGTAACTAAAACCAGATCAATTATAGTAGGACTAACTGAGTATGTTATTTTGCCAGCAGGGAAGAAAAATTAAATATTTGCTAGATGTAACAAAGTGTAAATATATATGTCACAGTATATATGTGACATATAATAATGTGAAATGGAAATATCAAGGATTACGACATGAGCTAACATGATTAGCTGTGTTAAAGACTTTCAAGTTCCACTGAAATTTTTCTTCCATAAGCTGAGTAGAATTAGAAGAAACAAAAATATACCCTATGATTTATTACATGTTCCAGTTATAGGTTTTTCCAATATTCTTAGAAAAAAAGAGAGAAGAGTGTTTTGTATTGCATACAGATTGAAATTATTCTTGTCTCCCCAAACCATACCTTTTAATTTCAGAAACTTTTGCCTCTGTAATTCAAACAAACTCACAGGGAAAGTTCTTTGTTTGAGGTTTTCACTATAATTTAAACTTCATCACTAGATCCACACATTTGGAGGAAGAGCACCAAACAAAATTATTCATGGACTTTGCTGCACCAGCTCACTTCATGAAGCCAATTACATTCTCCAAATATAGCTAGATAGCCAAACTCACCTGCTGTTAAGAGCAGAGGTTGAATCATGTGAAAGTAGTTATGGACTAATGGGTTTTTGCTTGTCATTACTAGATTTTGCTTTCTGTCTCCTACCCTGCCAAGTTTCTGAGGCATCTGCCTGGCAGCCACACAGATAAAACCTCAAGCAGTGAAAGTTCATGCTTCAGTCTCCCTTACAGCCTTTTATCTCCTACTGATTCATGTTCCCCAAATATGATACTCAAATATCTTAAGAACTGTCTTTTAAAAGTACAGTGGTAACTTTCAGCATTATTACTTCCAATATTTTTCAGTTAGTTTCCTGTTTGCAATTAATTCTGCCTTTAAAGTTCTTGGCTCAGATTTGCTAGCAAGCCTTATGTAGCAGCATTGACTTCAGCAAACTCTGGCCAATTTACACTGTCCCCTTTTCTATTGCTCAACTGGTTCAGTTGCTTGCTGGTTCACCTGAGTTAGCATATCCTTTCACTAACTGGCAATCCCCGTCATGACCTTAGAATTATTTTTGCAGCAATATAGATGACTGATGTCTGTGAGCACAGGAAAGTAAAAATTGTTAATGCACTATCTCATGTTCAGCAGCATAGGTTTTTGGGGTGAGCTTTTATCTCTATTTTTTTTTTACCCAGGGAAGAAAACTTCTGCCTCCTGTTACCAATTTTACATGGAACATTGCCAGTTAGAGGTCTTAACCTTGTCAGAAAGATCCAACTACTTGTAAGATTATATTTTGTCCTTGTGATGGATGACTCTTTAGAGTACCCTTGAATAGTAATATGCTTTAAAGTACTGGTGGCTTAAAACTGAAGGACACTTGCATTGCCCGATCTTACTCTTAACCTGTAGTTCATAAACTGTGTCACAGATATTTCAGGTTTTCCCCAATGTCTCCTTTTTGGTTTTCCTCCTTTTTCTTTCTGTCCCTTTCTTGTCACATGTAAGCAGATTTTGTTATCACTTGTCAGCTACATAGCAAAAAGCTGAATTAACTAAAATTACACAAGGCTCACCAAATTCTTATAAAACTTGTTCCACGGTAATATATATATTCCAGGACTATGCTGATAATTGGAAACATAAAATGTCATTCAGGTGTTCACATTACCTAGACTTTATATCTGTGGCCTTTTACATTATTGATGGGGACAGAAGGCAACCCCAGTCGTTACCTCTTCCTGTAAAGCAGCACTGAGACGTCCACCTCATGTACTCAACATGTTCAAAGTGCCAGACTCATTTGTCAGTGCCCTGCATCTGGAAAACATCTTTGCCGGAAGAATGTTCTGCAGCATAAAGTAATGTGGGAGGTGAGACTATATTTCTGTAGATTTTAAAAGGGGAACCAAAGATTTTTATGAGGGCAAAAAAGGGCAAAAGCAATAGACTTGTGCAGTTGTGATGATGTAATGCTATGAAAAACAGAGCAGAGCAACAGCAGCTTTGTCACTCCCTGAAAAAAAAAAATAATATCTGTAGTGATATTTGCCTATATTCAAGGTTCAAAGATATATCTTACTTCATGCTTAATTTCTAAGAACCTGTTATAAATGAAATCTCACTATACTCTGGCTGCTGTGGAGCAGCAGTGAGGTTTTTGCTCTTCATGTCCCAAGCATATTTTAGTTATCAAGCATTTATATTTAAAAAATATCAACATAACATAATAAAAGGGTGACTTCATTTTTTTTTTGTAATAGAAGAAATGGCTGTTTTAACACAATCTTAGAAGTTAGAAGGAATTACATTCTGGTCATTAAAACATTCAAGAAATTGGCTATTATGAATATAAATAACATTGCTTGACAAATGGCTAACAGAATCCATCTTGTCAAAGAGGATATAATATGAATATGTTCACCAAAGTAGATGTGCTATAAGCAAGATCAGTCTGAATATTTGCCAGCAAGCTCTGGCAGACAGATAACAAAACTTCAGGTTTGTTCTCAGCATTTAAAACAGCAGGAAATAAGATTTGTTCTCTTATGAAATGTAATCTAGCAGCCCAGACTTGCTTTAAGGCTTTCACAGGTAAGTGAAGTGCCATATAGGAATATGTAAATATTGAAGCAGTCCTTCCTTTGTTGAGTAAAATATTGTTTGTACTGTAATGGTGTGGTTTTAGTTATGCTGTTTTAGATTAAAATAGCAAAACTTTGTAGTACAAAAGCTGAATAACATTTTCTCAAATTTGGGGATCAGTACACTGAAGCAATGTGAAGCTTGGTTTTTACCAAAAGATAGGAGTAGGAATGATCTTTTCTCTTTTGTCCTGTGTGTTGAGCGCTAACAGCATATTCTCCCTGAACAATTAATCCTCTTTTACTCTTGCTTTCTATTTCTTTACACAAGATCTTTATAGAGGAAAGGCTTTTTGTCACAAAACTCTATAGAAACTCAATAAAAAAATGGATTTTACTCAGCTGAAATCTTTAGCCATTCCCATGTGAGAAAGGAGCTGAGGGTTTCTAGTCCATGTGCTAGAACAGTTTATACACACTATCCACTAACTGTTTAATATAAAATGCATAGACTATTTTGAGCACTAGAGCCAGAATGTCTTTCCCAGAAAAGCAATTTAACTACTAAATTAGAGTCATGCTACTGCTTGTTCACTCTTCCTGAAGCTTGAATATTTTGTTGCATGGCTTCAACAGGAAATGGAGAAAGCATCCATCCTTCCCTACCAATCCAGTAGGTAATAGCTTGTGATTAGATCTCTTTATGAAGAGAGAACGATCTGGGTTTCAATCCATTTAGAAAAGGAAATTGAAATCATGTCTGCTATTTCTCAGGTGACTGATTTAGCCACCAGAATATTTTAAAAACGTTAGGCAGCACTATATTTTCTCTGGCCAGGTTCTCAAGGAAAATCTCAGTTGCACATGATCTTGTAAGTGCTAGATGTGCTCAGCAGAAATGTAGCTATTAAATCCTAGTATTAGGTAGAAGAACAACCTCTTTTTGGGTTATGCTCAAGTTTAGGTGTGATCTAGAAGCTTAATTTTTCAAATTAAGGGTGTAGGCATGAGCAGGAGCACAACTCTTGACACCTTGAGGAGTCTATAGTCACAAGATGACCCTTGCAAACCTTCACTCCCAATTGTGCCATGATTTCAACGACTACGGGTATCTCAACACTGCAAAGCGCAACAATCCATGAACTAACGATTCACTAAATGAGTGGAAGGCTGTGCAACCTGTGCATCAAGCCAGATCATGGTGAGATTCACTTGCCTAGAAATGACAGACATCTAGTGCCATTTTAGACTCCTGGATATCCCACCCACTCTCCTGACATTCAGAAGGTGTTGTATCCTGTTTGTCTACACTGTCCTAATATCTCAGATATCCTACAATGTCCAGAATTGCTAGTACCTTTCAAAGGAACTACATAATACTATTACATTTGTGTTTCAGTAATAAAATCGCTCCCCAGGTCCCACTGCTTGGTGTTTTCCAGCCCTTCCAGATGTCAGGTTTACTTCTGTGCTTGTGTCTACACCCATGGCAAAACCATGCCTGTATAGCTTTGCTGGAGGTAGTCCTAGAAATATCTCTTTTTACAGATTTGATCTTGAAAGGTGTTTAATATTCTCAGCTTTCATTTCAGACAGAGTTGCAGGTGTATTTGGCAAGACTGAGTCTTATATGAGTAGTTACCAGTGTACATGATCAGGTAGAGGACTCTTGATCGTGCCTTGCGATCTCATTGAGAACATGTGAGTGATATCTCTGATCTGTGTAAAGAAATACTGTCTCATTTATGAAAAACTTGCCTTCAGGACAACATGGAAATAAGTCTGGGGAAGCTACCACAGTATCCTTTTGTGGCTCATATATATCTAGAATTTAAAATGCAATTCTTTTAACTCCAAGACTGACTCAAAAATAAAATATATTGGATGTTTTATATTCTTGCAAATAAAAAGTGGCTTTATTTAGAACTAAAAGAATATTTCCTTCCATTTCTAGTCTTATCACAAACAAGCAATGTTCTGAAACAGCAATCTGATGGATTTGCTTGTCAAGAGAAGCTTGCTTTGAAAGTGCCATTTCCACATTGCTTTGTGGTTCTGTGCTGAGTGTGTCACTGTCAAAGAATGTATCTTGTTCACTGGCCGGTACTCAAAGCTTAGACAAAAAAGACTTGTTCTGCTCATCGTGATGCTCCTCTCTGTGACTTAGTTTTCCCATTTGTTAAATGAGGCCTATCACACCCAGGTACAAAGTGTTTTGACCTCTACTGTTAAAAAATGTTATGGAAAGCCTAGATTTTAACATTATTCTCCACAGCTATTTAGTCAATAGATTCTTTTAAATCTATCTGAAGATAGCTCAGGAAAGAAAAGAGTTGTGAGGCTGAATTTCTAGTATGACTCCTTTGATAGAAATTTTATCATCTAGGGAAACAGCTTTCAGAAACTAGTAGATTTCAGCTTTTGTTGACTTGAATCAAACCTAGTCAACAAATGGAACAAAACACATTTATCCTATTATTGAATTCCCTTATCATCATGCATGTAATATAAATAATAATTTAAAAGAAAAAGAAATTGTGGCAATTTGTTGGATTAAATTAATATCCTCATTGAATGCTAAATTTCTTGCCTTGACTCAAAAGATTTGTTCGTTTTCCTATACTTTAGGATATAAGTAAGGTATCTCATGAGGAAAATTGGTCATGCTAAATCTTTTTGTGGGTAAAGTAAATTTGAATTCAAATGTAGAATTCAACTCTCATTGGTTTGGAACATCCTTTTCTCAGGAAAAAAAGGACAAATTTTTAACAATGATTATGCATTTTGGTGGTTTAATATTTGGGTACCTTATGAGGCTGCATTCTCAAAAATCACAGCGTATGTGGATGGCATGTATGGCATCCCAAGTGGATGCCATAGTGATAGACCTGTGCGAGGATTTTCTCTGACATGTAGGACCAGTCAGTCCTCTTGCAGAAGATCAACCGTGTCCTCTATGTGGCTGACAAGGTGCTGCATGGACAAATGAACATAAACGCTGGTGTGGCACACAAGCTGGAGCCTCTACCCCAAACTGGGTGAGGGCCCATTCGTTGTCTTCACTAGCTCTGGGACAATTCCACTTCTCCCAACGTCAGCTGCTGGGCCACATCCAAACAATTGGAAAAGTTATGCTTAGGGATAGCTCTGAGGATTAGCTGAAAGGAATTTAGTTGCTTTTACCAAGAGTGATTTTTGTTTCTTCAAAATAAAACAATTCATCACAATCTAGCCATAGGAACATAGTGCCTTTCCCCCAGTCCCAGCTCTGCTATTTTGGAGACAGTCTTAAGGTACTCTTTGTAATGACTTCTTGTGATGCTTCCTGACAGCAAAATGATTTTCAGCCTCTCTGGCTGCTGCAAGCTGGGCTGTGCTCTTCACCATCTGCTCGAGAGTGCAGAAAGACCCCTGTGCTTGCCTCTTTCTTCCTTCCTGAGACCTGATTCCAAGTTTCTGCAACATTACCCAGGATGAATTTCCCTTTCTCTGTGGAAGTGACTTTAGCCTGGATCATGTGCAGCTAAACCCCAGCTCCCCTTATCTGATCAGTGCATTTCTTGACAAAATCTGTAATTGCTTGGAAAATTATGAATATGCATTTCACAGATTTCATATTGTTCTCACTGAATTTAGAGGCAATATTTTTTGTGAACTGAGTGAAGACTGTGCTTGGCTTAAAACAAGCAACCCCAACCCCCCAGAAACCAAAACCAGAACAACGTTGTGCGTACAGTGAAAACCTGCAGTTTGACATGCCTGAAGGAAAGACAAGGAGACAATTTCCAGTAATTTTTTTCAATTTCCATAAATT
This sequence comes from Haliaeetus leucocephalus, assembly GCF_000737465.1. NCBI lineage: Eukaryota > Metazoa > Chordata > Aves > Accipitriformes > Accipitridae > Haliaeetus > Haliaeetus leucocephalus. Next base: position 10,763,960 of record NW_010973187.1, on the reverse strand, counting down.
CATTCATTTTTTCCCATTTGCAGTTAATGTCCTAAGCAGTGGGTTTTTTTCTTTTCAGAAACTGTTAAGGAGAGAACTGATTTTCCCCCTTCCCCATCTCACGATATTTTGAGCACAAAGATTATGATGTAAAGATTCATACACAAACCTCCTGGAGAGCTGGCTCATTTTGAAAATTGTTCCCAGGTGTTTTGTGTCTCTTTCTTACTCAAAGATTATACGATTAGCATTTTAATGTCCCACAACTTCTTGTCTAGTTCCCTAGGAGGATATGAAAATGAAGCCATGAAAGCTAAGCTGTTTGGTATTTATCACACACACTCTGATTGTATTTCAGAGCTCTGGGATTTAAACAGGACGTCAGTCTTTCATAGCCCATTTGGATATCTTGGTCTTCATATAATGCTGCTGGATGAGTATCAAGAGCGACTGTTCGTGGGAGGAAGAGACCTCCTGTACTCCCTCAGTTTGGATCGAGTCAGCGACAACTACCGAGAGGTTGAGTAAAAAGCTATATGTATTAGTCACTTCGTGTCATAATGTGTAGCACAGAATATCAGAGTTTGCATGACTGGAAATGAGCTAATGGAGTTTTTGTAGATGTTTTGTGCATGAACTTTAAGGTCATGTTTATATTTAAGAAAAATACACTAATTACCATTTTTTCCCCAGTAATAACCCATAAGGCTTACTCTAGGTGAAGAGATCTGGGGGTCATGTATCTTTCTCATTGTTTTTCAGAATGTTTATTGATGTTTAGAGCATCTCACACTTTGTGCATACCTGATTTCTGTATCTCTGCTATATTATCAAGGAATAATTTCTCCCTGGTATTTGTGGGGGACTTTTCCACAGCAGAAGAGAAAATGGAAAAAAAAAAGACATTAAAATACGATTAGCACGTAAACTATAAGAGGTTTTCAATAGCAGCATAAACCATGCAGCTAATTTTTAGTTTTCTTTAGAAATGGGATTTTGCATTGGTTTGAGCCAGAGGTGCTATTAAGTAGTAACTGAAAGTGGCATTTGAAGTCTACTCAGTGGTCTGTGAAAGAAAGGTGGCTTAAGTTATAATCCTACCAGAGAGCTCGGTACAACACAGAAACCACAACTGATCAGCAAGCTGGCAATTGAAGTGGAGAGGTCAGAGTTTGAGCTGATGTGAGCCTTGGTTTCCTTCCTCACTTCTACCCTTGGCAGCTGGGATTGGAAGCATACAGTGGCAAAGGGAGCTGGTAGGAGCATTGCTCCTACCTCAACCATCTTGACTGTGGGTAAATGATGTCTTGAAATATTTCAGTTTTTCTTATCTACTTTAAAAAATTTTCTCAATGTGTTTTGATATATTTTCATTCATTTTCAAATTAATAAATGAATGAAAAAGTGAGTAATAAAATAAAGCCCCTCTGGAGAAATACAATTTTTGTCGATGTCCATATTGCACTGACCACTGATGTTTCAAATTCTTTTCTTTCTGTCCCCTTGTTCTAAGTGAATACTATTCTCATGCCAACACTCTGGTCAATTTTACCATAAGCAACCTTGCTTATCTCCAAGTGTAATTACCATGTTCCACTACTGTGAACGGATATAATATGCTTTATCCTTTTTATAAACAATTTGGGAAAGGCAATCCTAGATATGGGGAAATGAATATACTCAGGGAGGCCATTTGAGAATTTATCTACATTAAAAACAACATAATAATTTTTAACTCCTCAGAGAGCAATGTTACATACTGAGCTTTGTTCCTCCACAGTGAGATATGAGTTAACTCCTTTTCCATTTGATAAAAATTATTAATATCCTGTGACAAGATATTAGAGCTCAGGGATATGAAAACATTTAGGGAGCAGTTGTTTCTGTAAAATAAGCTTTTTTTCCCCTCTCTTCTTCCCCTTTTGGCAGTAAATCTTTATGAGGAAAGATGACAACATAGAGCACTTTATGCTTCTGTCCAACCACCATTGTCCCATCTGGACACACTCTTGAAATTCGTTGCTGTCCTTGTTGTTGTTTTTAGATGGAAGATCAGCCATTTAACCTGAAACCATACTCTCTGTCTTGAGACCTGTGTGCAGAGTATGACAAATTAATGGAAGTTCTTCTTGCCTGCTTTTATGATGTGCAAAAGATGAGAAAGTGGAATAAATGGAGCTTGACCTAGCATGCTTAGAAACATGACCTCACTGGGACTTAGCTCCCTTGAATACAAATGCCATGATCCTTCTTTCCCAGTGTTCACTCAGTGCAGATCTCATTCAGTGATAGGTAGGGAAAATTTGATTGTCCTACAGCATTTCTGTTATATGAGAGCTTAATTACTGAGATACATTGGGGGAAGTTCCTGGAACTGAGAGACCGGTTGATTCATTATTACCAAAGTTCTTCATTAATCTGTCTTTAACTGTGTGTTGGTTAGCCTTTGACCTTTTCTTTCAGACTGAAGACTTTAGCTTAATTAATCTCAAACATCAGATATAATCTAGTGAAAGTATAGGACTGGAGGCAAGTTCCTGGGTTTTATTCTTGCTCTGGTAACCACGATGAGTCACTAGCTGCAAAAGAGATGTTTCATAAAGTTGGTAGTTTGGAGCAGATTTCCATAGATTTTTTTCATCTTCTGTGTTTGAGAAAACAGTTTATGTGTTTTAATTCATTGACTTCCCTCTCTCCACAATTTGGAATATGAATATGCTTTCTAAAAACCAAACTAAAACCCATTTTCAACTAGAGATGTACCCCTTCTGCTGTAAAATGACCCAGTAATTCAATTCTAGCAAACATATTAGAAGTCCCCCAAAGAAAAACAACAAAATGCTGACTGGATATAAAATGCTTTTGCATTGAGACCTATTGACTGCCAAAGTAATCCAACATTTCCAAAAAACTCAACTTGTGATGCATATGAGGTATGCATCCTATAAATCTGCTTTTAATAGACTATATTTTTTCTTAAGGTTCAATTCTCTTCAGTTTTCAAATACAAAGTAGCTCTCTGAAGGGTAGATTATGGCTTTTTCACATAAGCTATTAGCTGTTTATGTATATATCTACCAACATTATTTTAAGCATTGTTATCCTGGCCACTTTTCATATCCAGTAAAGAAAAGATACATACAAAATGGGAGAAATCTTTCAGGGAAGAAAACTACTACTGTCATTCTTGCATTGGTTGGCGAATCCAGAAGTTCAGGGTGAGCTCTCAGCTGTGGCATAGACCTTCCATGTCATCTTGGACAAAGACAGAGACTCACTTCGCCATTGGCCAAATTACATTTCCTTTGCCTACTTTGCCTTTTTTTTTTTAACTCTTTGTATCTCTCCTTTCATATAATACACACAGAAATTTTCTTGCTTAAAGTATTTAACATGACTTACCATAAGTTTTTGAAACAAAGTTACTCATGCACCTTGGTTTCTATATGAAGAATGCTCTAACACTAGCAAGAATAAGGGAGAATACCAAATATGGTTATCAATATGTACAGAGAATTAAAGCCATAGAAGTACTTGAAATCTTGTGTAACGCCAAAGCTTCAGAGGTACCCTCCATGTGACCTTTGCTTTCCCTAACTTGTCATTCCCTTTGACACCACCTTTGGAATCAATCTTTACACATATTTGGGATTTGATCCAAAGTCTTTAAGGCTTGTAATGATCTAACACACTGATAGAGAACTTACTTTGATATTTGGTGCCAAATTTATTTTAAAAAGCATTTCACTTCATTGTAATTGGTTCCAGAGCAGATCTTTGTTGACAGCAAATTTGAACCAATGCCAGCAGTTCATCACCACTGATCTAACAGCTCATAGAGAAGGATGACCTTTGTTTCTAGTTTGCGTCTCTTGTTGGAGTGAAAATAAACTGCACTTCCTATTTGTCCACAAACTCCTTACAGATACTCCTTCTTCCTAGCTTCTGCTTCAAAGGGCTCATGAAGACCTTGCTCTGAAAAGAAGCCTTCCTCCATCTGTAAATAAGCTTGTGCAAGCAGATTTCAATGTGTTTCTGATCTAGTATGAGATAGCCCCAGATCAGGACTTACGTCTCTGTTGTAATATAGAGCCCTCATAATATAACCCGCCTCTAGTGAAGCTAGCTATATTTCCACTCCAGAGCTGGCTGAACACAAGTCTGCAAGAGCAGAGCTTGCTTGTATCTCCTTTGAATACTGTGTAGGAACATACATATATATATTCAAACTGAATTAAGCAGCACACAATTTAGCAATGACTTTGATTATCCATTGGAATTACCTCCCAAGAGGCAAGGTGGCTATGTATTTGTTAATAAATATATACAATATCCAGTCATAACCAGATATTTTTGTAGAATTTGTGTTTCAGCCAAACACAAGTTATGTGTTAATTAAGCACTGTTTATTAACTTAAACCAGGGATGGGATAGTTGAATTGCTTAATTGCTCTGTCATATACTAGAGTTCAGACTAGCTCACACAATAGTCTGGTTTGGCCTGAAGTGCTATAAAGCTCATATAATTTCTTGAAATTAGTTTTCATTAGGTATGCCATCCTGTTTTTTGAGGCTAGTGACTGAATAGGGAAGCTGTTTGGAGACACTAATTAACATTCCAGCTCCAATTAAAGTTTTCCCCATAACTGAATTTGCTCAGTAGCTGTTGTCTGTACTGCCTTACAACTCCATTTTTTCCCATGAGGAGTATATTTAAAGGTAGCTTTTTCCTGTCTTTTAAACACAGTGATAAAATTACATCATCCAGGTCTCAAGGATGATCATATTATAGTGCAAGATGAGAAAACATCACTAAACAAGCAATTTAAAAATTTACTTCACAATAACCTGCAGGGGTGAAAAGTTTTGAAAAATTATGTCCAAACCAATAATTATGTCAAGCATGCCACCCAGTGAAATGTACGTTAGTGTGATGTTATTCCAGTCTAGATGAACAGGAAAATTTCCCAACAATAGCTATTGACAACTTGCCAAAAGATTGTAATCCTGGCAAAGAATCAATTCAAAGTTAAAGCTGGTAGTTGTCATAACCCTAAAGCATACACATCAGGAAAAATAATATATGGCAGGTTAAAGGCTACCATTACAGCTGATTAATATCTGGATTTCCACACAGTGCAAACACGTCCTATGTTATGCTATTTAAGTACAACAGCAATAATTACACAGACTTAATTAAGTACAGTAAGTACACCTTGGTAAAGTATTGTATGAGCCACTGACTACAGATTTCTTTGCAAATGATCATAAAAGACTGAGCAGCTCTTCTCAATTGTTTGAACTGAGCTAAGAAATCCTCATGAAGATTTCAAGATTAAAAACAATATTTTTTTTTTTTTATGTTTTGCGGAACATTTTTTTACTATACACATATTTGACTACTGTGCTTAGACCCAAGATGCATGCAAAATCAAATTTTAAAATTTGGTATGATAGCAAAATCTGATATGCAGAAGGTTTTTTACTCTCCAGTCTAAAATAATCCTGAAGAGATTAAAATCTTAATCTTCATTTATGTTAAGACTCATAAACCTCGTAAGATTTATGAGTCTTAAAAAGTAATTTCTGGATAGAAAAGCTTCTTCAGGAGACTCATACGTGTTACTAAATAATTCAGACCCATCTACTTCAGGCAACTAACATGCACTTGCCTTAGAGGTAGGCAATCTGCTATGACCATCGAAGATAGAATCCTACACCTCTGCATAACCTGCAGAAAAGGTACAGAAAAGGTCTGCCTTTCTTACTCCTTCTGGTAGGCACCTTTTGCTAAGGTAAGCCACTTTAAGTATCTCAATTGGGAATACGCATATGGCTGAACCAACACAAAACCAGGGCTTCGTTTGGAGGATTTGTGCAGGACCCACTTTGGAAAGCAGATACCTGGCAGCAGTGGCAGATACAGGGACAGAGGGCAGCTCCTGTTACACATTAGCCTTTTGATTAGAGCAGCTTGTCCAGGAAGCAAAGCCCTCCATCTCCTCTGCAAGAGGTTTGTGCATACATCTCCTGCTTCTCATTAGATCATGGAACAGATCCTCCTGGAAGATATGTCAAAACATATGGAACACAGGGAGGTGATTAGAGAGATGGTCAACATGGCTTCATCAAGGACAGATCATGCCTGACTAAACTAGTGACCTTCTGCAATGGAGTGACTGTATAAGTGGATGAGGGAATAGCTACGGATGTCATCTGCATAGACTTCTGTAAGGCCTTTGTTATAGTCCTCCCAAACATTCTTACATCAAGGTTGGAGAGATATGGATTTGATGGATGGACTATTAGATAGATGAGGAATTGGCTGGATGGCCATGTCCAAAGAGTTAAGTCAATGGCTCAATATCCAAGTGGAAACCAGTAATGAATTGTGTCCCTCAAGGGTCCATATGGGGAAAAATACTACCGACAACATAGGCAGTGGGATTGAGTGCATCCTCAGCAAGTTTGTGAATGACACCAAGTTGAGTGGTGCAGCTGATACACATGAGGGAAGGGATGCCAGCCAGAGGGACCTTGGCAGGCTGGAGGAGCAGGCCCATGTGAACCTTATGAAGTTAAACAAGTCCAAATACAAGGTCCTGCACATGGGTCAGGGCAATCCCCAGTATCAGTACAGACTGGGGGATGAATGGATTGAGAGCAGCTCTGCAGAGAAGGACTTGGGGATACTGGTGGATGAAAAATTAGACATGAGCCAGCTGTGTCCACTTGCAGCCCAGAAAGCCAACTGTATCCTGGGCTGCATCACGGGAAGTGTGGCCAGCAGGTCGTGGGAGGTGATGCTGCCCCTTCTACTCCACTCTTGTGACACCCTACATTGAGTATTGCATCCAAGCAATTAGAGTGTTAGAGTGGGTGCAGAGGAGAGCCACGAAAATGGTCAGAGGCTAGAACACCTCTCCTGTGAGGACAGGCTGAGAGAGCTGGGGTTATTCAGCCTGGAGAAGAGAAAGCTCTGGGGGTACCCTATGGCAGCCTTCTAGTACTTAAAGGGGGCTTATAAGAAAGATGGAGAGACTTTTTATCAGGGCCTGTAGTGATATGACAAGGCGTAATTATTTTAAACTGAAAGAGGGTATATTTAGATTAGATATAAAGAAGAAATTTTTTACGATGAGGGTGGTGAGACACCGGAACAGGTTGCCCAGAGAAGTTGTGGCTGCCCCACCATTGGAAATGTTCAAGGTCAGGTGGATGGGGCTTTGAGCAACCTGGTCTAGTGAAAGATTTCTGTGCCTGTGGCAGCGGGGTTGTACTAGGTCATTTTTAAGGGTCCCTTCCAACCAAAACCATTCTATGACTCTATGATTCATTCTAAAATTCTATGCCAAGGACCAAAATTCTTGTTGCTTACACTGAAGCTGCTTTTCAGCATTCCAGACAAAGCAGGGGCATTGGGTTACCTCTTTGGCTTTTTTATCTTAATTCTGTGAATGCATTTAATTCAGTATGTCTTAAGTGGAAAATGTGCATATAAAATGTTTTCAATAGCACTGGGACTAAGTATCCAAATACGAAAATAATCACCTACACACAGTGTACTTGATATTAGGTTACAGAGTCAAGTGTTTTATACCCTTTGTGATTTCTCTGTTCCTGTTCCTATTAGCCATCTACACCTGATATGGGCAAAAGCTCCCATTTCAGCCTGCTCGTTAGAACATTTGTTTGGGAAGCAGAAGCTGTGACTTCAAACTTTTAGGCTCAGGAGGTCCTGGAGTTCATACATCCTAACTTCTAGGCTTTGGGGATAAGGACAGGCTGTTGCCTATTCAATCCTTGACCAGTGAGCAAAGTAAATGACTGTGGACCCAGAGTTTTGCACTGAATGAACCAGGAATGGTCTGACCAGGGCAGCAGGATGAGTACCCTCATGGGAGTTCAGCAGAGTTCAGGTACCTCCCCAGACTACACAGCAGCAATACAGACTAGATGAGAGTTACTTCTGGTCACATAGATGACTGTAAGGCCATTTGGGTGAAAACAAATGTTCCGATTAATTTAGGTTCTTTGCAGGATTTAAATGCTGTCTGAAAATAGGTGGTCTGACTCAAGCACTGAGACTTAAAACACTGACAGGCTGCTGATGTTGACAAGACTAACATATAGCTGACCTCTTGCTTTTAAGCACTAGGCCTCTAGGATTTGTAATTTATTCCCACTTTTCTTGCAATTTACTTTTCTTGTAATTTATCCCCAGATTTTCTTGGGTTAGAATTATTCCAAGAAACCTAAGTTAATTCAATTACAAAAAAGGAAGAAAAAAAGCCTAGCAGAAGAGGAACTTAATTTTAAAATGTTTTCCAGATAGAAAAATAATTTGTGATTGGAGTGTTGACAAAAACGTCTTAATGATGACATCCATTTTTTTGAAACTTATTTGGCTTCAGCCAAGCCTGATATCACTGAAGTGAACGTGGGGGTTTTTTTCACTTTTAAAAGTTCTAAGAAATGAAGTAATCATTCCAGTCTGCTCAGTCATCATTTAACATTGTTTTCATCCAAACAAACCATGCATCTGGAATGAAACACAAATTTTATACAGTGGGTAGCTGAAAAAAGTCTCGCTTGTATAATTTGGCTTCACTTCCAGTAATTGACTGTGAAGAGCTGATCCTACTCCCAGGAGGTTAATTGCTGACCCTCATTAACTTCGCTGTAAACCATTTTCTTTCCTAAGTGTCACTTAAAGCAGGAAATCAGTAGTTCAGAATTAGTATTCTATGTTGAAAGTCACTGACAATTTAGCAGAAATGTTTCTACTGGATTTATATAAAATGTTCCATCCATTACTTTCCTTTAAATTCTGTTGCCTAGTGTCAAGTTTGCTGAGTTACCCTAAACAAAACAGTTATGTTTCAACAAAAATATTTCTTAACTTATTGTAAACTTTTATAGATATTTAAAAATAAAACTGGAATATTTTACTTGAAAACTTCAAATAGTAACAGAAACTTAATTAAACTTTATAGCATAGAATGAAAAATGCATATATAGTATGATTAGTCAAGTATAAAGACAGGTGCAAAGTCTTGCACCTGGGACAACATAGCCAAAGAGCCCAGTACAGACTGGGATCTGTGTGTCTGGGGAGCAGCCTTGCTGAAAGGGACCCGGGGGTCCCAGGGGACAAGCAGCTGAGCGAGAGTCACCAGTGCATTGCTGCGGCAATGAAGGCACTTCGGCTCCTGGCTGCATCCACAGGGGCATTACTAGCAGAGGCAGAGACATGATCATCCCACTCTACTCAGCACTTGTCAGGACGCACCTGGACTACTGGGTCCAGTTCTGGTCCCCACAATTCATTAAAGATGTGGAGAGACTGGAGAGGCTCCAAAGGAGGGCCACAATGATGATCAAAGGGCTGAAGAACCTGCCCTATGAGGAAAGACTGAAGGAGTTAGTTAGGTCTTGTCTCCCTGGAGAAGAGAAGGCTCGGGGGGATCTCATCCCAGTATTCCAGTACTAAAGGGCAGCTACAAAGAGGACAGAGGCTCTCTCTTCACAAGGAGCCACATGGACAAGACAAAGGGGAATGGGTACAAGCTGCACCAGGAGATAATAAAGAAATTTTTTACAGTGAGAACAATCAATCACTGAAACAACTTCCCCAGGGACATGGTGGAGCCTCCATTACTGGAGGTTTTAAAGTTGTGATAGGACAGGGTGCTAGGTAATCTCATCTAGGTTCTCTTTCCTGGGAAAGGTTGGGCCAGATGATCTTTTGAGGTGCCTTCCAACCTGGGCTGTTCTATGATTCTATAATTCTGTTCTAGGAGTCTTTCAAATGAAAAATAGTGGAAAAGCTGGACTGACATGATCAGAGTGTCAGCTGAATGATCTATGTTTGGTTTTGTTTTTTTTTTCCTCAGATCCATTGGCCTAGTACACCTCTGCAGGCAGAAGAATGCGCAATTAAAGGAAGAGATGCTGTAAGTATCATTAATTACAAATCAAGTATACTTCAATTATACCAGTGGCTGGTCCAAAACAAGGATTTAGGTATCCCTAAACTGCAGAGAGATCAAAGCACAGATATAATTCTAAGTGTTGCAGCTTAAAAATGTGTAACTACTGTGAACACACTAAATTATTAGTTTAATTGTTTTTCAAACCAGATCATAAATGGACAAGGAACACTTTTGATCATCTGAACTTTCTCTTAGTTCTTTTTCTGGTGATATCAAAGAAAGCACCTTACTAATTCTCCTTTCCCATTTCTGTTTCCCTTTCTATTCATACACACAGGATACCTTCTCCATTCAAACTTTTTCACATTCTAATTTATCTTTAGAATTCACATTCTCTAGAATACTTTCAAAGAAGAAGTTAAATTTTTAATAATTATCAAATATACTCTAAATTGCTTTGCCCTATAGGTTTTTTGATATATTAATTAAAATATTCTGTTTTAATGAGCCCCAAAACTGTTCCGTTCTTGTGATCCAGTGCTTTGACTGTAATCAGTTCCCGGGAAAAAGCCTGAAAGCTCACTGACATACAGCAGCTGATATCATTGGCACCACAGGATGAAAGTTCTTCTGGATGGGAGCTCTCTTTAATTTTGCAGTGCACCAAGCTCATTATCTGCACCTCATAAACACACAGCAAGTACAACACCTAATAAATCCCACAGCTGAGAGAGCTCACACTGTACCAAAGGATTTGAAAATGATGATAGTTTTACAGCAAGAGCGACAGGAATGTAAGACATAGAAGGGCACATGCACAGTTTTCCCACAAATAGAGCAAACAGGCAGCCTTGATGATAACCACAACATATTCCCAGTAAAGATTAGGAAACTATAAAGATTCCTGTTGAAGTACAAGCATGCGAACAGTCCACATCAAGGGAACTTGTGAACCAGATTGGAAAATAATAATAATAATAATAATAATAACAACAACAACAACAATAACAAAACCCAACATGATACTTCTCTCCTTACACTCACCTGGCCTAGAACTGATCCTTTTTGAGGTATCTTACAAGTTCATTGCATTTTCCTGAATGCTTTTGTACCCTTGAGAATTTCAGGCGGCTTTGGTTGAAAATGGTGCTTTTCTACATTATCCAAACTTTATGATCCTATTAAATGAATCCAAACCCTAAATCCTTTGAGCTTTATTTAATACTACGTCTTAGCATAGGCTGTTATTACAGTTAAAGTTCTGTCATCTTTCCTTCACCACTACATGATGGGATTTATTCTCTGATAGTTTGACAATATTCTTTGGGTTAAATAAATACAGAAATGGGTACTGGTTTTCCAATGTAATGTAAAGGTATCCTCCTCAGACTCATGAGATTCCCTAAAATTGAAAATCTTTTACAATCCGATCTGTTTTTATAAGCCTTCAAATTTGCATTGTAATGAATGAGAAAATTTAAAGAACTTCATATCTTTCCCACATCACTCAGTACTGTGAAAGTTTGGTCTCTATTTTTTTAAAAGAAAAACACAGAATTTTCAATAATCACAAGACTCCAGAACTGGAGTCTTTAAGAAAAAGGCGTTAAAATTGCAAAAGCTGGAAATATTGTACTACCAAACAATATTCTGATCCTCACATGAGACCTAATTATGTATGGGACTATGTGAATGAGTAAGACTAATTAATTCCAGGGAAACCTTAGTAATTTTCATTAGCATGCTCAGTATTCAGTAAGCTAAATTGCTCAACCTGAAAGGAATCTAAATTAAAATAAAATATTTCCTATTACTTTTCTTTTTACCTTTGTTTTTTGTAGCCATAAACCAATATTGACTTAATGGCATAGTGTCTTAAAATCAACCCTTTGCCATTTTTTAAGTTCTGAATGTTATTTTTCCCACTGTAAAGTCTCAGAAAAAAAATTACTCATCTGTGCTCTTTCAAACCTTTTTGCTTATTTCCATGCTGCTTCTTTCTTTATTTTCCTTTGCAAAAGATCTGTTACTCAAGGCATAATTAACATTAAGTAGAACTACAAATGCTGTAATAAGCATCTCTGTTGAGGTACTTCAAGTGTTCTCTGCTACCTCTTTCTGTATAACAGAACAGGCCACTTTTACAAGCTTTTACAACCTTTAAAAGTTATCAGTTCATCTTGTAGCAGTAAAACTGCAAGTACTGTAGTCATAAATACAGTTTCAGAGACCTTGTAACACACTTAATAGGACAGTTAGAAAAGCCTTGTCTTAACAACACATGTATCACCTTAAACTCAGGCCACACTTTTCTGATCTGGGTCAAGCCAAGGAAAAAATCCTTCTGCTTTCATCCAGTTTGCCAGGAAACACACCTGTGGTGTGAGAGCTTTTGTTCCTTTCAATTATTTTATCAGAATTGGAAATCATTCAGATATAGAAATCAAATTCTGTAGTGATGACTAATTCCTTCACACAGAGAAGTTTCAGATGAATAAAATTCCACAGACCTATTAATATGTCTATGGAGCCTCCTAAAGACAACCACAACATTTAATTCATTAATATAGTAGGAAGAAAACTTATTTTAATGTTCCCTTGGCTGATGCATCTCTTTCTTGTTAGTGGGGCCAGCAGCAATGCCTAGTTGCCTGGCACTTCCCAGAATAGCACCTTTTTTCATTTGTTTATAAATGATAAATTCTAGCCATTTGGGATGACTTTTTTCTATAGTTGGTATCTGCCTCATCCTGTTTTTTCTGCAGAAATTCTGAGGCATTTCTATAAAGGCGCACAGGAGAAAAAAATGTGTAATTTTTTGCCCATTTAAAAAAAAAAATCCTAAGATCTCTCTTCCTCCACAGTGCTTTTGAGACAAAGATCAAGAGCTGCAGGCATATGTGGATAAAAAAGGAAACCATGGAGTAAAGACCAGACCACCACTGAGAAAGAACAGAGGGGATAAGTCAGGAACGTCATACTTGGAGGGGAGGCAGAATGAGGAACAACATCAGTGCCCAGTACAGCATGTATTTAAAAACTGCAAAGCATCATAAAATTCCCATGTATTAACATTCTGCTACCACCAGTCAGCAAACGTTTGTGAAATGCACATGCAAAGTGGGCACCTCTGTCTCTGAGTGTTGATCCATGTATAGAGGATCGCATCCTACTAATCACAACTCACTCTTCTCTCAACTTCTCTGACAATTCAAGTAGCAGGTTTTTTTCAGTGGGTCTAAGAAATTTTGTCCAGGTGAGAGATCATGTGGATGCCATATGAAGGAAGACCTTTATTTATTTTTTTTTCATTTGCTGTAAAAAAAGAATAAATTAGTTAGGAATTAAGAAATTCCAGAAGTAAGATATTGCAAGTTGATTTGTCCTTTGCATACACATAATATTTATTTACACAACGGATTACCTGCCTGTGTAGATTACCTGCTTCTTTCAATTAGCATGAGATATCTTCAAGGTGAACATTTAAGGAGAATCATGTAGCAAAGGAGAATTCTTCCTTATGATCCTTATTTATTTGTTGGAGCAGTTGGAAGACTTGCACTGAAGAACACAAGCGTTTAAAGAAAGAAGAAAGGTGGGGTTTAGTTTTGAACCCAATGTGGATTTGCAAGAGCTGAATTCTGCCCATGGCCTTGCTGCAGACTCATCCTCTGTGACATTAAGTCCTTGCAGATGGTTAATAAGACCCAGGATTGTTCTAATATAAATATAGCAGTCTGAAAACTAGAGTAGTCATCAGTGAAGGACAGCAAAAAGGAAATTCCTCCACTCTGTTTTACATTTCCATTTTAGGATAGAATTAATTGCTTTTTGGAGATGTCTAGCCTTCTTCGTTTACTATTGAAAAACCCTAGGAGAATAGCATAAATTACATGTCTAAACTTTAGAATAGCTAAAGTTAGCTAAGATTAATCCCATTATAATTGTCGTCTTAAACCTGGTGTGACTGTTAAAACCCAGGGTCTGACTTGCAGAAATGTTGAGCAATGAATGGAAATGAACAGGAATTTTGCTCCAAACATAGAAATTGTTGCAAAATGTTAAATACTCTGTAAAACCAAGTCCCAGGAGTCCCAAAATCAATGGATACTTTTATCTCACTGTCTCCACTTCTAGTTTAGCACAGGAAGGATAATGACCCCACATCTCAAAGGGATGTTTGAAAATTTTTTAATTGTAATATTTATGAAGCTGCAAATACACTAATGAGTCCCAGTGTATCGCCCTGGGGGAAATGAATAATTTCTTCTTCAAAGGAGGGTTTGAACAGTAGGAACAGATAAAGCATGAGGCTATACAATATAAAAAAAATATTGATTAGCAATTAATTATACAAGAAATTAATGGTGCAGATGTCTTATGGAAAAAAATGTAAGAAAAAAGTGTTACTTTTCTTGAGAAAAAGTTTATTAAACTTGAGAGAGAAGCCATTTGCTGGCTATTCACGTCTCATGTTCTGAGTCTAATGTCTAGTGCATCTAATAATATTTAGTAAAACAAATATTTAGATTTGGAGAATATCTCTGAAATTAGAGAAGCACAGAAGTGTATTTTATAACTTAATAACTCCTAATTGGTTAAGCATCGAAAACAAATTGTAATAAATAATGCTCTAAACTTGCATTTTTCATGTCAAAAGTGTCCATCCTTGAAATTGGTGGCACTGAGGTACTAACATGAAAGTGGGAGAACTAAGGTCTTATATTTAACAGGATAGACAGTTTCCATACACAGAATATCACCTAAGGGCACCTAAGATTTAAAAAAAAAGCAAACCAAAAACTCCAAACACAAAACTTAAAAAAAAAAAGCGCTAATATTTTCCTTTTTTATTTTTTTATGTAAACCAGGATGAATGTGCAAATTACATTCGTGTCCTTCACCGATACAACAGAACGCATCTTCTGGCTTGTGGAACAGGAGCTTTTGATCCGCTCTGTACTTTTATTAGAGCTGGACATCCATCAGAGGTAAGAAATTTGTTTTACAGTAGTGACTCTTCTTGTCTGGATTCCAGCAAAGCCTCTATGGTTAAAAATAAATATTTAAATTCAAGTGCTCAGAGTTCTCATACAAACCATACAAGAGATATTTTCCCTGATGAAATGTAATGCTGGTCTAAAATTCAGTTTGTGACTAGAGGAACTCACTAATGATTGAAAGTATATTTTGGAGAATTAAGCAAAGAACGCAAAGTCATTTTCATCTTAGAATTTTATTACTAGATAAGCTGACATAGAAATTCTTACCAAAAATTATTAAATATTTTGGAGTTTTCAGCTAAATCTGAAACTGGTTTGTTTGTGGTGTTTTTTTTAATGAAATAATACATCATATAACAGAATACATATTAGTTTGATGGGAGATGGAATACCTTAATAATTCTTTGTTAAATTCATCTTCTTAATGTTGATCATATTCAGCAAGTGCATTAGCTCCTTAATGACACTTGTAGCTGAGTGAAATAGTACTGCAGAGAAGATCATTAAGCGCAACATAGAATCAATATTGTCAACATATTTCTTATGCAAAAATAGAAATTGTCTGGATTTTTCAGAAATCTGGATCCTTTCTGTCTCAGTTGTATCAGATCGAGGTTAAAGAATCAGCAAAAGTACCAATCTCTCATTTTAAATTAGTGGATAAGCCTCCTTAGGCATTCAACCTAATCCTGATTATATGCAACCTGTGTGTTGCTCCATGGAGGCCAAAATGCGGACTGGTTGATCCTGCGTACATCCTGCTTCCTTGCATCCTTGTTTCATCGCACTCCCACTGCCAGTCTAAAATCCATATGGAGTTTATGAGTATATTTTGAAATTCCTGACATTAAAAAGCCTTCCTGAAGAGCTGAATTTCTACAACTGTTATCAAATTGAATTTGTAGACAAATTATAAATTACACTACTAGGTCTGGACTTTGGAAGTCCAGAATTAGTGAAAACTGGACACTCAAAGTTATCCCTTATCATATACTTAGCAATGCTGAAGAAATAATTTATTCATTTATAAGGTAAAACAACTGGTAAGGGATCCCACGGTTAATCTGAGCTGCCCTGCAGTCAGAGGAGGATTTCACTAGGCTGCTGGAAAGGCACTTGATGACCTCTTTAGGAATCTGACCAGGGATTCTTGGTCACACACTTTGTGAGTTGGGACTTAATAGATGGAGATCATCTGTAGCCCAAAAGTAAGATTGGCTTTTACTGGCAAATGGCAGGATGAGATGCTGGGCAATGGTCTTGCTTAGTTGGTTCATATTTAGTGATGTCTTCTGGTAAAGCTGAGCACTTCTTATGGAGATGATGCTAAAGCACCATCCAACAGAATTCCTTCTTCCCTCTATGGCCAGGAGTGGGATTTTCAAGGTGATTGCAATTACTTGAGTCCACATTAGAGGCAGGTTCAATTTTGTGGATATTATTTATAAAATAATACAGAGTAAACCATAAAGACCAACCTTACTGATGACCATGAGAAAAAGTAAAGTTTCAAAATAGATAAAGTCACAAATGCATTCTTTTCCATTTCCAGATATTTCAGAATATTTGCCAAAACATTTAAGCTACATTACAGTCAGCTGATGTGTGTATATGCATATATATATAAAAGAAAACACGAATGCGTTGTTTAATGTAGTTATTTGAATTGCAGAAAGAAGATTTCCTCTAAAATTGAGGAAGGAGCTAAATAATAAGCAATTTTAAAATAAGCCAAATTTGCATGTCTTCTTTGCTCCTCTCATGAACCTCCTGTCAGGCTTCCCGGTACAGTTTAAAGGAAGCAATGTCTGTATATTTAGGAACACTATTTAAGAAAGCATAAGCAATAGGCTAATAAAAATAGAAACCAAACAAACAAAAAATGAGAAACAAGACTTGTATATAAGAATGTGTGGCCCGTGATTGTCCCCTTATGTATCACTGTCCTTCCTTCCCGTCTTTTTGTTTATTATTCTTCCTTGTCAAACTGAAGTTCTAAAATTTTACCCACACAGAAGTCATGGGAAAATTACCGTTTTTCTGTTTGTGTAGACCAACAGTAAATATATTTGCTGCACTAGTAAGTAGCTATATTAGTATTCATTATCTGAAAAGCTGACTTTAAGGATTAAAAAAGGTGCCATGTTTATGGTAAGTTAAAAATAACACGTGGTATGTGATTGAGTGGGCAAATTTTAGTCTTGCTTTCTTTGACTGATAAGGACATTGTGTAGCTGCAGGAAGTGAAGGGACAAGATCCTTCCTCAGAAAACTGCAGTTCAGTTTCTGTTTGCTGATCTTTCTGTTTGGCCAGAGTATCCCGATCCAATGACTTCTGACTACTGTCCCCCATTTCGTCCGCCTCAGCTCTCTGGCTTCATTCTCACTGTCTGACTGTCATGGAAAGGAGAGTAACAAATGAAACAGTCTTAAAAATGTAACGATACTGTTCCATTTCTAAACAGGACCCAAACACCTTTATCAAAAAAATACTAAAACTCAGAATTTAATTTGAAAGGTAAATGCTGGTTTATAATATGCAATTATATGCAGTTAAATGGAGTTTATAATATGCAGCTGGATGAAAGGAACATTTTTCAGATATTGTTGACATTTTTTATTAAATATATTGAACTTACTTCCATATAAGTAAAATCTAACTTTGATCTGCAAACTAAGTTGCTTCTGAACAGAGTCTCTTTAAGTAGCACAAGCTGTATTCGAGGCTTATATACATTTGAACCATGACACTTTGCAGACATGTTGAGGTATAAAGGGTGGGAGCTAAAAAGGGAGCCCTTATAGCAGACTTCTCTGTATCTAGATACCTAGTTAACGCAGCATGTGAAGCTAGATTCTCTCTTCTATATGGAACTATGAACCAGCAGTATCAACACAGAGGAAATACTTGCTCTGTGGTCAGGTACCTTAACCATAAGTTTCAACAGTGCTTCCTGAGCTGATGGCGAAGAAAAGATGTGACCCTGTCAGTAAAAACTGCAGGTTCTTAAATTACAAACTGTATATAAATACAAATCAGAGATACAGGCGTTTAAGAGCATAATAGAATATCAGGACTATATTTTCTACAACCTTATCTCTCACAATTTACTGAGCACGCCAAAGAGAAACAACCTGTTGGAAGAAAACATCCAGTTGAGGCTCTTGTTCTTGGTGCTCACTAGCCCCATGTTGCAGGAAAAAATGTATTTCACTGTTAGCTTGAAACAAAAGTTTACATAAAGTCATCCATTTCTGAATAGCATTTTGTAAGAAAACGTAGCATTACTGTTTTTTCCCTTGAACAGTGAGAATATCCCAAAGCCATGATCATAATCATACTGTATGGCATCCTGATCTGGTATTTAGCATGTTTTTGTGAGGTGCAATCCAACTTGTGAAAAGGAGCATTACACCTTCTGTATAAAGCCTTATATTCTTATGCAACTACAAATCCATACTTTCTTACCAAAACCAGGTTTAAGCTGTGTCTTGTAGAACACTGAGCTCTTGTCAACAAATAGTGAAGCCAAAAGGAGATTTTTTGCCTCCAAAAATAGGCAGAATTTGATGGCCTCATTGGCAGATCATTATTCCTTGGAACTTACTAAAAATCAGAACCTCTAAGTTTCTCAAAAAAACCAGTAAAAATGTCCATTCCCCTAAACAGTGTCTCTAGAAAACATTAATCTAAATTACTATGTAGTAATTGAAATGTGCTTTGAAATCTTTCACAACAAAATTGTACTATGATACATTATATATGTTTAAATGTTTCTTTCATGCTTTTTCTGGTTTATAGAAATTTAATGATACTATGCATATTGTCCTAATATATTTGAATGTTGATCATATAAAACAACAAACAATAAATAATGGATTTATTGAATTCTACCTCAAACTTGTGTCGTACCACCGGAATCTAACCAGATATGTATTTCTATATCAAATTATTTATAAATTCTATGATACACTACCCATTTGAGAGATTAAATACATAATAGTTTACTGCAATCATTCTATTGTAATATTGGTTTAATTGATATTGCTTTGGAATTCCAGGCTGTTCACTTTAGTAAAGCTGTTGCCAGATATTACCTTTCTAAAAATATACAAGTATAGTCACTGACAGCAACATGCAGTTTTTTATCTTTCTCTCTCTTTCTAATTACTTTGACCCTGATGAATGTTGCTTTCCCAAATTTAAACACTTCAGCAAATTACACAGTGTTTTTCTGCCATTTAGAAATAAATTACAAATTGGGAGAAACAGGAGTGCTGACTTTGCAGACAGAAGAACTATTGGTGTTTGCAAAAGAACATATTACAAAATCTTATCCAAAAAAACATAAGCAATTAATTGCCAGCCAGTGAGTTCATTATCACTGACTTCATGAAATGATTTCAAATGTCAAAAATCCATGCAGGTTAGAAAAGGTTGGGTTCCTCCAGTTTCTATTTGTCTATCATCCAGAAATGAAGAGGAGTTCATTTCATTAAAATCAATGGGTATTTTTCCGAAAAAAACCAAGAGCCAGAAACCCTCCACCCTAAATTTCCCATCATGAATTGAACATGCATCCTTCCCATGTGCTCTGTGAGAAAAAAACTGAGATAAGTCTTCAAACCAAATATAGAAGCTGAAGAAAAGTGCAGAAAAAATATATTATTCTGTTTCCATTCTCACCAAATTGACACTTGTCACTCCTGTTGCCTTTGATGTCAACAAGGGGCGGGAGCAGGGCGAAAGCATCTGCATCCAGTCTCTTCCTTTTGCATTTGTATAAACTTCTCTGTTTTGGAAGTAGAAGATGAGTACTGGAAGAAATGCTTTCTATCTCACTCTGTGTTTCTCCACATCTGTCTGCTCATAAAACAGTACTCCACTACTGTTCTATATAGCTTAAAATACCCTAGGTGAATTATGATGAACTTTAGGTAAATCGGATGAGCTGTCTGCAGTCAGGCAATGATTTTATCTTAATGAGTTATCTATTCAGCAGAGCAACAGGTTTTAGGGGTGCCCCAGAGGCCTTCCAATGATTCAAACTGCCTTATTAACTAACTTGCAAAGCACCTTTAACAAGTCCAGATGGGATTTCCACCAAATACAGCTCCATAGGAGCTGTAAAATGAGTGGAAATTCCAAAAGAAAACGATATGCAGAAGTAACATGCTAAGTTTTTGCAAACGCTATGGTGACAAGATAGAGCTGATTCCTGGCGAGGAAGGCATCTCTGCATGACAAAACCTGCTGAGGGAATGAAAGTAGTGGGAAAGAACAGTGCATGACGAATTCTTCTTCCAGAACACACTGTAAATTTTTAATACATACATTGAGCTGGCGGAGCACCATTTTCAATGCCTCATTTAACTCAGTAAACTGCCTGCAGTTGTACTTCACCTCAGAAGGCTGATGGACTAAGTCACCCTTTCCACAAAATTCACTGATGATTTCTGGGAGTCTCCTCCAGGTGTTCCTAATATGATGTATTCCTTATTATGCTATTTCCTCTTCAATTAGCCACATGAGGTTCTGCTGATCAGGGAACAAAAGCTCTAAATTCTAAGATTTTAAGCCCTGTTAGAAAGGAATTACCTTCAGTGAAGCAGCAGGTGTATTTGTTTGCTTGGACAACAATTCAGACAAGCTGGAATTTCTTCTTTCTAATCTATGTTGCCCTTAATATTTCATCGGATGTGGGGAGGGGCACTTCTTTTTCTACATATTCTGTGATTCAGAGCAAAACCAGGATAAAGTTCAACTGTGTAATAAGCTTTCCATTTGCCTCTCTACACCAAACAAATGTAGGCTCCTCAGTTCTCCTTTAACAAACTGAAGTGAATTGACAGGGATATTAAGAGACAATGTTCCAGTCATATAATTCTTCTGCTCCTGATCAGCATTTGGTAATGTCATCATTCTTTCAGCTTTGTTAAGAAACAAAATTGTATACATATATGCATCTATTATTTTAGGATATTGTTTCTGATGTATTTTTATAATCAAAACAAATAATGATCTACCCAGTTATTCCCTCTCCATGCTTTTTCCTATTACCTCATCTCCGCTCCCAGTTTGCAGAGGATTAAGGAGGAGGAACATCTGGTTTCACTGACTAAACAGAAGTGGGTGTTGGTCAGTCCTTCGTTAGATAGAATGTGTGACAAATTCTTGCCTTGAAAATACTTGCTTAGACACACAGTGTCCCTCTCTATGGATAAAAAGCCACCAGTTAGAATGCCATCTACAAAATCTTAGGAAGTTTTTCAACTCACTTTATTTATAGAATTGAATCTGTAATCATAAATACTATGAAATTGCTTAGTCCTCTTCATCTATAGTTCATGTGGAACTAGTCATTAAGCAGGGTGACGTTTAAACCAATATCAATTGTTCATATATATGTAGTGGTGTCAAAGAAGCAACACAATGTCATAAAGTCTTTTACCAGAGGGGTTAATTACATCATTGAGTCTGAATGCCCACATCACAGGCTGCCAAATTGCATGGAAACACCCCAAAGACCTGGATTTCAGTTAGATTAATGCATTTCAGGTTTTGGAAGTTAAATATATATATATGTTTCAAGAGAGATTAAAATGGTACCTAAACTCATTAATAGGCAGGAAATTAATTAAGTGAAGAACACCCCTGTGCTCAAGTCATACAACAAAGGTGCTGTGCTGAAAAGGGAAGAAGAAAAAGCTGAAGACCCACATCAACCCTAACCTGAAGAAGCATTTCTTACCAAACCCATGGCTTATATATGTAGTCCTAAGAAAATGAGAAAGTACTAACCAAGCAACACATGAAAATGATTTTCTGCACCAGCTCAAATAACAACCCATCCTCTGCAGCTGGCCAATCTCTGAACCTTTCAAAAAAAAAAGACAAATATCCTCTTCTGGAACAGGGTGGGAAAAGTTCCTTCTGAACCAATGCATATGGTTTTGTGAGAAATTAAAGTTCATTAATTTTGTCTATAATAATTACCTTAATTAACAGCTGATTATGTGAAGCTCAGTAATGAAGAAAGGGCAATTCTGTTCTTTCCATACTTTCCTAGGAAAGGGATAATGTGTATTGCATAAATAGAAACAAAGGCCAGAAGGGACCATCAGGACATTTTATGTGGTCAGTAACACACTGCATGGATAATTTCTCCCAGGTATTGAATTAAAACATTTTCAGGCAAATTTGTATTGTCATTTCAAAGAATCTAGGTAATGGTAACACCACTATTTTTCTGGTAAGCTGTCCTAATATTTAATGACTTTCAGTGTTAGGAAATAGCCACTTACTGAAGGTTAAATTTATCTAACTTCAACTTCCTGTCATTTAACCTTGATATGCCTTTGATAGCAAAGTTGAAAAGTCTCCTACTATCTTTTCCACATCTTTTCCATATGTAAGTACCTACGCACAAAGATCAAGCCACCTCTTCACTTTTTTTTGATAAGCTGAATAAATATAGCTTCTTAAACCTCCTATCACAAGGATTCCTCAATCATATTTGTGTCCTTCCTGTGAACTCTCTGCAATATTTTCACATGTTCTGGAAGTGTGGACACTAGAACCAGACAAGCTATTCGATGGTGTGTATACAGGCAAGGTCACTTCCCTGCCTCTGTTTGAGATAGACTAAAGTGCTGAGTTCTTGGCACAACATCACAATGAAAAATCTCTTTTTAGCATTTTACGCTTGACCCAAAGATCTTCTCTGGAGCACAAAGTTATCCCAGTTTACACACTTAGTTGAGGCACCTAATTAGCAGTCTCTTATGACAAAGTCAATGAAGAGATTTCTAGAGATGCCTGTCACTGTCAGCTCTAACAAGGCACCTGGGATGTCCAAGATTCTAAATGAGGGATCTCAGTCTAATACATGAAAGTAGTCTGAACAAGGATCTGAACCTCCACCTTCTAGGGCATTCTGATGTACTTCAGATATACACTGTGTTCCCTATTCCAAGACATACCACTTTGGATATGGTTGTATTAAAATCTACTTTGTTAGCTTCTGAGCTTTAACTCAGTATTCAGAGCATTCTATAATTTGAATGCACCCAGAGCTCTCATTAACCTTTTCTCTTCGTTATTTATGCCTCCCCAGTCTTTTTGTAAGCTTTACTAGGAAAGAAATCATATGATTGTTTAAATCACTGCTAAATTAAAAAAAATCATTTTTCTATGAAAAACAAAATTTAGGGAAACCTTCAGTAAAAGAGGATTCATTGATGCATACCTAATAAAAACTATACTTTAATATCTGTCAGCAGCTTATATTTCTTAATAATTCTACAATGCACATTGTTTCTCCAGATAGCTATGTACTAAGTGAAATGCCCTGGAGAAAGCCAAGTATTCTGTATCAACACAGTTGTTCTTATCAGTCATTCTTGCACACTGTAACAGACAACAGGTTTGTTTGACAGTACTCTCCACCCATAAAATGAGGTGAATGACATTCATTACTTTTGAATACTGTCTAAATATGGCCATAAGTGAAGTTTAAGTTCAATTTGGCAGATTGGTAGAGAATGTGAATTGATCAGCCGTATGAAATGAATTTTCCATCGTATTAGACCTGCCCTTTGCAAGATGAAAGACAGATGGTCAGGAGAGAATGAATCAATCCAGAGGAATACTACTATTATCCCAAAGAGAAAGAAATACTGCACCTGTGTGGTAATTTGATGGGGGTTGGTAAAATATTGCAGCTCTGATCATAATGATTTTTGGATTCTGCCACCTTTATTTATGGCAGAAAGTATTTCTCTAAGTCTGGGCACCTGGTGAAGTCTATGGCATTGTCTGAGGAGTGGAGATACTGCTCAATAAGGTGTTAGTCATCATAGTTAGAACCAGCAAAACCTGAACAGTGATTAAAAAGTGAACTAAAAAGAAGTATTACTTGCAGTTCATACATGTCATCAGGAGGCAGTGGATCCAGTCCTCTGCCCTTTCTTCCAGAATGGCCCACTTCGGCATGCCCTGTTGAAGCTCTGCAAAAGGAACATTGGCTACCTAAGGCTCCACACTACCGAGACACAGAATTTCCCCAGGGTATCTGCTTTCCTTCTGAAATCCGTTCCCAGTTGAATGTAGCTGTTGTCCTCTCCATACCCAATGCATCTGTTGCTCCATCCATCACCAAACCTAGACTGCAAGCTCAAACCATAGAGCTGTATCCTTCCTTTTTTTTTTCTATGACCTTTTTCCCCAGTTGTGATAGCAATCATCAGATGAGAGGACTTTTATTTGGTATTTGCTC
The DNA here is from genome assembly GCF_000737465.1 of Haliaeetus leucocephalus. Lineage (NCBI taxonomy): Eukaryota > Metazoa > Chordata > Aves > Accipitriformes > Accipitridae > Haliaeetus > Haliaeetus leucocephalus. The sequence continues at coordinate 10,739,765 of NW_010973187.1, read as the reverse complement.
TGATGTGACCCTCACAATCTCAACACAAGTTCAGCCTGCCAAAATCAAGGAAAAGGGACAGTCTCGGCTAGTGAGGCTCTGAGTAAAGACTGTGCACTTCCCCACAGAAATCCCTCCACTTTTGTGTAGCGATTTTGTACTGTCTTTAGCTCTTCTTTCACCTGGTGATAAGACTATATCTCCATATACAGGTATACAAACATTTTAATTCTAGAGATCCTTTATGTGGTCCCTGGAACTTTCATATATACTAATTGTCACACTAGGGCAATATAATCATAATTTATTTTGCTAATGGTCCTATTCTATGCCATAGGACCCTAATGAGTTTATGTGTCCAGTGTAAGGTCATGCAAAGGTGTGTCTCCTAAAATTCTGACCCATTCAGTCACTTCTGTTTAAACATTCTGAACAGATAAGGATAAATGCCTGTGATTTCTATATGCAGGATGTTTGGTATTTGGTTTTGGTTTTTTTTTTTTCTTCTATTGCCAGAGTATTTCACACACATTAAATCGGGGAAATATATTATTTCTCTCACTCTAGGCCAGATATTTTGACACAAGTCAAAATTGCTAATCCTTTAGCAAACTCAGACAGCAGTCTGACATAGCTCCAGATTTTAAACATGTTTTCAGATTGGAGCCCAATGTGTCTTAATCATTTAACCGTGGAATAAAATGCACAGACCTGAAAAATACATCTGAATTTTTAGGGAGGATTTAATGTCTGTATTATTTTATGCACTCTCATCCCATAGACGATTGATCTTTTCAGTATGTCACTGGATAGTAAAGAGGATTGAAAACAGATCCTCAGAAGAAATACTACCTCCCAAATAATCTTAATTATGCCAAATAGCAGAGACCTGACTATTTCAGCCAGTTCTTTGAGGACTCTATCCCTAATGTTGTATCTCCATTTGCCTTGGAAAATAAAGTTGAGTGAACATGGAAGGTGAAATTTTAAAAGTTAATAATCCTCTGACAACAAGCAAAGCAATTTTTTGCCAGTGCTTAGATCCTTTTGAAAATTAGTGTTTGGATTATTTTAAAGAAGTTATAACATCATGAAATGAAAAGTTCTTTCACTGTTGGAGCATCCTTGTGTTATTCACCCATATATCTGCATGCCTGTGTTATGTTGACTTAAATATGCCAGTAAGTTGCAAAAGGAACTTGTTAGTATTATTATAAATATTTGGAGCATAGCTTCCTTTATATAAAATTCATTATATTGATTCATTTTCTATTGGGTTTAGATTTTTAATTTCTTGAATGAGTTATTTGGATTTATATCAGTTAGGTACCTACCTAATATTTGGGAAGATAGTTATCAGATACTGCTAATGCACATATTTCTTAGCACCAAAATTTAGTCTGCTTAAATACAGAAGGCTATATGATATAAGACATCTTTTCAAGCCAGACCCAGTATGTTATTTTCTGTTGTTATGCAAATACAAAATGTTTTACTATACATCTCTTTTACCACATGCCTTCTTGATGAGGCAAATATACAGATTAAGACAGGTCATGGAGTTGAGAGTTCATTTTGGAGACTTATATTTGAATTATATTTTCTGCTGATTTACAGACATGTTCTGTGATTTTTCAGATTTTTTTTTTTAATGAGGAAGTCAAGGTTCATCCTTCCTAAAAGAAACCTCTGCATAGTGTATTCAGTGTGTCTTTCTATGTCAAAATAAAAATGTAAGGATAAGTGAGTATACAAGAAAGAAGAAAAGAAGAGAAAAAATATTTTGAGAATATACAGAACAAAAGAATGTTTGCAAAAAAAGTGTCATGTGAATTTATACTAAAAACATTATAGTGCAAAAGAGAATAGAAATTAAGATGAGCTTTATTCTGTGCATTGCAGTTGACTTTCTATTGTGGTAACAAAATTTCTCCGGATTCACTCAGTATTCAATTTCTCACATGAGAAAAAAAAAATCCAGTTACACCAGTGAAATGCTCTGCAGATCTTATATTTGATTCATTTTGAAATAAGTTCTTTCGTTCCTCATGTTAGGCTGTGTGAGTTCACATAGGTACATATGGATGTGCAAAATGACAGATTTTAAAGGTGCACTGTTAAAATTAAACCAGACTTAAAAATTATTTGAATAAACTGGAAAGTACATATGGGCAACAAATGTTGTCTTTGTTTTAAAATAGCACACCTGCTATGTTAAATATTTTTAAATTTTAGTTTCTACAGAATAAAGTCTGTTACTGTCTTGGAGTTTTCATAAATTACATTCATTTCCATGGCGCTGAAGGCTGTCGATAAAGCTGCAACTGTGTCCCACTGTGTACCTAACTTGGTGAAGTTTTTAAATCACATTTTTTCCCATGTGTTACTTTATTGTTTTGTTACTTTGGTTTTCAGATAGTATTAGGAAAAAAAAAATAGAGTACGTGGAACCAGTGAATCCAAGAACAATATCCCCTATTTTGGAACAAGGGTTTCAGAGTCATTCTACTAAAGAACAAGGGCAAAATTGCAACGGACTTCAATGGAAGTGCTCTGTGAGAGGATGTAACTGTGCAAGTGAAAATTAAGCTCACAGGTTTTATACAGAGGTTCAAGGAAAGCTTCTGAGCATGCTGTCTTCAGAGTAGGAATGTGAACATCCCCTTGGCAGCCCTCTCCCTCCTATACCCTCTCCACTTGCAGCTCTCTCTCTTGCTCTGGGCTTCAGCCTCCAACCCTGATGACCCTTGTTGAAAACCCACTTTACCAGGTCACTCAGTCAGCCAGTCCATGGGGATGTCCTTTCCCTCCGGAGACAGCGTGTCCCAGTGTGTTCCATCCCTTCCCAACAGTCTTCTTCCTCAAACAGGGCACTGTGACCAAATAAGGTGAATCTCTGATGTTTATACTCCCTTTTTTGATGCTTTAGGAATCCCTCGAACAGTAAAAAGAGCGCATTGTATGACGCTAGCACCACATGGCTTTATTAAGGTTGTTAAAAGAACATTTCTCATAGTTTCGCACAAGCAGTGCATCTCTATTTTATGCTTTCCCATTCGATGCACTTTGCATGTGAACCTACTTATTCACAGTTCTCTTTAAAAAAGTCTCAGATATATAACCCCTAGGAAATGAAACACAACAAACAGCTCTTGCGTGTAATGTCATTCTTACTCTAAGATTGAATAACTATGAGATCACAGCTAACAATGACTTTTGTCCAGTGAGATAGAGTAATAGTGTATAGTATAGCCAGTGTTAAAAACTATATTCACAAAATTCTGCACAGTCTCTCCCCACAATACTCTAAATATGATTTACTATCCCACAATATAAGTAACATGCACTTCTTAAAAAACACACACACACCCAAAAACAACCAAAAAAAGTACCAACCACAAAAAGGCACAGGTCTCCTGGAGAGCAGATCTTGGCTGTACTGTAAGCATATGGATACACAAGTATGTAATTAAAGGTTCTGAAATGCTTTAAATTTCCTTTTAAAAAATGCCAGTATGATATATTTTACTTTTTTGTTACCTGGAAAATAATAAAACCTGAAAGTGAAAAAAAAAACCTTACAGAAAATCAAATTATTTTTTCTCATAAAAATAATATCTTAGGAAAACCTAGCCAAAGCCTCTATATTTTTAAGTCCCTGATTTAGTGAAAAGATACAACCATTGTATTAACATTGAGAATAGGCTTAGGTACTTTGCTGAATAGGAATGGAAGTAAGCATATGTTTTAAATTAATCACATGCATAAATGCTGTCCTGAACCAGAGCAAAGCAGCACTTGGCATTAGAGAAAGCAATTTTCTGCAACAAAAGTTAAATACAGTCTTTAAATTTTAATGGCTTTGATTGACCTTTTCTTTCATTATTATTTATAGCCTACATTATTCTTCATTGTCTAAATTTATCAATTCATATCAAGTTAATGGGAAAATACTTGATGCCCTTGGAAATATCTTCTATTTCTTTTTAAAAGAAATTATTATTTTTATAATAGTTGAAAGTGTATTATGTTTCCTGAGTCATAGGTATCATAAATCAAACCCAGAACCCCATTTCTTTTCCCAAAGTACACGTAGAAATTTGTAAGTCCACTCCCAGCCCTCCATATGCGTTTTTGCATAATTTTTACCCTAACCACTGAAACGTGCCCGTAAAATAAATTGCAATGTTGAATTGCTGTGTTGGATAATCTGTGAGGAAACTGTCAGTTTTCTTCTGACATTTCTCAAGGGATTCCAATGTCACAAACAGCAAGGAGGGTTAGAATTATGGTATTAGCCTTCAAAGCTGATTATTAATGTGTAACACTTATTTCATCTAAACTGGCATCCCGTGGAAGCTGACACATCTAACACCTGATGTTCAGTTACTTGCCTCAGTGATGGGAATAACTTATTGCAACCATGGAATATTTGGTATGCTGTCCTAAAAGGTGAAAGTGGAAAATCTCTCTCGGAAGAGTCGCTCCTTACATTTTCAGTGACTTTTCAGACAGTTACATGCATCTGCAAGCATTTATGAGATACACATCCTGCTTTATGTCAAAACTGGTGAGATCCACTTAAAAACTTCTCCAAGTTGCACTGAAATCCAAATTTTTGTGTACCTTCAGCATTAGCATTAGATTATATGTTTAAGCTACAATCTTTATTCAGGAATTCCAGCTGTTAAAATGTAGATAATGAAAGGATACTATGCGTACTGCTTAACATTTTCATTCCATGGTCATATGGTTAGTTGCTTTAAACACATTCATGTCGTGAAAGTTAAAAGAGTTGGGTCTTTACCATTGATTATCATTGATTTCATTCTGGTTCTCAAGGGAATGGTTAACTACATTAGTAGCTTTTTCATTGTGGTAGTATAATTTGGTGCACATTGACACCAAATCCTTCCACATCATCTGGAAGACTCGTATACCAGCCAAGTCTCCCTGGTCTGAGAATCACTGGCATTTTACCAGGGGAAGACCTGAATATGAAGTGTGGTTTAATGATGCCCTGGTGGGATCATGTCTTGTCCTACAGCACAAAAAATTTCAGTTTCTATTCCCTATGCAGGATGAAATATGAGCCATATGCTATAAACCATGAAATATGGATAATATAATTTCTTCAGGTATTGTTTTGAAATAATTTTGTTTCCACACCTGATCACTGTACCTGAGTGTGTTTTTTCTGTAATCAGTTTTAAATTTGTTACTTTTTTCTTTCATGGACAAGTCCATTTTTATTTTACTGTGGGGAAAAGCGAACAGAAAGCATTAAGACTAGGAAAAAATCTATTAAATTTTAACCCTCAGTTTATCTCTCCACTTACTTCTACATCTTTCTTTCTAAAAATTGGGGGTTTTCTTCTTTGTGGAATTGATTCATTGACAAATAGTTTAGTTGAGATCCCAGAAGATAAACTTTTTCATGAGTAATTTTATTTTTAATATCTGATTAGAGAATAAATAACATCAGACAGACTGTTTTTAGAAATATTTCCTTTACATCATATTTTATGACAATTATGACTCCCTAGTCCTTTTGCGTGGTTTTAGAAGGTTTTTCCTTCCCTTCCTGAGTTCACCTTACTCTTTTTTTTCCTACTGTTGACCCAAAATGTTATGGTATTTAGTTTTGAAAAATACCTGGTATGTGATGTTTGAAAAGTAGGGAATGGGGCTGAGATTTCCACACACAGAGAAATATTTCTTCATTGTTTGACATTTACCCAACAGCAGAGGGGAATAGTTACTACCGATGTGCAATTGAAGCTGATACAGCAGAAAATAATATTCCTGCACCACCAGTCTCTACTCAGGATGATTATTTTCTACTGCATCAGCTTTAACATCAGGCACTAGTGTGCTAGGGTTAGGCCAATACAGGAGCTTCTGGAGAGGTGAGATTCTGAATGCCTTGTTACCTTGTGAGTTTTAGGACCGTTACTTACATTTTATATGGTTTTTGCTTGCTAGTTTTATTTTGGGATTTTTTTTTACTTCAGATAGACATGAAACAGATGTCTTATTTTTCCAGACCTGCATTCTGAGTTACATCCCATTTTTATAGGAACTCTGTAGCTAATGGGAATCTTACTTTGCTTTGAAGTGGAGCGGCTTGTGACAAATTCAGGATTAACTGTTTTAAATGAAATGCATAGAAATATTCAATTATTCATCAATGAGTGGGAAGTAACAGCTCTACAACTTTCCCACTTTCTTTGTATCTTTTTTCTTTCTGTCCTTTTAAAAAAAATATTTTTTATTATTATTGTCTTATCAGTTTTCCATCCCATGCAATGGTAGTATCTCTTCTGCTTCTTTGCTCCTTGTCTTTTTATGTGTTTTTCAGGAAAGGATAACTGTCATGAGTGGAGCCACCTGAAGAGAACATTAGTTTTGCTTTGGGGGCAATCGCACTTCCTTGGGAAGAGAAAGATTTGTAGGTTGTAGGATGGAATGGGTGGACATAGATGAGTCATCTGAAGGAGAGCGGGCAATAAAGCATTGCAGAGAGCAGACACATAATCAGGTCTCTGTATCTCTCAAAAGCAAAACTTTCTAGGGACCGAGCTGCATATGCTACAGCCCCCTAAAACTACATGAATGTAGCCAACAGAAGGAAAAAGGACCTGATATAATGACATAAGGACTAAAAGGACTATATATACTTAAAAAAGGACTACCAGGACATTATTTTGTCCAGTCTAGATCTTTTCTGTGTGAATACTGAGTTATTCTAATAAATACCTGGAAAGTTAGGTCTAATAAAACCTGATTTTTATGGTTAAAAAGCCTCTTGGATATTTTTGAGAATGTTTGCTGTAAGGGAGAGATCCAGGCAGATCTTCTTCAAAATTCTGGGGGATTTGGGGTCCTGTCACATCTAATGTTATGCCTCACAAAACATTTGTCTTAGTATATTAGCAATGTGAAGCTGAGATTAGTTTACTGAACAGGTAGGTTGCATTTATCCAGTATATTGACATAATCTGCATTTCAGTAGACTTTTGAGTAAAACTGTTACACAGAACTGGAACTGCTAGACTATCAAAATGTTTACTAGTCACACACTTGATGGCTGGGTGGCATATTTTTTTATGAAACTTTCATAGCTTTCTCTCTATTTGCCCTTTTATTCTCCCCCATCCTCATGTTTTGTGGTATGCTTTTTTGTTAATATATAAATTAAAAAATATTGTGCTGTCACTTGGTATTTTAATCAGACATTAATGGGCTCTTTTGAGAAAGCTGGGACAAACATAGCACTGCAAACAAAAATTTAAATTGTAAATTCTTTCTCAGCCTTTAAAGCCTTATACAGACAAATTAAACTAAGTTGCCGATATTCTTTTTACACTGATATTCTGTTAAATTCAATGCAGAAATCACATCTGCTCTGAAAACCATAATTGGGGATTCATTCCTAAACATACTTTTATGAAGAAGATATATAAACATCTCAAAGCTACCAAGAGAAGATAACACAGCATGATATATTTAACAACTACTGGAAGAAAAAAATGTTTAAAGGGGGAAACACATTCCATAGCTAGATATCTATTTAATGTTCAGATAATTTGGAGAAAAGATAGAGGAATCTTTACTCCCTACTCCCACAGAAATGAAATAAGTGCGATTTTAGTGCATATTTTACTGACTTTTTCAGGGTAGTGCACACACAAAGGTGATTTGTAGAAACCCAGAGAATTTTTACTAGTACATCAGTAAGTAACCGTAATTGTGTTTTCTCCCTAATGAAGTCAATCCGTTACAAAGGTATAGCAAAGTTAAAGCTCGTCTCTCAGGACACTTTTCTTTGCCTGTAGGGTTTAAGCTGTTTTCTGTGATTTTTGTTTTTAAAGGATCATCTGTTTCAACTGGAATCGCACAAATTTGAGAGAGGACGAGGCAGGTGCCCTTTTGACCCCAGTTCTTCCTTCACCTCGATCTTAATTGGTAATGATCTTTATGTCACACGCTTCACAGTCTTGTCAATCTGTCATTCTGAGTCTTTCTTCAGCACACCAAAGTGTTGTCAGTCTTCCATTGCAACTTTCCATATGTCAGACTTAATCCTCATGGTGCTGCCCACATTAACACTATATCCAAGGCAGCATTAACTCCAGCGAGGGTGTCTCGCTGAAGTGAGTACATGTTATATGACACGTGCCATCCTGAAGAGGTAATTGATTGTTGTGTAATTTTGGAAACAATACTTTCCTGCTTTCCTTCAAAGCAAAGCAATATGTCTAGCTTAGTCTTTTACACCACTGAGACAAATACACAAAATTTATTATTTTTCATCTACTGAGATGTAAACCGAGAAGCAAGCATCTTGTAAAAATGTGAATTTAACTGGTTTTATATGAAACATTTATTGTTTATATAAATTACAGCTTTTGAGATCAAAATAGATTTTTTTTTCAATGTCACCTTCTAACAAAACTATGCAAAACTGGTGATTCTCTGTTAGGAGAGTTGATCTTATACTCGACAGTTATAAAAATAGACTTCAGTCTTAAGTCCTGCAGTGCCAGAAAGCTGTGCTGAGATAGTGCTCCTCTGTGCCTTGCTGGTAAGTATATCACTGTAGGGCTGGGACCTTTGAAGTTGTAGTATAGCAAACCATATGTTTTTTCCTCTGTGATGTTTTCCTGAAAACATTTTGTGAGATCAGGCAAACACAGTCTTGGCAATATTGTAGTACATTGACTAAAAATAGACTGGAACAGCAGGTAAAGGGTGAAAGCTAGATGCATTTAGGGAGTAACACAGTGATTTCTGGGTTTAGAAAACATAAGATGAAAACTGAGCATTCAGAAGGAATAGTTATTAAAAGAAAGAGCTAGAAAAAGAAGCTAAAGATCAAATAAATTTTCAACTTTTCAGGGATAAAGGAGTTAGAGGATTTTAAGGCCCTTTGATATTTACATTTGACTTCAAATCTTAAAATCAGACAGCTAAAATCTTTGATTATTAACCACACTCACCCATGGTGGTGAGGAGGTATTGTTCATGAGTGACAGATGTATTTTTATGCGCTAGGTTTATTTGTCCTTTTACATTAACAAATTACTTACAAAAAGAATATTTATCAGTAATGCCAAATCTCTCAAACTGCAGCAATTCATCAAAATATTGTTCATTCCCATTAAGAAAAAATTACAGCTTGAATTCCTAAGAGTTATTGGGTTTAGAAGTCAGGAAAGAATCAGAAAAAATTGCTGTATTTTGACTGACCTTCCAAAATCCATGAAGCACAGATTGTTACGCTTTTCTTCCACCCTTATTTCTAAATTGTTTCTACAGTTTTTAACAGATTCCAGTCTTAGTTTAGCCTGGGAACAAAGACTTATCCTATGGAATTTGCTGTAGGCCTGAAACCTCATGGTCTAATCCTAAAGTCCTTCTCAACCTTTCCTCAGACAGAACTAAGTAAATAAATTAACCTGATCATGTTCCCACTGTGAGATCAATGTGAATTTTATTTGCTTAAATGGAAGCCAGATTGTACCACTGAGCACTTCAAGACTAATGGTTGGTCCTTGTGTTTCTGGCCTATTCATTAGTTTGCCTGGATTATGGGAGGTCCTATGGATCCTCACAGTTTCATCTGAAAGAGAAATCCTTTAAATAAGCCCTTCTCTGATAAAAGCTGATCAGAGTCTTGGACATCCACTGACAAAAACTTACAAAATCAATCTCACAAAACTAACAATTCTGTAATGTGGCAAGATTAACAGGAGAAAATAATATATTTTGTCAGATCACTGATACAACACCAAAAACCAGACAAACTTTCACATCTTCATCAAAACTAAGATGACCTGAGAAAGGTATTTAGAGGCTGTTTTTATAGGCCTCCATTGGGAAGTCTATAATTTCAAGTGATCGCAGAATGATATTTTAAAAGCATAAGAGAATTCTTCAGAGTTTATTATTTTATTTATGCTTTTATATTTTTATACTATTGGAATTAAACACTTCCAACATTTAGAAAAATATCCTAAAGGAGTTTGTATTTCCATGTATTCTACTATATTCTACTAACTTCTACTAACCAGAGGCACACAGCTTACAGAATAAACAGAATTAATGCTGCTCCTTCGACTTCAGAACATATATCTTTTATCTCTGTAGGTATCCATTTGAAGAGGGTAGAAGACATAGATGCAAACATGGTGAATATTACAGAATCTTTTAATTGAGACGTCTAATGTCAAGTGCACTCTGAAGGAAGGGATGATCCTTCATTCACCTGAGCCCTCATCCCAGCTCATGGTGGCCATGACCCCATGACAGGAGATGAAAATTGCACCATGCACCCTCCAGGACTGGTCTTCCAGTCTTTCCTCCAATGTTTGGAAGTTCCCTTCTTCTTCATGCACTCCAGTTTTCTTAGAAAGTGAAATCTGCTTCTGGTATGGGGTCAGCGTGCCCTTGGAGGCTACAGCCCAGAGTTGCCTCCACACTCCTATGTAGGTTTAGCCAATGTGCATGTCCTAGAAAAGGCTTTATGCAAACCTGTTAGCAAAACCTTTCACATCCCAGCATCCTCTTCTTCCTCACTAAACAATTCAAAACCTGTTTCCACCTCTGAAACTCACATTAACACAGCAGCCTACACCAGTGTGGCTATTGAGTAACAGTGAGGATTAGACTAACAAGGAAACTTTACATACCTCTGATAAAAGTTTAAAAGCTTTTAAAATCTTGATCTTGAAAGATCATTTGCACCGTTACTAATTAGAACCAGATTTAGCTAGATTAATTTAGGAAGAAAGAGAATCTCTTGTTCTGTATCTCTTCATGTATTTCAACACATCAGTTAAAATACCCACTTCAAGAAAAAAATAGTTCGTGACTTGGCTTTAAAACTAAATATCCATGCTGTCATAAGTTTTATTACAGGTTATCTGACCCAGTGGTAAAGTAGCTTGTGATGAATTCTTCAATTTATGAACAATTAACTTCTAGCAATTTATTGTCAGCATCAGGAAACAGAAGAAATGTTGGATGGCAGACAGGCTGAATAAAATGTGTATGTTTAGATAAACAGCATATAAAACTTTTGGACGTCTATTTCTAATGAACTGTCCCATCTGCTTTCAATAGCCAAAACTATTTTTGATATCAGATCATGCACACTGATTAACTTAGACCACTCTAGCTCTTGAAAGCTGAGTAATTAGTTTATGTCTATGTTTCATTACCTGCAATACATCACAAGCAAGTGGTGAAAACCTAAACTACATTTGAATATGTTTTTCTTCACAGGGAATCCATTCTGATAATAATTTCTTTTACAGTTTTTACAGTTTTACAGGCTTTACAGTTTTAAAACAGTTTAATGTATTTGTGTCTTTTCTTTTACTCTAAATAATGAACTAAAATAAATACATTTTCTCTCAAAACAGAAGACAGAATACTTGAGTGACAAACAGAAAATACAATTATAGAGGAAGTTTACCAGCTAAAAAATAGCTAATTTATTTTGAATTTGGTTTTTTTTCCTACTGTGAAAAGTATCACTTGCTAAAAATGTGAATTGGTATTCTGATTTTAGTTGTCATGTGAGCAATAAATGGCTGACAGTCAAAGAAATGCATGAAAGGTGCTGCAGCTAGTCCACTTTGTAGAAACTGATATAATGGAGATTTTACACAAAAAGGACTACTGATGAATAATAGCTTGCATTTGCATTACCTTCCAATTGGAAGCAGGTACACAAAACATGCCAGTAATAAATGAAGGAAACCCACTTCTAAGGAGGAAGCAGCCTATATATAGAAATCCCTTGTATATATTAAGTTCTTTAAATTAAATCACATGCTTCAATCTGTTTTACTTTAAGGGTTGTCATCTAGGAATTCTTGGTTTTAGAAAAAAAGGTTTGTATTTGGTTATGTTAATATTTTGCTCTGAGCAAAGGGCAAAAAATAAACATATTTTTTAAGTGGTCCCAACTGAACTTTGATGTATTTGTTTGCTTGAAAAGAATGCTAGTTAAAAAATGTGCATGTGTCACTTAAGCTAAAACTGATTTTTGAGGTCCATGGGATTTTTTTTGTTTGTTTAAATAAGGAAAGAAGTTTCTATTCTTGTTCTAGCAGAATTAACCAGGCTGTGTTAAAACTTAAATTTTAGCAATTTGCAAATACATGTGAAGCTGAGGGTAGACTGGAAGAGAGGAGGAGTGGTGAAGGTCTGTGAAACCGCTCAGTTGATTTTCACTGGAAGATACTAGTTTATCAGCGTGATGTGCAGCAGTATAAAACCCTGCAACCAAGGCGGGAGTGAGCTGATATGTAGTAGTAGTTTTTCAATGGAGGAGAAAAGAGTAGCAATCTTGCCAGGATTTTTTAAACCTCAACCTCAGGTTGTGTCTAAATCTAGAATTAGTCTGCACCTCTAAAAACTTAGCAGTGTTCAAAACTTGTAACATGGATTTAAAGGATATGCAAAAGACTACTGAAGAGGAAAAGAGAAGATCCTCTTAATGTCAAAAGTGCAAAAGATCTCAGAATTATGTTGCATGTTCTTGTACGGAGGTCTTTGTCAGTCACACTTATCAGCATTGTCTCATTGCTTTCCTTAGGCGAGGTGACTTGTCTGCTCACACTTGATACTTGTCTAATTGTTTAGTTTAGTAACATTTCAGGGTAAAAAAATCAGATTTATTTTCTGTATCTGTGCAATATCTTTCATGGAACAATATCCACCCAAAACTGGAACTTCCATTTTTTCCCCCTCAGGATCCCACAGATAAAATCAGTGATAATTCCCTTACTATATGGTAGAATGCCATACCAGCAGGTTGGTTACATATACTAACATTTTATACCTATGTCAAACAGAAGGTATAGGCTTCATATCCAAACTTCTGAACATCTGGACTTATAAATGTCAAACCTGATCACTAGCAATATGTGATGAATCGTTTACCCTGCACTGATGCACTTTCTAAGATTCACGACGGCGCTGAAAGGATAAAAGCATCACATTTTGTATTACACATCATCACAATTAAAAAAAAACACAAAAAAAACAGTCTGAGATATTTTTCCAATGGAATTCTTAAAGGGGGATTTATGACTAGTATAACACATTAATTAGGGTTGTGAAGATTGTTTGGAACATTATTCAGACACTGGCAAATCCTGTTGTTTAAGTAGCTCTCTGTTGTTTAAAAAATAAAGCTCTCTATTAGTTTTGGGTAACCTTAACTTCTATTGATGCTATAATTTATACTTAATTTTCATTTCACTAAATCATGACCATGTATTTTACAAGGCAATATGCATTCTTTATATGGTGAAGCCTAAGGCAAAACTATGCTCAGCTCCAAATCAGCAGAGGTTTCTGAACCAGGCCCAGCTGCCAAACTATGAACTTTTCAGAATCATCATTCAGGCTTATAGTATCATTCAATGCATATATATCTCTTAAGAGAAACAAAATTCACACTTTGAGGGAGACCAACAAGCAAAATTCTTGCTTTTGGTAGAATCCTTTAAAAATGCCAGTAAATGTTATCTGAATGGATCAATCGTTTATTTTGATTAGGGGGTAGGAAGCCATGTCACTGAAACCTCCACTCAAATTAGCCACCAGCTGGAAATAATATATTTCCCTCTTCTTCTGAGGTTTGTCCTGCTGTGTTATTTTCTAACATAAGGATGCCACCTAGTGACAATAACTGAATGATTCTTAAATTGGGCCTAAAAAAGTTCTAATCTAAGTCCACAAGGATATGAAATCTACTATTCTTAATGCTTGGTCAGTTAAGGGGAATTGCACCCATACATAACTAAAAGGTAGAATTATTGCTGGTATTTCACTAAAGTAAAATATATCCAATATCACAATTTTAGACAGGTCAGATAGAGATAGGCTGGATTTTTTAACATATGTATGATCCAGTTGTACCAAACTACATATAGACTTTCAACAGTTACTGGAAATCAGCATATTATTTCTAATATTTTCCTATTCTTGCTTAATTTGTGAATGCCACTTAAAGCCTTTGAAAGTGGGACCCAATTTCTGGTCCCATAAATTTTTCAGGAAATACTCATCACCAGTTATGCAGGATGGATGAGATCTCAAGTCCTGTCCCCACCTGGTGAATATTTTAAGGATATGAAAACAAGTTATTGCTGGACCAGAAAAAAAAAAAAAAAAGGCTGTTTTTCTCTGTCCACTGAACACCTAAGCCCCTCAGCCAGCAAGTTATACCCAAACTGTAGGTATTTCAGGTAAGTGGAACAGCTCCAGTAGGCTGGCTGGAAAACCCCCTCAGCCTAATAAAACATGCTTGTTTATAGAAATCACTTCTAAAGTAGCAGGTACTGCTTCTTATCTCATCAACTGGGGAGATAACTGCATCCAGCCCTCCAGTATTTTCAGTATGTGCTTCTCTAATGAATCTCTTTTTTCAGCCATGTTTTGCGCAGAGCCAAATCTGATAACTATGCTCAGGAAACATTGCCCTGTTTGGGGTCCAATCTGTGGATTCAGCCATGGTTTAGCCTCGAGCTGTATCCATGCAGTGTAGCCCAAATCACTGGTTTGGTGCAGCTATTGCTATTCTTTTCCTTAGCACTGCATCCTCTGAAACCTGCTGCTGCATTTTCATCCCATTTTCTGGCTCCTGTTATTTGTGGCTCTTCATAAACCCAACATGTCCCTTCCAGTTCTGGGACTGAGCAATTTGTTGCTTCTCATTAGCAAGACCAGGGCATGTCTGGAAGTGCTCAGAAGCAAACCACTGGTCAGAGCCTTTGCAGTGGTGAAAATTTAGGGTCAGTGTCTCCAGGGCCAGGCACTAACTGAATGACAGTAAGATCTTTGAACTCAGGTGCCTGATGTGGCCGATGTTATTGTGGCAGATGTGGTTAGATGTTAATTTAATGCCTTCATGTTTTGCGTGAGAATCTATCCTGAAGTCACTAAGTCAGTTTTGAAAATGAGGCCAAGCCCACGAATGAAATTTAAAATTCTTGTCCTTGTGCTGTTCCAACTGTAAATGTTGCAGTGCTGGCTGGAATGATGTCCATATACTCTTTAGACTATATGTAACTTAGTGGCTCACCTTCTGTCGTGGTTTAACCCCAGCCAGCAACTAAGCACCACGCAGCTGCTCACTCACTCCCCCCCCATCCAGTGGGATGGGGGAGAAAATCAGGAAAAGAAGTAAAACTCCTGGGTTGAGATAAGAACGATTTAATAGAACAGAAAAGAAGAAACTAATAATGATAATGATAACACTAATAAAATGACAACAGTAGTAATAAAAGGATTGAAATGTACAGATGATGCGCAGGGCAATTGCTCACCCCCCGCCGACTGACACCCAGCCAGTGCCCGAGCGGCGAATCCCTGCCCCCCACTTCCCAGTTCCTAAACTAGATGGGACGTCCCATGGTATGGAATACACTGTTGGCCAGTTTGGGTCAGGTGCCCTGGCTGGGCATGAGAAGCTGAAAAATCCTTGACTCTAGTCTAAACACTACTGAGCAACAACTGAAAACATCAGTGTTATCAACATTCTTCCCATACTGAACTCAAAACACAGCACTGTACCAGCTACTAGGAAGACAGTTAACTACATCCCAGCTGAAACCAGGACACCTTCTTACCTGAATTTGAGCAAATACTAACAAGCCATGTTTATAATGCAGTTCCTATCATATGCAATGAAAATAATATGTAGAGCATTACCAAATCATTTTGTTTTGTTTTTGTTTTTTAATGTATGATCTGCAGGTGGTGAACTTTTTACTGGTCTCTACAGTGACTACTGGGGAAGAGATGCTGCTCTCTTTCGCACCATGAATCGCATGGCCCATCTCCGAACTGAACCCGACAGTGAGCGCCTGTTGAAAGGTATGGGAAGGAGGAGAAGGAGGAGCCAGAGGTGTTTCAGATGACTAGACAATTTCTGTTTAACCAGAAATTAAAAAGATATTGTTCATGCATATGTATATACATTTGGAGATGAATTTGTTTAAACTATCTCTTTTGCATGAAATTTTTCATGAACCCCCTGCCAGGATGAACAAATTAAAATCTTTACTTTGATTACATATTGGATTTAACAAGCAGAACTTTAAAAACCTTCATTTTTCACTTTAAAAATTTATTTTAATTTATACTCTGAATATTCTATACTATTTCATGATATGCCAGATATAATTAAAATAATATTTTAAAATTCTCTCTTTAATTAATGGGAGCTTCTAAATAGAACACAGTACTCTTTTTTTCTCGATGAGATCATTTTGTCTTTATGTTGCAATAAAACAACTCAATCTTTGCCAAGTTGTGTACTAAAGAGATATCATGCAATAATGCAAAATAATAAACATATGATGATCATACAGTTAAATGAAATAAAAAGTTAAAGCATGTAATTTTAAAGGAGAAAATGAACGTATTCCACAAGAAAAATACTGAGAAAAATCATGTGCTGGGAAATTTAGAATTTGTTTCATACTCTTCAATGTGAAATGTAACTGAATTCCAAAGTGTTGAAATTTCTGTGAAATGGAGAGTCAGGATCTTGATTTGTTTTGCTCCCAAAGTATTGCAGTATTTCATCATAAGAGTGACATAATTACTGCTAATGTTTGGCAAGGAGAGTCAATAATTGCCTTTTATGGTGATTCATGTGGTGAGCATCATCTTTTCAGTGAAAGGACATTGAAGTTTTTTCTCTTAAATTTCAAGGAAGTTTTCCCCTGAATCAGAAGAGAGAAAATAGTTCTGCTGCAGATTTCTTCCTACACAAGTATGGCCTGAAACTTGAATTAAATACTTTTTTTTTTTTTAAATACGTTTAGAACATTCTTACATCTACTTTAAGTCCAATACTTAGAACCTTGCTGAACTGAGTGTTTAGACTGGAGCTATATGGATAGCAACAGTCAGGTGGATGTTCACAATATGCAGGTGAACTTTCTCTTCTTTCTAGAAGATTTCATTTTTTTAGATACAGAATTCTCAAACTTTGCTTTTCATTTTGTCTATACTTGAAATTTAATTTTGCAGAAAGGCAGTATTTTAAAATCTCTATTAAAAACACTTCAGAAAATTAGCAAGTGCTGTATCAATGTCTTAAAATGCAATGACTATTTTCATAGGACAGGAAGTTAGAAAATATTTACAGTACCCATTGCTTCTTAAGAAATCATACTAATTGTATGAATGATATTCTCATTTAAAGAACTTGTAAAAACTTTGCTACAAGTCAGTGAGATGAAACCATTCACAGTTCTGCTTGGTGTGGGGTTAAAAGGTATACAGGCATGGACTGAAGTCTGAACTTAGGTTTCAACTTTGCAGCAAAATGTCAAAACAGGAAAAAATTTAGAAGGTTTTTATTTCATGACAAAGATACACAATGCATCTTCTGTCTATGAAGATATATGTTCATATAGCATCTATTAGGTGAACTACCAGAGATTTTTCTTTATCTAAAAGGCCGTTTGTCTGAAGTTGACATTCCTACACCTGGTTTGCATGAGATCAGAGATTGTTATGTGAATATTAGTGCCAGGTTTTAGCCTAATCCAAATTAAAATATATAAATCCCAGAGAATGGGACTGGAAAGAGGTCTTTTTCTTGCACGCATACAAGGGAATATTGATTTGTGAATTGAAGCTATAAAAATAGCTTGACATTAATGTATTCCACATGTTCTATAGATATTCACCCACAAAAAAAAAAAAAGATTTTTTTTTTCCTATCACCCTATTCCCCTTAGGTAGCTCTGTGACTGACAGATCCCTGATTCTTTAATTTTATTTTTTCTTTGCTACCAGCTGATTTTAAGGATTGAAAAAGTAAGAGAAAGTTTTAATAAACTTGAATTCAATTCATTTTTGTTTTCTTTTAAAGAACCAAAATTCGTTGGCTCATACATGATTCCTGACAATGAAGACCATGATGATAACAAAGTATATTTCTTCTTTACTGAAAAAGCATTAGAGGCAGAGACAAGCACTCATGCCATATATACTAGAGTGGGACGCGTATGTGCGGTAAGATCCTTTTTCTGATTCCCCAGCTAAATGAAAAAAAAGCATGCTGATTTCTTTGGTCCTTCTTACCCAGGAAAAAATAGCATCTGTTAATCTATGTGGGAGTAAGTTATAGGTCTGAATGAAAACCCTACATCTAAATAGCCTCAAGCATTAGAAAATTCAAAAGCGATCCAAAATCTGGGCTTGAAGCCAAATTTTGCTGAGAGAGAAGGGCAAAGTTCAGAAATCTTGTTATTCAACTCCACCTCTCTTTGTGCTGATATGTGGTAACAGTAATAGCAGTTGCCCACGGGACTCTCTTACATCCATATTCTCAATTCAGATCAAGGCTCCAATGCCCTTAGTATTGGCTGTAGGTCCAGGGCCTCTTGTAGGTCTCACAGCTGATATAAATTGATGTCCCTTCACATTCCTGGTGAGAGGACCAGCCCAGCCACCAGTCCTCTCTGACATTCCCTCTTGCCTTCCTATTCAGTCAGCAAGGAACCAACTTAACTCACCTGCATTTGTGCAGGGTTGATGGCTACCCTGTCAGTCAGCTGGATAGGACCAGAGGCAATGGGCAAAGATGGAAACACATGAAATTCCACCTGAATGTAAGAAAACATTTTTTTACTGCAGGGGTGGTTGAACACTGACAGAGGTTGCCCAGAGTCTTCATCCTTGGAAATATTCAAAACCTGACTGGACATGGGGCTGAGCAATTTGCTGAGCAACTTCCTCAAAGCAACTTACTTTGAGTAGGGCAGTTGGACTAGATGATTTCCAAAGGTCCCTGCCAAATTCAACTGTCCTGTGATACTGTAAATTTTGAAAACCTCTTTCGATGCAAGAACAATAGGAGGGGTGCAATGTCAACCATCTATAGAGTGCTTTATAAATAGTAGCTAATTAATATTTTCATTTAATCTCTCGTTCCTCTTCTTCTCAACAGCAACTAAGGAAAATTGTGCAGCTAGGAAACTAGAACAAAGGATTGAATTGTCCAGCCAATTGCTATCACAGCCAGGCATAAGGTTTACCAGAAGGAACAGAAAAGTCACAAGGAAAGACCTTGCTTCCCTCCACTGCCCTGCACGATTACCCATTCCCCACTCAGGCCATGCTCCTGCTGTGTTGACCCCATCTCTTTTTGGCTCCCTGCCCCCCCCCCCCCCCCCCCCCCCGCGCCGACTCGGGGCGGCCGGGG
>NW_010973187.1:10658427-10720527 GCF_000737465.1 Haliaeetus leucocephalus | reverse complement strand
CTCTCTTTTTTCCCCCCCCCCCCCCCCCCCCCCCCCCAGGAAGGAGATCTCAGGCAGTTGCTGGAGAGGAGCACTGTTAACATACAATCTCTCAGATTAAGCTGCCCATAATTCCTTTTCTATTAATTGAACTACGGTAAGGCTGATGAGAGGAGCTCTCCCATTCCCATTGGGACTACATCTGCTTGATTAAAGGAAGGAATAAGAAGTTTATTTCTTAGCATCTGATTTTGTTTCTGAAAAATATTGCATTCCCCCTCCTAACTGTAGGGGATACATTCCTAAAACTATTGGGCAAAGAGCAAGATACAATTTAAAAATCTTCTGTCACCTCAACGTATAGTATATGTCACATATGCTCACCAGCATACTACCTATTAAAATTTCTTAAGGAGAACTTATGCATAACTTAAAACATCTGAAGTATGCAAAGTACCAAATTGCAGCCTAAACCACTAATGTTCACAAAGTCAGTTGTCTCGTTGAATTCAAGCCTGCATCAAGATCTGAAGTAGAATTCTTTGGCCTATGTTCTGGTAGATGTCTGAACAGATTATTTTAATAGTTCCCTGTAGTCTGAAATATATCCACCTGAGTGTCTTTTCTCTAGCCAGGGGTTAAACCAAAATCCAACAGACCTTTCTCTTCCACTTGTCCAAAACTCCAAATCCTTTATCATCTGGACATTAACTTCACAGCCATATGCTATAATTCAAATTTGATTTAATAAATAAAAAAAATAGTTAGCTGACTTTTTTTTTCCAGCTTTTAAATTTCATCTGAGCTGTAACAGATTTTGCAACACAGAGGCACCTACTCTGTATATTTCTACTTTTCTCAGGAAAAGAGATCTCTGTTTTTGTAAGATCTCAATGTGAAGCTGAGGAGATCAATTAATTTCAGTAGTTTAGAATGAAGTTGTGAGAGTTTTGCAAGCCTATTACAGAGCCTTCAACACTAAGTTACACAGTCTACCAGAATATAAGGTCATAGCTTTGATGATGCTGCCCTAAGGTTACAGAATCTGATTACTAAGTAGTACTAAATGCCCCTTTTCTTGACAGTCCAACAGTTGCAATAGTAAGAAAAAGATGAGACTGCTATAGCAAAGCAGGAATTATTTAAAGTTGTTGAGAACTTATTAGAACACCATGTAGAGACACTTGCCTCAGACTTGCCCCAGCTGTACCAGCTCTATAGATAGATCCAGGGCTTCAGTTTCCAAATGTGTTGATCTAACCCTGCACTGAGCTCCTGAAGCAAAACTAAACTTTGCTAATATACTCAGTACATCCAGTTAACAAAAATGAGATATAAAAAAGCTTTATAACAGCTGTGTAGTTAAAACTATCCATGGATGCGGTACAGAATTAAAAAATACTTATAAACCCACAGCTCTTAATGAGACCTGAACTTGATCAGTGCAATCCTACTTGAAAACTGACTCCAGAGAAATAGTACTAGTAATAGACATGTGGTTTGAAAATGCATGCTTTTGACATTAAAAGATACAATGAGCAGCTAATTCAGCAGAGATGTTTGTGCTTCTAGACTTACTCATTCAAATTACCATCAGCATTTGTTTCTTTCTACACAGAATGATATGGGAGGCCAGCGAATGCTCGTCAATAAATGGAGCACTTTCCTCAAAACCAGGCTAGTTTGCTCTGTGCCTGGGAGAAACGGAATTGATACGCATTTTGATGAATTAGGTAAATATGCTAGACTGCAACAAACTTAAAACCATCATACAAAACACATACTTTCATGATAACACATTTTACTGTCAAATATTGTACTTGCATTCATTAACAGGGAATGGTTGTCAGTGTTCTGTTTCCAATGTATATGAAGTTCTATACATATGGAATTGACTATCAGTTATGGCTTATTGCATTGTTTTTAAAGATTGCTTTTAAAATCTGCATAAGATTAAATAGCATATATGAGTAAAATAGGATTACACTTTTAACAAGCAATGAAGTTGCTCTTTTGGGACTGAGAAAAGTAGTTTGCTACCAATAACATTGCATTTAATTTTTACAGAGGATGTCTTTTTGCTGCAAACTCGTGATAACAAAAATCCAGTGATATTTGGCCTCTTCAACACTACAAGGTAAACAATTAGAAGAAATAATAGCAGCAATAGAGGAATGTTTGAACAGCCTATTGAGAGAGAGACACTACATGATAAATATCCCTTAGCAAATACATAGTAAGCAGTTTAATCCCTGTTCTATTCACAGTGGGCTTCCTTGTTAATGTAAAAACTGCTCTATGACACTTAGGGGCTTGAAGTCTCATTCAATGATCCAGTCTATCTGGATCATAAATTAATTAAATGTTTCTCTGCTTGAAAATTTCCTAGTGTCGAAGTATATGCACTCCTGCATGCTTATAAGAGCAGCTTATCAGACCCTCCTGTCTTCCTTTAAGAGATCCACTGTAATTCGAGTTTAAGTAGATAGCAGCTTAAATTCCTACTAGCTTCTTAGTGAAGCCTAAAACACCAGCTGTGGTGTTGCTGGCAGCCTCATTTTCCACTGCAGCTTAGTTCAAGTGCAAGCACGCAGTACCTGTTTCTTGGACATCAACTGTTAGTTTAGGACGTAACTGGTAGAGAAGAGTAACTGTGCTTTTGCCACTATTTTTCTCTCCTGATTTATTTTTTTCGTATAAAACAAGGCAGATCTGGTCCTCTAGGGATGCAGGTACCCAGCATTTCCTACTGGCTCCCTATGCCAATAGAGAAAGGTGGGCACCTAATTAAAATGGCCTGGATCACCTTCTAGAGTCTTCAGAGATAATTTCTTTGTAGAGAGCACTGACGCTTCTTTAAAAAAAATTAATTGCTTCTCCGGAACTGTAAATAAAATTTAGAAGTAAAAAAGATACTTTTATGTGGATTGATCTACATAGAGTGATCTTGATGTTCTAACTAATAACACCAATCAACATTCCCACTCAATATAAAAAATCTCCTGTTCATTTCAGTCAGCATTGGATGATTCCCATCTTTCCGAAGTAACAACAGGAAAAATCTTAGAGAAAAATGGTAAACTGTTTAAGTCACTAATGAAAGACATATAAGACCTGAGTTGAGTCTGCTGGGCTTCCTCTGTGTTTATAAACAAGTAACTTAAAGCCTGTGTTCACCATCTTCAAATTTGGGGGTAACAACACAGAGCTTCCTCAGAGAAATGTTATAAATATAA
Organism: Haliaeetus leucocephalus; assembly: GCF_000737465.1. Classification (NCBI taxonomy): domain Eukaryota; kingdom Metazoa; phylum Chordata; class Aves; order Accipitriformes; family Accipitridae; genus Haliaeetus; species Haliaeetus leucocephalus. The sequence goes on along the minus strand of NW_010973187.1, from coordinate 10,717,312 downwards.
ATACACTAAAGACTTTGTAAAGAACACTGGATACAGCAGTTCTAAGGTGAGCATATAGGAAACAATAAGTAGTTTTCTTCTCCCTGAATACTGTTGAAATGTGACTTATTTTTACTTATACAATAATACCAGTATTATATATACAGAATGTGACATATTGCTGTAATAATGTCTTTGAATTTTATTTCATAGCAATATATTTAGAGGATATGCTATATGTGTTTACCACATGGCAAGTGTCCGAGCAGCTTTCAATGGACCATATGCTCATAAAGAAGGACCTGAATACCACTGGGCTCTGTACGAAGGGAAAGTACCTTATCCTAGACCTGGTTCAGTAAGTACAATCTATTTTCCATTGCTTTTTGGGAAGAAAAAGCAATTCCCAAAAGAATTTGGGAAGAAAAAGCTGAGTGCTGCTAATGTACAAATCTTCCTGACTTCACAGTCCAGGATATATTTATTTGAATATATACATACTCTAGCATTTCTGGAAAAGTGTGAAATGGCTCATTAATAAGTTTAATCAAGTACTAGAACCATACATTTCCCTAAGGAAAATAGTGGAATTAAGTGTATAAGGTTTTTCAAAATCCTATTGGGACTTGAATTTAGCAACCTTGTGTTAAGTCCTAAGGTCCCAAAGTTAGGACCCCAGGCAACAGCAGTAGAAAGAGGCACCTCTAGAAGGTGGGTCAGATGCTGCGTTTAGAAGCAGTAAGTGCATTACCTGGGAAGGAGCCTCACTTTCTACTGAGCCTAGAATAACTGTTTTTCTAAATTTGGCTGCTGACATATTTTTTGCATCTGAACCTTGATAACTTTAATCTAATTGCCAAAGAAATAAATGAAAAATCAGATTTATTTAAGTGCATTGAGTGAACCATGAGGTTTATTTCTAATGGAACTTTCTGGAGAACAAATTCTCCCTACTGACTTGACTTGAGAAAATAAAGCCAGGATGAACTAGAAACATGTACCTATATTTACATTAAATATATATGTATATTTAAGATACATGCAATATTTTCCAATGTAAACAAGATTATTACTGGAAAAAACAATCTTACACAAGGCAATTAACTTTTCTTCTATTGCCTGCTGAAACCAGGGCACTTAAGAACTGTTAAAGGAAGGGGAAAAAAAAAAAGATGATCCACTATTTCAAGATCAGGTGGTTCTGGTTCCTTTTTTCATCTCTTTTCCAGAAAGGATCACATTTCAATATTTCTATAATTTAGATCAGTGCACAGGTTAGAAATGAGACATAGATTTTAACAAAAGTAACTAATCAGAATAAACACATTTGTAGCTAGGGAGTAAATCCTCCATCACCTGAGGACCTGAGGTCATTCTCTCAAGACTGGTCCTTTCTAGAAGCAATGGTCTAGCATCCTCAGAATTCATTGGTTTGCTTTCAGACATCAGAGAGTGAGATTTTATTACCCTCACATCAGGTTCCTGAGCTTATTAACATTCCTGTTCTGTATCTTTTACAAAGAATATAGAAATATTAAAAACAACGTTGCAAAGAATCAAACTCAGCAAAATCACTCACTCTTTTCTCTAATTTTCACACAAGTTTCTTTACAATCTTTTTTTTTTTTTTTTCAATGAACATTCAGTGAAGAAAGGAAACCAGATGTATTTTGAAAATGCAATTAATCTGGCAACTATTGTATCATACTCCACAACTATAGAGGTGCTGTCGTGTAGAGAGTTGTTCCTGCCCAGCACTTAGATTTTTCCTTTGCTAAGTAGAAATTCTGGAGGAAATCACAAACTCATTACATAGAGGCAGGTAATTAATTTCTACAAGGAATTCCTAATTTCTATGTTGATTTCTCAAAGGCATCACCAGTAGTCTTCATCTCAAACTCTTTTCCTGTTTCACTCTCTTTTTAGGTGTTTCTCAAGTTTCTATCCCTGTAGCGTCTTAGCCCGGGACACTCACATCCCACCTTGGGGTTGAGGAGAGCAGTCCTGCTTTCACTGCCCATCAGTGCGGCTTGAGGGTGCCCTTTGGCAGGCAGGGTCCCGTCAGCATCTCCCAGCAGAAGCCCAGCCGGGGTGTCCCCCACCTTCTCCTTCCTGCTCCAAGTCGGGGGAGCCCCACCTGGCAATGCCAGGCTAACCCAGGGAAGCATCACATCCAGGATTTCTTCCTCGCTCCACACCTTTTGGGAATACTACTTACCCACCCACGGCATTTGTCATCTGTGGCAAAGCTGCTTTTGTTTACACTCGCTGAAGGTCTACCCCGATCGTGTCAGCATTGTGCAGATTTTTGACTCTGTGTGATGCAAAGACATTTCTAGTAGCTGTTTGGCTAACCCTCACCGCCCCAGTTTTCGCACTTCACCTCTTGATCTTCTCGCCGGCTAGGGGCTCGCTCTCTGCAGCTTAACGGTGGAATAAGCTGTTGCTGGAGCATTGCTTTCGGGGTTGTTTTTCCTTTGGTAACTGAATCAATATTCTCTTTCATACTAAAAGCAATCATTTGCAAAAATAAATGTTGCATACAATTAATTTATCGCTGAGTGGCAGGAATGAGAGGTGAAAAGGCCTATTAGCTTATCTAGTCCATGCCAGTACAGCCTTTCTCCCTGTAGTATGACTTCAAATGCATGTCCTCTCTCATTTTAAATTAACGTTTTTCCTCTGCTTCTCTTGGGGTTAGAGACATAAGTCAAAATGCAGAAGTGGATGCTCCAAAAAAGAGATTACCTAGGGTTTAAACATTATTAATATGATTTGACCATCTTGGCCAATAAGCTACCACTGTAGCAGTGCTGACATCAATACAAAATGTTTTTTTGTTTGTTCGATGTAGACCAAAGTCATTGGTGTTGAGTCAGGATAGAAAACCAGATAAGTAAATTATCATATTTTGAGCAAAATGTTTGAATTCATAGGAATTATTGGTTTCCTGTTTGATAGTTTGTATAGCAAATTTACAGGTTTTGCAGTTTTACCAATTAATGAGACAGTACCGTGCATGGATTACACAATGGCTGTATATTTCATAAAGATTACATGGTCCAAGTTCTTTAAGTGGTATTAATTTCTTTTTTCCAGGCAGTAGAACACCTCACATATGTTATTTGGACTAGCATTAAACACAGGCATGAATTCGGTATTAATGACTACAGTTATTACATTGATATCTCCTAGCGCTGAAGATTAAATGGTGTTTTTCTGGCAAGCAGGAGAGAACACTGAGCCAGCACTTCAGCAAAGTTGATGATGATTTACAGAAAGGCTGCCCTAAGTTCCACTCACTTTCAATGCTTCTCTCCCTTGGCTCCGAATGGCCACATTTGGGTCAGACTGGGCTGTAGCCTCCCCAACAGGCAAGCCATAGGAGCTGAAAAAGATATAAAAGAAGAGCGCAAGTAATTTTTCCAATGTCATAGAACAAGTTAGTTGAGAAACCAGGTCTTTCCTGGGTGTTAGTCAATTTAATCTTCTTTGTCTCTGTGTGTTGCAGAGCACATCAGAGGCTGAAGAAGTTGGCTCTGCCAGCTAACGGAGGATTAGCTGATTCATTTTCAGCTGCTCAGTCAGAACACAGTTTAGAGGTCTTTTCAATGCTTTTCCAGTAGCATGAGGAGAAAGCACGTTTCAGGCTGTAGCCCACAGCCTTAGGTTTCACACACCAAAGAAAAGGTCAGCATATTGGTAAGCTGAATCCCACTACCTTTCCCCTTACAGGACTGACAGCGACAAGAGGCCGAAAATAACCTACTATTTAGGCATCTCTGAGAGTCAGCGCTCTTTGATCTTAGCTATCGAATGGGTAAAGAAGGAGTCTATAAGGAATGAGAGTAGATCTTAAAGCTAAATAAACAGCAAACCCACTGTTAAGAGACGCACAGGTTCTGACAGACAGCAGTCCACTCCTCTCTGACATCTGCTTGAAGCACTGCTTCTGCCATCATCTCTACTCCTGTTTTGCTGATTCTTTTAGTGCATTTAGACTGGGATGCTTCTGGGAATGACATCAGTTACCTCAAAAATGGTGTTGATAGACTTCAGAGATGGCTGCATCTACTGTTTCCTTTCTAGACTACTTGATTTTATTTAATTAAAAATGAAAAGCCTGTGAAGGATTATTTTTATTAAATCTCTCCAGGGCTAGAACTTTGCAAAGGGAACCTGGCAATGCCTATTCACTTGATATGCTGTGCAGTGCATGGCAAGCAGAGGCTTAGCCTGTCTTCATGCTCCAGCTCTGTCTCTTTATTGCAAACAGCCGGTGAAATTCCATCACTAGGTTGATTAGACAATTACTTTAAAGTCAACACTGAACAAATACTTTCCTGTATCTAAGCCCAAAAAGTGGAAACAAACATTGCCCCACTTGACAAGTGCAGGAGTTTGTTATTGTCAATTACAGTTGACCACAAGTTTAAAATTACTGTTTCCAGTAAACATAAAGAGTATTTTATTTCATTTTATTGATTAAAAAATCCAATTTAAATAGGGAAAGGCTGCTACTGTGGTTTTGCTTGAAATGCTGCTCAAAACCACACTGTCTTATGAATATTTGGAGAAAGTAAACGGTTACTGAGATACTTCCAGCTTGATCATAAATGGCTTCAATTAGACATCATGAAGCAAATTGAAAATGTAGAATCTACGTTCAGTTAGGGAACACTGTATCCTTCATAAAGCATCCTAAAATTAACTTCTCTGTTTAACGCATTAAATTATCCCTAATTGCACATTGACCAAAGGAGTAAACCTCTTTTAATCAATCTTTGACTTGAAGTCTATTTGCTTTGCAAAACAGTAGATTGATCAATGCAAACATTGGTATTTCAAGCTAAACTGTGATATATAATACTGTCATTGTGAGTTAGGAATTAAAATCAAATGTAATACTGTTAGAATGCCTGAGATCAAGAATTACTGTTGTTGCTGGCATCATTTTTAAGTGTCCTTACTTTCTTATGGTAATACATTTTGCAATCAAAAGTAATAAGACTAGAGACTGATTTCAAGCATTAGTATTCTGCTGACTTTACAATGCTGTGTCTCTACTGGGATAGGAAACCCCTTTCTCCTAACTCTGTCAATGCCCATTTTGTTTACGTCTTCAATATGAATTTGGGAAAGACATAAACGCTGTTTTTTGTCAAAATCTGGAAGTGTCACTATTTATTCTGCTCTTAGTATGTCAGAGAGGAAGGAGCTCTCTCTTTCTAAACATGACAATGGCAAGGCTCTGTTCAGCATCCCTTTCTTGGCTTCTCATGATTAATAATGCACACATGCATAAAGCGTAGGGTTCACTGTCCCAATTCCTACTGCGGTCTTTTGTGCCTGGTTTTATGCCAGGTTTTCTGTAGACTTCTCATTACCCCTGGAAACAAGACCTGTCTCTGACAATTTATTTGGCAAACCTTCAGGATAATCTCTGTTTTATGCTTTTGCAGTGTGCCAGCAAGGTGAATGGCGGTCTGTACACTACCACTAAAGACTATCCTGATGAAGCTGTCCATTTTGCCAGGAGTCATCCACTGATGTATCAGCCCATCAAGCCTGTTCATAAGAGACCAATACTCGTTAAAACAGATGGAAAGTACAATCTTAAGCAAATAGCAGTGGACAGAGTGGAAGCTGAAGATGGGCAATATGATGTCTTGTTCATTGGCACAGGTAAAGAAGATAATTGATTTAATAGGGGTTTTTTATCTCCAGGATGAATGAAATTAAGTTGTGTATAGTCCAAAAATAAAAAAATCAATACAACATTCCTTTTTAACAATCATTCTTTTCATGACTGTGCCAGTTGTCACCTTACAGAAGAGGTTTGTCATTCTAGACGTGTGTTTCACTGTGCTGATAACATTATATAGAAAAATAATGGTAGGGAAACATTTAAAGACTAGGAAGAGAAACTTAAGTATAGGATTGCAATTTTTTTTTCTTTCCAAAACAGAACCTTAAATTAAATTCCTGAACAACTTGCCTTATTTTTAAAACTTTAAAACACAATCATGTATCTGATCATAGTTCTGAGCTGAGACCTAGAGACCTGAGAGAACCAAAGGTGATATGATTTTCAAAAATATCATTTCAAGTTACTGTTTTTATTCCAGAGTTTATTTTCCCCAGTTCATTTTCCCCAGTTCTGGAGACCACAAGTCTAGCTGATACCATTAAAAAGAAACTGCCAGCTTCCAGATTTGGATTACAACAGAGCTCAAGGAAGGAAGGAGGAAATACCCAAGTTTCTTAAAAAGAAACTGTTAGAAATTTTCTGCCAAGCTTTCTTGTCTTTTGTGCCATTTTCATAAGATACAGAAAGCTTGTTTAAAGAGGTTTTTTAAACATCTACCAAACAAATATGATTAAGGTAAAATGTACCATAGACCTGCCCTAACTCTAAGCAAGCAGAGAAAAAAAAACACATTCTATTAGTATTTGAAAAATAAGAAAATAAGAGGAAAGTCTGGAAATAGACAAGACTTTAGTCACATCTAATCTGTCTGGAAAAAATCCAAGGATTCATACATTCACATTTTATCAATTTAACAACAGGAGTGGTATCACAAATCATTTTGACCATTTTGTCTAGGAAAGTAGTTACAGTGAATTATTTTTTACTAATGAAATTCCTCTGATAAGCACATTTCAGTGTTGAGAACATTCAAAAGAAGCATGTTTGTATAATAGCAAAGGCTTATTTATATTAGTGCTGTTTTCTAAGCTTTTAAATGGCCTCAGTATGGTCTCAGTATTGGACCTTGTGCAGTCTATAAAACATTTTGCAATGTGTCACTTATTTCTGTACAGCAGATTTTATAATGGTGCCTAGATTTTTCATATTTTCCACTTCCATTTGTGATTTGAGATACTGTATCAAATACTCTTGTACACAAGTCCTTTGTTCAGCAATGTTGAATCCTAGAGGACTTAAGTGTATGCTTTAAAGCTGTGCTGGACTGGTACCCAACAGCTGCTTAGTCTTCTCGAGATGTCTAATCTCAGGTGACAAGAAATTCCAACATAGGAATTTGAGATTTAGAAACTCTAAAACATACCCTGCAATCTCTGCTCTGGCAAAGCTCCCATCAAAAAACTTACTGCTTCTCTTGGCAATATAATATTAGAAAGGGCTAATCTTTTTTTTTTATCCAAGTCCAACACCTGCTGTGTAACATAAGTAAACAGGGTCTTACAGCAGAGCAGAAGTTTCCTTAGGGTAGTAGTGGAGGTTAGAAAGGTTCATCAAAGGCAAAGCCTGAACATCAGGACTTTCACGTGTCTGTCAGCAGGATTCGAAGAGCAACTTACTTATGAAGATCAGAGCTCAGAAAGCAATTTTTTTTTTCTAGTGTTCCGTCACAAAATAGATACCTTTGATTACATATTCTCTTTGAAAAGTGGTGTATGACCCCAGTTTAATGGTTCCTCTTAATGTTTGCCCCTTTGATCTTTTGCTGAACATTTTTCCCAGTGCTTGTCTGCTTAATATTTCCCCTGTAAATCAAAGGTGACTGAAAGTAACAGAAGAAAGGAAGTGGTATTTGCCATTGTTGATGACAGATTTTGAGATTAAGGAAAGCAAGACTATTCTAATAATAGTCAGCAAGACAAAGCTGAAGTGGTGGAAGACCAGATGCTATTCATGTGTTTTAATTTCCTGCAAGAGTTGTAGTGACAGAGAGGCTGATATATCTAAACTCCAATGTGCCCTAGACTTTTTGAATGTGCAGGGATTTTTTGGTTCGTCTTCCCCTTATTAACACCTTCAGCTCAACATCAGCTCAGTGTTTCCCTAGAGGAGGGCGAGAACAGACAATGAACCCCTGAAGGATTTTTGTACTCTTGCCTGGAGGAAAGGAGCTGCTGCCAGCAATTAATGATAGTTAGTAGTTTCCTAACTAGTATAAACACTCAGATCCTATAATTAAAGCTACTTTACACTCCCTTGTCTTGATGGACTCAGCTCATGCTTACTCTCATTTCTTTTTCTGAAATATGGTCACCCTCTTTGGTCCTTTTGCAGCTCACCAACGGATTATGACCCAGAGTTTGAAAAATACAAGTCAATTCATGATATAGCTCAGAGATGTCTCATTTGACTTTTACTTGCCAGGGACAAATTGTCATATGTGTTTATTTTCTAAGAGTAAGAATCCTCATTGATAACAGCAATATGCAACTACCTGTACATATTTATAAATTTCTATCCATTATCAGTTTGAATAAGTCATTTAATGTATTTGAAGGCCATATAAATGTTTCCACCAATTATAACCTTGAGTTTTGTTTTGTTTTTTTTTCTTTCTAAATTTATTCCCAGATAATGGAATTGTTCTGAAAGTCATTACAATTTACAATCAAGAGACAGAATCAATGGAAGAAGTGATTCTTGAAGAGCTGCAAGTATTCAAGGTGAACTGTGCTGTATATGAAGCATACATACAAGTCTTGAATTTTCTACAGAATTAAAATGTCTAAAAAATCTGAGGATAGTCAAATATATGGTAGTTATGTGCAAGAAATTTTCTAACGATCTAGTTATTTTCTGACAGGAAATCTTCATTTTCAGCTGAAGTTTTTCTGAGGTGGAGTTGTAGCCCAAGTACTGAAGCATATTGCAGCAAACCAGAACTACTGTCTTTCTGTTTACATGCTTGGAGGTTGTAGTGTGACTTTTAATTAGAAACTTACTGCATTTTATTTCATTTTCCCTCATATCCAATTAAATATTTGAAAAAGTATAACTACGTGCACAAAAAATGTGCCTACTACAATCTTGGAAGCTTAAATGAGGTCCAGATAAGAAAAGCCCAATCCTCAGAAACAGTGATTCAGTTAATCAGTCTTTACAGTGAGCAAACCTGAGTCCTAATGAGACAAAACTCCATTCTGTTTAAGAATAATCCACGATTAAAGCTTAGTGTTTGGTATGTGGCAAAGTTAATATAATGAAATTCTCTTAGTGAGTATTCACATCATGTCATGTTAGCCACGTAAAGTAGGAGGCTAACTTCCTTACAACGATAGGGAAAATCTAACATCCAGACTTGGACATTTAAATCTGGTACCTGCATTTAGATAATGTGACTATTGACTTGTTGCTGGGGGGAAAATCACAGAAATTGCCCCTCTTGATAAAGCTGGTTTTCAATAGACCTGTTAGGGGCTATGTCTTGCCATTGGTCCAGGAAATCTGAGCAGAGGGCAGAGAGGACAATGGTAAAAGAAGGAATTCCTGCTATTTTTATCTTATCTTCAATGAATGTTTTGTTATAAAGACCATTCCACTTATCACTCTCAAGCAGGACAAAAGAGATTCAGTGGTGGCAAGAGCTAATGTTATGTTTGACAGGGAAATTGTAGTGTTCCTGTGGCTCCGATAATCCTGAATTAAGTGTTGGCTAGTTGTTTTTAAATAAACTCTTTTAAAGCAATACTTCTGAAAGTCACAATTTCCTCACATCTTTCTGTAGCATCAGAAGTTAAAGAAAGTCAAAGGTTGTAGCAAAGCTGAGTATAAGTAAACATCAACACTATTTTACCTAATTTATTGTCATAGCAAAAGGTTATTCTTTTTTCTAAGCAAGGAAATATTTCCTATTTTCTAGGTGCCAGTTCCTATTATTTCTATGGAAATCTCTTCAAAGAGGGTAAGTATTTGACAAGTTTGAAATGTGAAGATGACTCAAATGTAACAAAGCTATAAACTCTATAAAGATAGATAGATAGATGCATAGATAGACAGATGGATGTACATCATCTATAATGAGATCTGGTCTGATAAATGTAATCCTTTTTTAATATAAACTTATGGCTATATGCTCTGTTCCTTTATGAAGCATTTATGTTTTTCAATTCTAATGTTAAATCTCCTTAGTTCACACTATCATGCATATCAAAGCAAGTAAAAACCAACCTGTTGTGTGAGTTAGTAATAGTAATGGCATAGTAATGACAGTAGGGATTACCTGGGTGGATATGGCAACTCACAGAAAAGTTCCTTGCTGATAAATGCAGACAGACTTCAGCCCCATGGGGATATCAGTGCAAAAAAAGCCTTGCTGGGTCTCCCATGTATTCAGTTGCCCATGAAAGGCAGGGCTGTTTGGATCTGACTCCCTTTTGAGTTTCTGCTAGTTTCTGCTAATATAAACACCCGATTTATTACTCTTGCAGGTAGATTCTCATCCATACCATATCATCATATCATGTCGAGAAGAAGCCATTATAAACATCCCAGGATAGTTATATCTTAATAGATCTTAGACATCCATCGCAATGTAGGTGAACATAAGCATAGTGAAACACAAGAATGAAAACTGCATTCATAGGAAGTGTGAGCGTGCCCCAAAAGACCATTTTAGTCTTGGTGTCTAGTCAACTTGCATTCTTTCTGTAGGCAATGCAGAAACACAAACTCCTCTGATGGTGATTCAGAGGAGGATCTTAGGTGTAAATATCCTGAATTATTTCCAGGATCGATCTATTTTTTTTTCCATGGACTGTGAGCAGCTCTGGAGACTAGATTGTCTAACACTTCACCTAAGTGATTATCTGGATAAAGACTTTGGTGTCATTTCAGATATTTCCCTTACCTTTAACTCTCAGTGAAATGTCATGGTAAAAGGGTTGTGTTGGAAGACTAAAAAGGAGATACTGTATAAAAATGGAGTAGTCTTCCTCCATTACATCCAGCTCCCAAGACGGCTGCTAACTCTACTAATTCAAAAGTATCTGGAAAATCTGGAGAGAATTACAAAAAAGCCACCAAAGCAATTCAATGGTTGAAGAATAAACCTTGTTATGAGAAGTAAAAGTAGCTTAACTTTTTCAAGATGTCAGCGAGAAGACTGAGAGAGAACAGGGTAGCCCAATATAAAATTTTACTGAATGAAGTGACTTCCCAGTGTATGTGTACAGGGATTCTTGAACATCGATGGCAAAGCAATATCAGATTAAATAACCAAATTCAGCTTGTTGAATGTAGATAAACTTAATCTTGAAATACGATACAGTTTTCTGGTACAGAGGACAATTAAATGTTGGAATACATGTTAGCGACAGGATTGGCAACAAGTAATTTTGTCTTTAAAATGAGCAGAAGTATAACTTAGTTCAGCTTATGTGAAAAAAGTTAGGTAGCTCAAGTATTTTGGCGGGTCTCTTTTGAACTTGGAGTTAGTGAGCCTGTGGAGACCTTCTTGCTAGCTTTGTCTCAATTTCCTTATAACACTAAACAGTCTTCACTAAGTCAGTGGTACAATAAAATATCATGTTTCAGGGCTGAGCTAGTTATCTGCAGAGGCTGGGAAGGAATGTTCTTCTTTGATGTTCAGTTGGCTAGATATCGGATGCTTTTTGCTCTCCTCTGATGAACCAAGACTTAGAGTAGTCTTTACCCCTGCTAAAAGATGAAAGAGAAAATCCCATCTCATATGTCTCATTGAAAGTGTTGTTCATGTCTTCTGGGACAATCACACTGCAGCCTTTGCAGACAAGAAATTCCCCTCAAACAACGATCCTAGGTTTCTTCTTCATTCCAGTTGGCAGATTGAGCTCCTGCTGCTATTATCTGGTTTATCTCAGCTGAAAAGGTCTTCGAGCATTGCTGTTACCTTCCTCTCCTAGTTTCTTCCCCTGGCATTTCTGGAAGTTAAATGTCTGTGATCTAAACAGATATAGGAGCTGTAATTAGGAACAAGAATTAATTATCTGGATTAAACATCATGTTTTGTGATAAGTAAGCCAGACTAAATGAGCTGCCAGTATTTTCCAGCTTTAAACAATTTTAAAATATCAGACTTTGAAAGCTTGGGAATTTTGAAAGAGTGGGAATTATGGACTAAGTTTGGCTATTAGGATAAGCACATTTTAATGTTCATTAGGAATCCTTCTTCTGACTGGTAAAATCATGGAAGTGAGCTGTGCATGAGCAGTTCCTATTGCAGTGCACGCTGCATATTTCTGTGTTCAGACCATTTACATTCACCAGCAACAAGCCTTTTTCTCAAATCCCTGTAAATTCAAGCTATTCTCTTCTGAATTTACTATGCCAGCATCTCAAGAATTAGATTGATCATCTTTCATTTGATTGGAAAAGGACATTTATGTGAACTCAGAAGATTCGAACAGTCCTAGCACTAATGTTGAAAAAAACCAACACTATGCAAATAAATATTAAAGAAGTAGAATGTGACCATTTAATTTGTAAGGAAAGACTGCACAGCACCAGTGAAAAAAAAATAATCTACCTATCTTCTGTGCACTGAGGGATTAGACAAATCATACTACTACTGTGCATGTGTATATGTGACCATATTGTAAGTAGCCACACCAACAGTTAAATTTACTTGATAACTCCCATTTTAAGATTGAGGTTGCTTATAACTTTTGCAAATTTGAACTTCTTTGTTTAAAGTCTTTCATGTCAAGGGTTTTTTTGCAGATCTGTTAGGTGACAGAGAAGTGTAAAGAGGGAGGCATTGGAAACTATCTTGAGGAAGAAAAAGAAACTTAAATCCCTGCCCATTCAAACACAAAGATTACAAAGCTTAAACTTCAGAAGCGAGGAAATGCCAGAAGAAACTTGTTCATTTTACCTTCTTTCTGTTCCTCTGTCCTCATGCAGGAGAGTTTAGTGTATAAACAGATATTTTCCTACAGAGTAACTCTGCCTCCCTCAGGGCACAGGCTGGATGCACAACTGGCAAGCTAACATTTTTTAATAATTCCACTGGTAACAGAACTTTTAGTGGCAATTCTAGGAATTTAATCGTACATGGTGTATTTTTTCCAGCAACAGCTCTACGTTGGATCCGAGTCGGTCATAGCACAAGTGAAGTTCCACCAGTGTGACATGTACGGCACTGCCTGTGCAGACTGCTGCCTCGCTCGAGATCCGTATTGCGCTTGGGATGGGATCTCCTGCTCCCGATACTATCCCACAGGAATGCAGGCAAAGAGGTGAGAACTCTTGCCTTCTGTGATAACCTTTTTGCAAAATACCTATGTAAAGAGTTCCTACTGCAACACAAAGTACTTCGTATCTCCCCCTCATAAAAATAACTGAGCGGTAAGAAGATATGTTAACTGCTAATTTATTAGCACAACCTTAGGGAACTGCAAAAGAGCCAAATTAAGAGGATGGCATAAACTGCAGTACCAGGAATATTTTTATGAATGAAGCAAAATCACTTAGAAATTATTTGCAGTAAGTTTTAAACAAACCTCAATTTCCTTATACATCTTTGGCTGTGCATAGGAAAGATTCTTTACAACATCAGAGACCTATTTTGGTAATATTATACAGCAAATGTGTCACACTGCAATAATATATATAACAGAATTTCCAAAAAAAGCAAAGACGACTCTGTGTTAATAGTCAAATACCTTCACCAGCCAAAATGAAACCAGAGTATCTGCAAAAGCTAAGGTTAGGCTTAGGCTTTCTCCAGTGAATTTATAAAGACAAGTTACTCTAGAGGCCAGGTCAAAGCATGAACCTAATTCGGGTACTTTAATTCGTCCCTTGGGGATACTTCTCCTCTCTATCACCATTCACTTATTCATGGCTCTTGGCCTTCACTCTTTTGTGCAGTAATTTCCCATATAACTGTCCTCGTCCCTTCCCTCTCAAACCCAGGTTCACCAATTCAGCTACACAGATACTTAATCAAGCAGCTAGAACATGCATATTTTAATCCAGACCTTTTCAGAAGACTTTAAGTCAGCTTTGCCACTAGAGAGAGTAATTTCTAGCCTTAGTCAGCAAAATCTTGGTAATGTACAACTCAAATCCTTTCTGTGGCTTTTTTTTCAATTACTGTTCCTGCAAATATATGCATATATATATATTAGACTTACATGAACTGCAAGGACTAGAATGCATTGAGGTACTTCTGGAGAAAGTCTTGAAAACCAGTGGAGATGGTTCAGTCAAAACCAAGTTATAGTATCCCAAATTTATTATTATTTTTTAAGGAAAACCAGGAAGGTGGGGGGGGTATTTATTTTCTGTCCTGCTTACCTTATCTTTCCATGAACCTGGATGCACTCAGACAAATGTACTGCTGATTATAGTCAGGCTCAACAGACATTTCTGTGGATTTTTCTGTAAGATAATGAACAAAGCCATGTTACATTGGGCAACATGACTTTTTGGGTAAGGCACTTTAAAAAGTAAAAATGAGAAATACAGCCAATGACTCAGCATAATTAAGAATCTCTTGGACCTATTACACTAAGGCATAGGTTAAACAAAGTAGGAAATCTACACCACTTTTACAAGCAGGACTGCAGTCTTCTCATGCCTTTTGGAGGCAGACCTAAGGGACGAAGTGAGCTCTGGTTGTCTGCGCAGTGTGAGAAGAATCTGGCTAAAATTTTCAGGCCTCAGGTTAAGAAAGATGACCAGCTATATAGCAGGCCAGGGAGATTAATTTCCTACAGTATAAATAGAAATTGTATTATCATAATCATAAAGCATATGGGTTACTCATCTAATGACATAAAAGTCATTTGGGGAAGAGAGGGGGGTAAAAAAAATTCCCAGCAGCCTGCTAAGACTGTATCAGCATTTACGTTGCTGTGCAGGCTACTTATTGCCTAAGAAAAGATAAGAGAAACTCAGTCAGTCCTGAACTCTGTTGAACATTTTTAGCATATTTCTCACCTAAGACAATTTCCAGAGTAGCAGCCTTTAAGTCCCCTGACACACGCATTTATCCAGGGTTGAGTGATATGGGCAGCACCCCAGGCACCTTTCTGTGCCTTACCTCCCCAACATTCAGCAGGTCAGCCTCTAAAAGAAGAAAATACTGCTGTTATCACTCTGCTTCTCTTAAGATAAGCACTGCAGCTTTGGAGAAGGGATTTGCACTCAATTGAATGTTCTTGAAGACTGCAAAACTTGTTTTACATATAAGAGTTTGGGGAACAGCCAGCAAGAACTAATAATACTGAGAGGGATAGATGGCATTTGCTTTGTTCACTTTAGCACTCAGAGCATTTTAAACTTATGAGCTTCCATTAACTGTGTGGTACATGGACCGGCAGGGAGAGCTACTTAGGACACGTGTATGGAAGTTGTTTTAAGTTGCCTCCTGCTGGGTTCCAGGCAGAGACCGCCGCTGGAAAAGGCAGGTCTCAGTAGACAACATGGAGTTTTCTGATATCAAATGACCCTGAGCAGGTGATAATACTGCTGCCTTGGGCTCCAGACACAATTAATGCCATATCCCAGAGCATACACATCTTAATTTGGCCTTGTCTCAGGGCTCCAGATATCTCCTCGAGCTGTAGAGGGTAGTACAAGTAATGTGAGTACAAGGGGCATTGGAGAGTGCTTGTTGCCACCATTCCTGGCAGCCTTCACTTCATCAGGACTCATGGAGCTGTGCCTTACATTACAGCACACCTGAGCTGACTTTAATACCACCTCTATCTGCTCAAATGTGGCCCTCATACAGTACATTTAGGTGGGATTTGGACTTGTAAGAGCAGCCCTGCTAGTGCAGTAAGAGCACTGCTAAGAGCTCTTTTTTTTTAATTCCACTCCTACTGATGAAGAGTTGAACTGCAGCAGGGATGTACAAGTCCTCCCCATTTTGATTCAAATGCTCTCTGCTTTAGATCCTAATGCCTCCAAGGTATGACAAGTGTTGAGAGAAACATGAAATAGAAAAACTGTAAACTCAGGCATGTACAGGATATAGAGAGAACTTCAACATAAATACAAAAAAACCCTCTGCTTGACAGCTGGTACTAATGTGTGGAATTTTGAAAGCCTATATTATAATTCCTTGCAAATGCATAGCTTGAATAGTTAATTAATATAGGATTTAATTAAGGACAAATAAAAACCAAGCCCAAAGCCCCATATCTTGATGCTGGCAGTGCAGCATACTATGATGTCATGGTAGTTACAGGTGTACAGCTCCTGCATACTGCAAATACTTAAGATGCTAGATGGAAATTATCTTGAATTCAAGTTCCATGAAGTATGCTTGAGAAAGCAGAGAGGTTCAGGACTTAAATAAATGCTTTAGTTCACTATTACCTCTGCAATCTGATTTAGGCAGGTTCAATTTTTATCTAAACAAGCACTAAGTTATACAAGTGAGTTTCTTTGCTGTGCCAGCTCACCATCCAGGTTGAAAAAGGGCTGAAGTAATTTTAAAATTTCTTCCAGCTTGGGTAGGTCTAGTAACCTGATTTCTTAGCTAATTTTAAGAAGCTGAAAGTCACCCTCCTGCCTTCTCTCCCTCTCTGGCCTCTTTCTCCACCACCCATTCCATCAGCAATCATACAAACATGCTCTTCGTCTCTCATGGTTAGCAGCAGACTCCTAACAGATTTTTTTTCCAAATCTATGGGTTTTTACCCCCAGGCCTCCTGGCCCACTTTGCCACCTGCCTGTGATCCAGTGTCCAGGCTGGAGGAGGGGGTGGAGCTGCCCTGATGAGCAGCCTCTGGGTGGGGTAGGGCAGCGCAGGGCGGGGTGGGGAGGTGGGGCTGCTAAGGGGCTGCCTTCGCTTTGCAGCTAAATCCCTGTGCTAACCCAAATATCACTGCTGTAACATTTGGTTCGGCAAACCTGAACTCAGTCTCCTGACCTACTTAGGCAAACTGCAACGATGCCTTTTCTCTCTGAGCTATTTCAACTTGGGTAATAATAAAGGAACATAAGGATGATGGTGACGACTGTGTTGCTTTCTTGCGGATCATTCTTACTAAGTTCCTGAAAGCACAGAGTTACACATGAAATTATAGATTGCAAAAGACACTTCCATATATTCAGTACATTTTCTAGTCACTGAAAATTGTTCTTTATAGTAGTTTATCTCAGGAATTGTCTGCTACTCTATTATTCATGGAATTCTGAATGAAATGATTACTAAGAAAAAAATATCAAATACCAGGCTTATGTCACTATTTGTAAAATAAGTTTATCTCCCAGCATCTCCTTCTCTTTCAGCACCTCTCCCCATTTTCTCCTTCTCTTCAAAAAAGTAGCAAGTGAAGGCACTGGTAAATATATCTTCCCCAGTCTTCACACTCAGAGCAGTAAAATTCCATCAAACAAACATTTATTTTGCTTGACCAGTTCTAACAACTGGAGAAATATCCTATTTTACAAAACTAGGATTGTTTTAGCTCTACAATGATCTTCAGAACTGAAAAGTAAATAGTGCATGCCTGCTAACTGTCCTGTTCCTGCCAGATAGGGCTGCTGGCCCTGACAGCAGCAGGGTTTTCTTTTTTGTTTTGTTTTTTTTCAAGGCTAATGTCTACAGTATTTATGTATATTTGTGCAAAAGAATGTCTTTTCTGAATAATCTGTATACACAGATATGCAAAGTTGGTGGCAGCATTATTCAGTGCTGACACTTTGCAGAGTTATCAGTAAGCACAACTATGCATTACCATGAGAACTCCCAGGGCATGACAAAGCCCTGTAGCTATCTCAGAATCTCAGGTTTTGTTTAATAATATGCATGTATTTTTAGTGCTTCTGCCTAAAAGGCGCAACACAGTCCCCACTGAATTTGCAGATTCCCCTGAAACAGCAAGGGCAAAACATTGGTTCTGGTGTGAATATCAGTAAAGGTTAAAGCTGCCTTCTTGGTCCACCAGCACCACTGGTTCAGAAGTCCATACAGGTGACAGAACTCAGAAAATAATTGCTGTCTACTGCCAGTTTGGAAGTACAATGAGTAACATCCATGGGCAAGATCTTTAGCGTAAATCTACAGAGTTTCAGTAGATTCAGTTTGTGCCAAATAAAAATTGTGCCTTTTCAGTCCACATAGCACTGGAGAAAAAGCATTATTTAAGTAGTAAATGCAAAGAATAACAAAACTGCTTCGCTTTGCTTGTTTCTATCATATATGATTTATACTGTACACGTACCTGCTGTGTAAATTTTTCTGCACTGCATATTTGTTAATCTGTTATGTATGGCATTAGTAATACAGTACAGAATTACTTTTTTATGCAAATATAGGAAAGGTATCCTTAGTATAACTAAATTTCTGGTTGTTGGAAATACTACATCTGGCAAGATATGACATTGCAATAGTCTCTTTCATTTCCCTAGTAAGCAATCGTAATTTTATTTATCAGGACACTCGGGGATTAAAATTGCCATATAAAAGTGCAATTCTTCTGGGAATGCATTGCACAATTGTGATTTTCATTATTTTCCTGTAAATGTATAGAAAAAAACCAAAGCCCAAAAATCACAACAATTTTTCTCTCAAAAGCAATTGCATTATTTCCAGGTCACAGCCAGGGCTCACAGGTTCTGACCACAATTCTGCCACTAGCTCTCTTTCTAGGCATGGGCAAGTCATGAATGTGTCTCTTTCCCTATTGAGAAAAATGGGCTTAACAACTGTCTGCTACACAGACATAATAAAATGAAGTATTTGCTCTGCACTTTGAGATTCCCAAGTGAAAAAAATACATGACAGAGAAGGATAAAAGAACCACCATTCACATACATGGCAAACTGTTCTAAACTAAAAAAGGAATATTTCCTTGCCTTCCAGAGAGAGAGAAGATTGAAGGTCCCTTTGACTCTTACTAGCACTGAATGTTGCCCAGTTCGTTCAGAGGATCTTGTTTTAGTATTTATAATGTTAATGTAGTTACGTATAAACTGTACACGTAGTTGTGCCTCTTCCCCAGACAAGTGTGTTTCTTTTCTTCAGACGTGATTCCCAACAGGTTGAGCAGAGAGAAAAAAATTATGCATAAATGAGTACTTCTCACAACAATGCTAAAGTTTTAGGAATCAAGATTTAGCTCCTTATGTTTTTAATGAATACCACTTTAGCATAAGCCCAATAATCTGTAAGCTAAACGTGTTATCTCAAACAGTTCCATTTTTTTCCCCTCCAGACGTTTCCGCAGACAAGATGTTCGACATGGAAATGCAGCGCAGCAGTGCTTTGGCCAGCAGTTCATTGGTAATCTACTCACACGTTTACAAATTGCTAGCAAATGCCTGGAGCAGAGAACACAGGTTTCGCCAAGAGTATGAACCAGACCATGATCTCACCTGAGTTTTTTTACTGGCATATTCCTATAATAAGCTATAAGAGTCATGGGGATGAGCCCATGTCATCCAGGTCTAAGAATGACTTTGTTTCCATGGCAGGTCAGGTGCATCCCATAGCGTTCATGTAGTCCTACAGCCCTGTCATTTAGACTAGGATGTGGCTAATGCATTTCAAGGGCTTTCAACAGAAATGCAAGTGGAAAGATGGGGCAGGGATAAGAAACAACAGGGCTGCATCCTGAAATTAATATGAAATACTGCCAGGACACTCAGCCAGAATTGAAGGAGCTCCATAGCACAGACATGGGTAATGACAAGTCAGAACACAAAGTTGTATTTATGATCAAGATTTCTCCTTGTCATGGTTTAAGCCCAGCCAGCAACTAGGCACCACGCAGCCGCTCGCTCGCTCCTCCCCACTCCCAGTGGGATGGGGAGGAGAATCGAAAAAAAGAAGTAAAACTTGTGGGTTGAGATAAGAACAGTTTAATATCTAAAGCAAAATAAAATATAAGAAGAACAATAATAATAAACATAGAATAATAATAATAATAATAATAGTAATGAAGAAGAATATAACAAAAAAAAAGAGAGAAAAATAAAACCCAAGAAAAGACAAGTGATGCACAATGCAATTGCTCACCACCCACTGATCGATGCCTGAGCAGCGATCCACCCCTCCAGGCCAACTCCCCCAGTTTATATAGTGGGCATGACATTCTATGGTATGGAATACCCTTTTGCTAGTTGAGGCCAGCTGTCCTGGCCATGCTCCCTCCCAGCTCCCTGTGCACCTGCTTGCTGGCAGAGCATGGGAAACTGGAAAATCCTTAACTTCGGGTAAGCGCTACTTAGCAACAACTAAAACACCAGTGTGTTATCAACATTATTAAAAAGACTTTCTCTCTCCATTTTTTGTTATATTTTGTTATATTGATATTTCACCCTCTTTTTTATTATATTCTTTTCCATTACTACTATTGTTATTATATTTTTATTATTATTATATTTTATTTTATTTTAGATATTAAACCGTTCTTGCCTCAACCCACGAGTTTTACTTTTTTTCCCGATTCTCTCCCCCATCCCACTGGGAGGGGGGAGGAGTGAGTGAGCGGCTGCGTGGTGCTTAGTTGCTGGCTGGGGTAAAACCACGACAGTCCTAAAAAAAAAGATAGATTATTGTGTCTAATGGTGTTGTCCAAACCTTGGAAAGTTATGTTTCAAACATTGGTATTGGTAATGGTAAAACAGACAGAAAACAGTTTCCTGGACATCCTCAGTATTTTTCAGAATAACAATAAACAGAAGAAAAAAAAACAAATATAAAAGTTCCTTTTAGATAGATAGCCAGAGAAAAGATATTTTAGATATTAAATATTAGATAGATAGATATTTTACCAGAGAAGGCTTCATTAAAATTGAAGCCCATTGGAGGATATAGTAGATTTTGGAAAAGTATATTCCAATATGAAATACTAAAAATACAGAAAGTTTGAAATACAGCAGAGCAGTCACAATGATATCAAACCCTGTATTTTTTAGGGTATAAAACTGGTTGGTCTCAAGAATATTTCTCACTAGTATGGAATAAGATGATTTCATTAATGCGGTGATTGGTCTCCTCCAGTGTAACATCTAGTTTATCTTCCTCCAGATGTTTTGTTGGATGGAAAAGCAGAATTGAGTTTTGATTAATTTAATTCACCTTGGTTTTATTAGCACCCTTGGGCCAAAACTATACATTCATTTTACATGTTTGTAACATGGATATGTATAATATTGGTTATGGTATTTATGGTTTTTAAGTGTTTCATTCTGCATAATGCTATGTGCTCTCATTTTTATGCCTAAAAATATTTAATTATTTATTATATTTAGGCATGTATTGAATCCTCCTGTTTCACTGAGTGAAAATGAAATAGATGAACTATTCATAAGAACCAGGCACAAGCAATTAGCAGTATGAAAGGCTGAGATCTGTTTTTCTGTGTGTAATCCTAGCTGAATCATGGCAGAATTTGGTCCATTTATGTTATGGCCAGATCCTGCGAGAGTCTGAGATGATGGGAAAATTCACTTCCCAGGTCAGACCTTCACCAGATGCTGCTTTTAAGTCACTATCTGGTTAGATCTGAACTAAACTTCACTTTTAAAAGTAAATATACCTGAATATGGAGTGTAATAAGTATTGGCAGTAACACGTATTTTTAAACATTTGTTTTCCTTCCAGGTGAAGTCCTGGAGAAGACTGAGGAGCGACTTGTTTATGGAATAGAGTACAACAGCACCCTTCTGGAGTGCACCCCTCGGACCTTACAAGCAAAAGTAATCTGGTTTGTCCAGCGAGCACATGAAACTAAGAAGGAGGAGGTAAATATTCTTATATATTAACTTTTTAACTAAAAGAGCCTGCTGTTAGGAATATTACATCTTCACTGAAAGGCCTGTCATCAGTTGCTGAAATGTACATGGATGTCAGGGAAAATCATTATGTTCATCTGCTCTCTTGAATTAATAGACCTGAGAATTTCATCTGGTGTTTACATTCAGCATCTTGAACACAGATGTTAGAAATGTAGTGAAACTTGATTTAAGATCTCAAAACAAAAGAAAACCCACCACTTCTCTTGGTATGTTATTGCAGAGGTGAAATGTGTACATATTACTCCCAAAGCTAGTCTAGCTTAACATCTATTAATTCTTGCTGCCTCACCCATTACATTACAGAACCTTCTGAAAATGGGTGTTGACGGAGTCTCTCTCTCTTTTACATATATTTCCCTGTTACAAAAATGCTTCTTAAGTGTTGCTATGTTTATTCCTCAATACCTCTCTGATACAAATCAGTGTAGCTATCCCCTCTTAGTGTGTGGAAGGACATGGGGAGAAAAGCCTCAGACTACCAGAGGAAAAGGATGATTGTCTTACTGCCTAGCAGCTAGGCTCTGCTGCAGACGTGAGAGCCCAGCTTAGCCATAGACATCTGAAGATCTCTGGAGTGGGACTCATCTGATGGAAAATGTGGACATTTATAGTAGAGATCTACCTAGGAGCTAGTCAGTGTAGGCTGCCTTTAAAGTCAGCCTAGATGGTGTTGCAATTATAGCATGAGGTATCACCTCATGCTAAACTAGACAGTTTCATTTGGTCAGGTAAAAAATGACTAGTAAACCACCGAATACAAAAATAACCAAGGATGCCACACTCTGCTTTAAACATGTAAAATTAATCAAGATGAATGCACATTTTTGCCTGAAGTTTTGTCCAAGTCCCAAATCTCTGCATGGTTTTTCACACTTGGTATTTCCTCATGTACTTAGCTGGAAGATCCCTGTCTATGCATAATCATTCTTACAATCAAACTATTAATCAGGTCTTTCACAGAAGGTAGTGAACTGTGAGGTGGGGAGGATGTTCTACTATATAAACATCCCATTAGACCCAGTAACTCAGATACTGGTCACCAGGAGTATAAATCTGAACAGACTCTAAACTTCCAGTATGTCTTTATACTACCAGGATGAATTTGGTTTAAAGTTTCCCCCTGAAAGTTATTCAATTTTTCATGAATAATTATATAGTCATTAGAAAAACACAAATAAAAGCAGAGAGAAGTAGAATCATAGAGTCATAGAATCACAGAAAGGTTTGGGTTGGAAGGGATCAACGGAATGGAGTATTCCATTCTCCTGAGCACTTCTGATGGCTGGATTAGACAGCACAGTGCTCCCTGCTTGCTAGCATCCATGATTGCCTTGTAGTTGATAATGGAGCTTTCGGGAGCTGTAGGGGGAACTCAAATACCGACTCAGAACTGAGGCTTTAAGATCGCAATGGTCCTGCAGTTAGGTATACAAATACCTATGTGTGTGACCTCAAGAACATTTGTCAGTGTATGAGAGAATTCACAGTGACAGTTACAGCACGTCATCTAGCAAATGCCCATTGGTTTTCCATCCAGTAGTTTATTTGCATGTTTCAACCTTATTTCCCTCTGTGATTTAGCCACAAGTGACTAACCCATGCTGGGAAAATGGGAAACTATCTGCTCTGCTATCTCTTCTTCCATGCTTGCCAAGATTCTCTAGACCACTTTCTTTTCACAGCTCAATCTCTTCTTTACTTCAAGTAAATATTTTTGTAACTTAAAAACTCTGAATTAAAGGATCATAGATCTCTAATCTTCCTCTCAAAATTTAATATTATATTCACGAAAGTACAGTTCAGAAGTAATTGCACTGATTTAATGTAATAGTAAAGGTCTGTGCTCTATAACTGCATCAATTTGTTTTTCAGGTGAAGACAGATGATAGAATAATCAAAATGGACCTTGGCCTCTTATTCCTGAAGCTGCATCGGTTGGATGCAGGGACCTATTTTTGTCAGACGGTGGAACACAGCATTGTTCACACTGTCAGGAAAATCACCCTGGAAATAGTCGAGGAAGAACGTGTAGACGAAATGTTCAATAAAGACTATGAGGAGGAGATACCTCACAAAATGCCATGCCCAATGCAGAGCAGTATACCTCAGGCATCAAAGCCATGGTACAAGGAGTTTCTTCAACTAATAGGTTACAGCAACTTCCAGAGGGTGGAAGAATACTGTGAAAAAGTGTGGTGTACAGATAAGAAGAGAAAAAAGCTGAAAATGTCTCCATCCAAGTGGAAATATGCCAACCCTCAGGAGAAGAAAGCAAGGATCAGGCCAGAGCATTACCGGTTGCCCAGGAACATAGCTGACTCTTGATGGACAAAATCCATCCAGTGTTTCTGGGCGAAATTTTATTTGGACTTAAGTAAGAGGGAGAAATCAGTCTTGGTTTTGGTAAATGACACAGGTTTATATATATAAAATATCAGGACTGAAAACAAAAATGTTATGGTAAGTTATACTGTACACTCATGATGACTGTTCAGAAGCATTTTAAACAAAATCTTCTTAACTATCTGATTGTAAGTAGGTCAATGCAATCAGAGTTTTGCATTAGGGAGGACGTGACAATCTTCAGACTTTGAGTGCTTGAATCAGTTTCCTGTGTGGACCATGCTTGCGCTGTATATTGTTGTACATGATGGCATATTTAACAAATTCAAATAGCTAAGCATTCACAAGTGGGTGAAAAATATAACACATACCTTTTCTTTGTTTCACAAATTTCTCATGCTTCTGAAAGTGGCACATCTTAAGATCTTTCCTTTTGATTGTGACCTGTCTGAGTTTATCACTGAGAACAAAGAGTCTTGTTAATACAGTGTACTGCTATTTCTAAGGATAGTGAAGGGAAATGCTATTTACTTCCCACCATTTGTTGTCTTATCAGTCATTTATGAAGCGCAGTGTGCTCTCACAGCTAAATAATATTGCATAGTAACTTGATGTAAGTCAAATGCATGCTGAGAACACAAACAGAATGAAATTCTTCAACTTATCTATATAAAAACTTGGAATAATGGTTTAGATAGAAAACGAGTCTATCTTGTCTGTAGTAATGGACATTGCCTTAGTAATGAGATGAATTAAGGGAGTGCCCTCTTGTGGCAAAACAAAGCAAAATCCGACACGATCATCTATTTTCTGAAGAAATGTGTATAGTGAAGAAATATTACCCAGATCCACAGCTGGTTTGTTTTCAGCACACCCTTCTAGTCTCCATGTGCTAAATCCACAGATTTAGAAGGCAGTGTTGGAAGTCATTTATACTGGAAAGAAAACATTTAAAGTAATGCTTTATGTTGTTAATGTGCTTTTGAGGTAAAATGCAGTCATAAAAAGTTAAGATGTAGATTAAAAACAAGAACAGCATTATGCAGCTGTTTTTCTATAGTTTCAGGGTCTGCTCCAGGTAAGTCTTTTCCTGATATGTGATAACTGGTCAAAAGGGCTGCTTTGCTGCTCTTGTGAGTGATACCAGGAGAGGAGATCAAAGAACGAAGTCACTTACAATCTAGGTCTTTCAAGACTTACTTAAAAAAAAAAAAAAGAAAAAATATCTTTCTTTAAGTACAAGAAACCAGATGCAGAAAATGCAGAAGAAAACAGCATTTCACTACTTGAGAAATTTGATATTACAATATGAATTGATTTTTTTTTAATTGGAAATTAAAAAAAAAAAAAAGATAGGGAAGTTATAAACACAAATGAGTCACAAATGAGTTAACTCCTTAAATAAGAACATGATGCCAATAGGGGAAATAGCCAAGCAGATACAGATTTTGATGCCACCAAGAAAATATACAAGGGATTCACCAGCCACAGAGGTTCATGCTGAGCTTCAACTTCTAATCAGGAAACAGAATTTAGACTTAGTGGGAATTAACAGCCTGGATAACAGAGATTTTTCTAGGTTTGCTGTGTTAACAAATGCAGCAATCGATGCTAACCCAGTGTTTTCCAAACAGGCTGTGCATGAGAGAAGGCTCTTGCAGTTGCTGGCAGGACCAGCGAGCTTTGCTGTGCTCCTCTGGGGACAGCGAGTGTCCCACTGTTTGCTAGGAGCCCGTGGGCACACTGTCAGCAACCGGAGTATGAGGAAAACAGGGTTTCACCTTCTGTCAGCAGGTAAATCTTTCCATCAGCCAGTTGTGTTAAGGAAATCAATTTATCTGAGGGTTTGCACTTCGTTTAGCTAGAATGCCTGTCTAAGATGGGACTGGACACTGTGCACAGCCTTGCATGGATTCATGCAGTTGCTAACTTTGATCTGATACAGGAGACTGGATAAATTCACTTTCCTGTGACAGTTTAATAGAACTTAGCTGCAGTTAGGATCCTCTGTTTGTTTACAGTTATATGGAAAGTGCCAGCACTGAAGGCTGTGGCAGAGAGAACATACACAGAACAAGCATCGCTGATTTATATTTAATCCCCTATACAATCCTCGCTGGCATCCTTGATGGAAAACTGTTAAGATCTTAAAACACCACTGAAATCCTTTTCTGATGAATTATGGAGTCCACTTCTTTTCAACAGTAATAGGAGTTACGTTTTACTTTTTCTGATTCATTTGCTAGTATCTAATGCTAAATGTACCATTAATGGACTATTAGAAAGGAATAACAGCATCTCAGCCTGATAGAGCAAATATAACTTTGTATCTCATTCTCTGAGATTTCAGGTGGAAATCATGTGATATGCAAATCAGGATTCCTGATTTAATATGAGAGTGTATTTTTAGCTCCCCATCCCTTTCGTGGTTACATGTGGAGAATTGCATTAAATTTTTATTTACCTTTTAAAATTTAAATTTCTAGCTCACATCTTGCTACTTGCATGGTTGCAATGCCTGTGAGAATTCAGAACTACAAGGTCTTGTTCAAAGAGTGCTATGACATCTATGGAAGTAGAGAAAGAGTGACAATGTATTTTGGAAGGATACGCACAAATGTGCTCGTACACAGACAATGTTATTTAAAATGCTTCTTTGTATATTTGGGGGACATTGTCTGCTTCTTTTCATTATGAGTTTGATGTATTTTGTATGTGCATGAAGTGGTCAAATTACAAATATAATTAAGAACCTTATCTGGCTGAAATCATCTGTATTATTTCTCATTATTTATTTTCACCAGACAATATGATTATGTGCAGATCACTAGTCACACGTTGGTATTTACAGATGCCCTTCACTGTGCGTTTTATGAGCAAAGATCTCATATCAGGAGAGAGGGGTGTTAGTATATGGTTGCCAAGTGGGAAACTGTGGCACAGGGTAATGAGTAGATTTAGTCTGTTAATGTCAGGTAGATTTGGGAAAGCTATGATTAGAGCAGCATCTGCTGCATGAATGTATTCTGAGTGGAACATGGCCACTTAAACCTAGAAAATCCTAACTGATGGAAATTCATGAGAAACAAGAATTTGGATAAGGCTTTGAACTCTGCCCTTCTTCCTGATGTGGGACAAGCCAGATCGCTTGGACTAAATACTTACTTGCTTTGCTCTTGCTCTTTTGTTGTCACTGAGATTATTGTCACCTTGTACAAACTACTATACTCTCAGATTCTGTTGGGACATCAAGCCAGGAGAGTGCTAGCCTGCTGTGAAATTTCTGGCTTGTATATCTCAAAATAGGCTTTTAGGATCTACACAACTTTTCTGTAGCATGAAACAGATCTGTTTATGTAGGCAAGAGAGAAAAATAATTGCCCTATGTCCAGGTACCTGAATAGCAGAGTTGACAGTCATATTTGAAGAAGTGCTTGAATTAACATAACTAACATAGCTTATAGAGTTTCTCTTTTTCTTTTATTTTCTTTTTATTTGGGGGGGTGGGGGGTGGGTGGGGGGTGTCAATTTTCTTTTCCCCTAAGAAACCAGTCAGTCAGTTTCCCTTTTTGAAAAGTCCATTAATCTTCTTAGTCTACCTTGGAGCAGTGAAGCTGGAGTTATTTATACAACTTTATGTCTCTGGGTCCAGAAGGCACAAATGCCTCTGAAAGCTGCACTGTCCAGATAAGGGGCACTGAAAGTGAGCTTTTCTACATCTGTAACCTAGCAGGATGTCTGCAATTCCTATCAGCCCTGAAATCCTGTTCAGTTCACCAAATTACCACTTGTAAAGGAGAATTCATGTCCAGTTAACGTGAGTATTTATCATAAATGAAATAATGACTGATAAGTCTTGCCTTTGGGTGATACTTCTTTTCTCCACTAGTAATAAGCGATTTTTTTTTTAATTTTAATTTTTTGAGGAAATAAGTTATCCGGCTAGCACTATAAACAGAAAAATGGCAGAGCTAGCAATGTCAAGTAAAGCTACTAGTCGCTATGAGTTAATCAACATTTTACAGTGATGCACACATTTCTGAACAAATTTACCAAACATCAAAATAATCCATCACTGTAATCCCATTTTGCAAAACAACTTTGTCCCTTTGAGATATGATTCTCATGTCATGTTGAACCAGGAAATATACTGTTAAGCCTTTGCGCACATATGCTCATAATTTGCTGAAGTGAGAGGTGCAGGACCAAGCATAGTTGAACGTAGTTGGAGCATGGGACCCTTAGCTGCCCAGTTCTTAGATTTCTTGAGATTCTTATCCATATCTAGAAAGAGCAGATTTAATTGCAGGAGGAGAAGTTTGGATCCATGAATGGTTGGTGAGTCACAGATCCTATTGCAGAACATCTGTGGGCTAAAGAGCCATTGTGAATAACTTGTTTCAGTAGACTTCCCCAATCACAATGCTTGGCAAACTCCATTGAAACAAAATATCTCTTTACTTGCAATGTCAGATAATTCAACTGCAGAATTTCATGCCTTTGAGAGTGGTTTTGCACATCTTTGAAAAGCTGCATTTGAAAAAGTACAGTCTAGGATACCATTTAATGCGGGTGCATTTGTGCATAAATTACGAACTCTCAGAATATCTTTAGTCAGTTTGAAATTTAGCGTATCCAACAAAATCACACATATGGCCCGTGATGATTTTCTCTCACTCTGAAGAATCACACTTACCCAGTGTCCTCAACGTGGATTTCAAGCATGTCTGTGAAGACACAAAATAATGTCAATCATCATCATAAGCCACAACAGCTGTAATTCACTGTCTTCTCCTCTTCCCAATAATAGGAGATGAAATTTGCAGACCAATGGGCATAATTAATGCACCTTGAGCATTTTCTGCATTTTATTTTGCTAGATGTATTAAAAGGTGCTATTAATAATCAGAATTTGAAGAGTGCACTGTGGACCTTGTCAAAATCAAGGTAATGGAAATACTCCACCTGTAGCTATAACTCAGGCATACAGATCATTAGTATTTAATTTACTGCATTTTTTTCTGCTTAAATGTGTTACTGTATTATTATTTTGCAGTCATTAAAAATAATGAGTATTTGATAGTGCTTTTTATGTTCAAAATTTTTTCAGTTTCACAGCAGCCACCAGAGGGATGAAAATACATTTTAGCATCCCTCATTTTGTTGTTTACAGGAGCAGAAAAGGCCTGTGGCCAGACAAAGCTCCCCCACAACACAATGCAGTGTCGGGCTGCAGCAACATAGAGTAGTGCCAGGTGAGTGGGGAAGTTAAATCAACACGGCGCAATGCCATGCAGAGACCCCAGCTCGTGCTCCAAAAGCAGTGTGTAAGGGCATGTTTGTACTAATGATTTTTTTTCAGGCAGCTTCAGTTTATGGTAGTACAGGCTAACACATCCTGCTCAGTCATTCCTGCTATAGTGTGGAAACTTTTGGAAGAGGCTCAAAGTGAAAAAACAGAGGTGAATAAGTCTATCAAGGAATATAAAGCCTCTTTGTGGTGATGTCCATTCATGGTCTTATCAGACTGAATCCAGGGTACAGTCCATATTAATATTTAAAACACAAAAGCCTGTGGTAGTTCAGGCTTCTTTGGTTTGTTGGCTTGGGGTTTTTTTGAGGGAGGGAGGGAGGTGTTGGGTTTTGTTTGGTTGGTTGGGTTTTTTTTTTTCTTTTTTTCCTTGTAATTGTTGGAGAAAAATAGAAATTCTTAGATTGCAATCTATTAGGTCCTTTTTAGATGTGTTCATTATGATGAGATGATTCATCAGAATAATTCCACTATAATGTTTTAAGGTAATCAGAAAGACCATTTCAAGAGCTATCAATCTAGCTGAAAATATGGTAACTACTGAGCAGCTTTATCTGAGAGAATTAGCAAATAAAGCCAGTAGAGAGGGCAAAGTTGACAACATTCAACAAGAAAATATATATTGAGGAATGGCTTTGGATGGTAAGCAGCAGAAATCCTTAAGTAATGTACTCTCATTTATTCGGAGGTCATGTTTCATCAGAGACTAATTTTAATAAGAAATCATTATTATTTAGATTTGCTTGGAAATTAGGGGAATTAGGTGCTCACTCACTCTTATACCACATTTCTGTGAAAAAAGATATTCATAAACCTGAAGTATGACTTCAGAAGAATACCCGCCTTTTTACCTTCCTGCTTTTTAATCACCTTGAAAAAGAGCAAAGATTTTTTTTTTAACATCTAAAAAATATAGCTTTTTTTTTTTATGTGCACTGACCTTTTAAGAGTGTGCACATGGTAAAAATTAATTTAACCTCCAGAATATAAAATATTGTCTTGGAATTATGAATGTTCCAGCCTAGAACATTACCATTTTTGTTCTGTGCTCTGGCTTTTTGACTGTTTTCCACACTTCCATGCAATTGTTTCGTGAATTTCATTAAATGTTACACCGCGCACAGGGAACTGTGAGCTGGCAGATGAATATTCATCTGTGAGTTATTTATATTGGTGTGGGGTTAGTGTCTATAATGATTTGAGAACTGCTTACCCACAGAAGCTTTTAGAAAAGACCTTGAATTGTGATTTGTTATCATAGTTCCTGTGCCTGGGTGGATTATGAATTGTGGGGAAATTTTCCATTGAAGAGTGAATATGCTCCAGAAAGGCAGAGACATCTTTTTGTTGCTTTAAAAAAAAAAAAATAAATTCAAAATATTTTCCATCCCATCTATCCTTTTCAAAGCACTCAAAATGCTCCAATTAGGAAACCACAGAGGAGAAGAAATAGTCCAAGGATGGCCTTTCTGGGGCTTCCTCGCTGCTTCCTGGCTGGTTAATTTGGTTACCTGTCATGTCTCTGGTGGTGAACGTAGGATCAGCACGAGCAAAAGCCCTTCCCACCCTCTCCTGTAGCTGTCAGCGGGGCTGAAGCTGCCAAGAGGATTGGCACTTCAGCTTGTGCCAGGGAGCATGCCCCAGTAGAGATGACTCTCACACTGGCTGTTTTCAGTGTGTTCAAATGCAGCTCTGCTCTGATCCAGGGGATTGAACAACCCGTGGATGGTGAAGGCTTGTGGGGGACATCGCAAAAGCTATATGGCAAGAGCAAAGGGTGCCAGATTAGAGGACGCATTGGTGGGAGAGGGTTGGATGTAGGATGACTGGTAGGGAAGTGGATCGAAGATATGGGGAACGATTTCTCATTTACAGTGACTGCCTGCGATTCAGTACATTTCATATTGTAAAATGCAGGAGGAAGAGGTGGGAAAAAAAGTATTTGATAGTAACTTCTGTATTTTGAATTTGCCCTCTTGGAAAGCTGGTTTTGCAGAATTAAAAGTAAGCAAATGGCACCATGTTGTCAGCAGATGTCAGAAGCTCCACAGAGCTTTTCATTGCAAAGCAGTCTGCACAGAGGGCCATTATCACTGCAATTACAGAAAGCCCTCAAAAAAAACCCAAAAAACCAAACCCAAACAACTATTAGCCTGATGGGAGCTGAATATGCATGCAGCCTACACTTTCAAATTGTGTTTAGGTCCTATTCTATTTGGGCTATAGGGGAAGTGGGTTTTCTTTCCTCTCACTAGACATAAGGTTATAAAAGACTTTCAAAGGTGGGAAAGCAGAAAAACAGACTGTGATCTCTTTCTGGTCCCATATTCAGTCCATCTCCTACATAAAAATGTGGGGTTTTAAGCCACCTTGAAAAGTGTATCAAATGAAGCAATTAACCTATTTTTGTAACCATAAACAAAAGCCATCTTGTGGGAAATCTCTTCTTACCTGAAACTGAACCTTCCTGTCCTCAGCACAGCAAAAGGCAGTTGTCCCCACACAAGGTCTAGACAGGCAAATAGACCAGGGTCTGATTAATCAAGGACATAGTCAAGGCAGGGATTTATGCAGCACAGATGGTGTGTCTTTCTTTAATGCATACAAAATGTTTACCTTAAGTAAGTAAAACTAACCTGCTGAATTTGCCATCAGTAGATATTTTGTAACAGACTTAAAGAAGTTGCTTCTAGATTGCTTTCTTTGGAGACAAACTATGCTGTTTCTTTCAGTAAGAGTTGATTATCTCCTAACATGACAAGTTTGGGAACACACGAGAAGAGGCATTTGTACCGACTCTAGTCCTAAGAAGGGGGTTACCCCTCATATGTTCACTGTTCTTCTTGTTTTTTTCTGGTGTACCACAGAAGTGCTGCAGGAACAGAAACAAATATCTTATGTTCATCTGCTTTGTGTGACAGATATGAGACTTCACTGTAAGATGCACAATGTAAGGATTATCAAATACATGACAAAACAAACATTTCCAGGGACATATTTCAGGCAATTGAGCCAGGTCCTTGTGGCAAAGCCTTCAAGCTATTCCACAATATTGTGCAAAGTAGCAACTAATTTCCTGCCTCCTCTTTAATGACAGGAGCAGATAGCTACCATGCAGCTCTCCATGCTAAGAAGTCTCTCCATATTTTGATTTACGCTACTCCAAGGATCAGATTTCAGTTCAGAAGAAAACTGATTTTAAATCAGAGGCAGAATCTGATAGAGACTGAACATCTTCACCACTACAAGGAATGCTTTGCTTTCCATTCTACCAGGAATTCTTTGGGACTTTCTACCACAAGCAAATAACATAATCTTATAATTCCCAGGAAAGGTTGGACCAGATGATCTTTCCAGGTCGCCTCCAACCTGGGCTGGTCTGTGATTGTGTGATTCTGTGAACATCACAGTTCAATTAATTGCACCACATTTAGTATGCGTTGAACACAAAGTAAAGGTACTTATGTCTTTCTCTGGCTTCAGATTTGTGTGCTAGTCAATTGTAAAATCTATTACTTGGTCCTCAAAGAGAGATGTCATGCCTCAACAGAAACAGTTATCTTTAAGAGAAAGTACTGGGTGAAAACAACATGTTCTTTAGTGCCTCTTAATACCCAGGTTAAAAACTGAAGAAGGCTTCTCTGCTGTATGTTTTTCATGTGTTTAATAGCTTGTTTCTCCAGTTCCTTGCCTCACTATAGAACTGGGTACTGGTGGGAAAAAAAATGCATACAGATTTACTTGTTGACTGAAGTTCCAATCTTCAAAAAGATGGAGTTAGAAGGAAATATTTCACACAGGTTAGTAACAGCAATGACAGCTGCTGAGAGACCCACATGACCCAGCTATGTCATAGCCATGTATCACTTTCCCACCCCTCTATGTGATTTAATTGGAGAGCTGCTCCTGACTTGTTAGTTCCACTGCTAATTCTTTTGATTTCAGAAGATGTCCAGAATAGAAAAAAAATATGTCCTGGTAGGCCTGAGTCACAATGATGAAAAGCTGGTACTGCTGGTAGCCCTGGCATATGTACATACTACAAGAATTGAAAGCAAGCTCTGTAGCTACTCTAATTATCAGAGCTTGCCGGGCAATAAATACCTGATGGCTCTGCCAAAGAGTAACACGAACAAAGCAGAATTTCATCATTAAAGAAGAACATTACTCTGAGTTCAGCATGCCTGCTGTTTAACATAAAATACAACTAAGTGAAGTTTAACAAATGGATAAAATGGAAATATGATGATCAAATTAGCTGATGCCCATGTGGTATGCTGAAGGCTCAGTTTTCATGCGAGGGATCAGAAAGAAATTTATTCCCATGCAACTCTGATCCAGGCTTAACCCTGTCCTGCTTGTCTTCATTTTTTTCCCCACCCAGAATGCGATTATTTCTGCTTTTCATCATTATATGATCTGAAATTAAAATGAAAAGCTTTATGGACTTCATAAAGTCCATAATTCCCTGAGTAATCCAGTGGCCTTCTACGATGGAGTGACTTGTTGGTGGATAAGGGAAGAGCAACTGATGTCATCAATCTTGACTCCTGTAAGGCCTTTGACAAGATCCCACACAACATCCTTATTGCTAAATGGGAGAGATATGGGTTTGATGGATGGACTATTTGATGGACAAGGAACTGGCTGGATGGCTGTACGCAGAGAGTTTCAGTCAATGGCTCAGTGTCCAAATGGAGATCAGTAACAAGTGGTCCCCCTCAAGGGACTGGGTCTGGTACTTTTCAATACCATTATTAATGACAGTGCGACTGAGTGCACCCTCAGCATGTGGGTGACACCAAACTGAGTAGTGCAGTTGATACGCTAGAGGGGAAGGGATACCATCCAGAGGGACCTTGACAGGCTGCAGGAGTGGGCCCAAGCAAACCTCATGAAGATCAGCAAGGCCAAGTGGAAGATCATGCACCTGGGTCAGGGCAATCACCAGTATCAGTACAGACTGGGGGATGAATGGATTGAGAGCAGCCCTGAAGAGAAGGGCTTGGGGATACTGGCGATGAAAAATTGCATGAGAGCCAGCCATGTCCATTTGTAGCCCAGAAAGCCAATCGTATCCTGGGCTGCATAGCAAGAAGCATGGGCAGCAGGCTGAGGGAGGGGATTCTCCCCCTCTACTCTGCTCTCAGGAAAACCCACCTGCAGTACTGCCTCCAGCTCTGGGGTCCCCAGTACAAGACGGACATGGACCTATTAGAGTGGAACTAGAGGAGGGCCATGAAAATGACCAGAGGTGTGGAACACCTCTCCTATGAAGAAATGCTGAGATAGTTGGGGTTGTTCAGCCTGGAGAAGAGAAGGATCCAGGGAGACCTTATTGTGGCCTTTCAATCTATAAAAACGGCTCATAAGAAAGATGGAGAAAGACTTTTTACCAGGGTTTGTAAAGCCACGACAAAGGATAATGATTTTAAACTGAAAGAGGGTAGATTTAGACTGGATATAAGGAAGAAATTCTTTTTTTGGTGAGACACTGGAACAGGTTGCCCAGAGAAGTTGTGGCTGCCCCATCATTGGTAGTATTCAAGGTCAGGCTGGACGGGGCTCTGAGCAACCTGATCTAGTTGAAGATGTCCCTGCTCATTGTAGGGAGGTTGGCCTAGATGACTTTTAAAGGTCCCTTCCAACCCAAACCATTCTATGATTCTATGATTAGTAGTCCTACTGTATGTGTAAGCCACATATATGGGTTGTGTTCATAACAAAGATCATATGAATCTGCTTCAGATCGTATGAGCTGAAGCTGTTAGAGTTAGAGATTGCCTATCCAGTTCTAACCAAGGTACAGTCAAAAGTTGTAATTATACATATATGAACTCCCAGGGAACTGCTGAATTAACTGATAATTACCATACATGGTACCATAACCTTGCCTGTAGACATCTTCTGCTATATCTATTAGTACTTTGACATTTTCATACTCATTTCATTTCTGTTTATATCATCAGTTTTAAACACTTTAAAGCTATCTGCAAAACTAGTCTGCAATTTGGGTTTTCAGAGTGAAAGCCTGCATTCTGTTCCCAGAAAATGAGGATTTTACACTAGGAGTTTTCTGCTTAGAATCTTCTATCTCTGCTATGACTGTATTCTCAAATCTCTTATTATCTCCATGAGGCTTTTCTTGCATCAGCAGTCTCTTGGGTTCCTCTTATTTCTCCAGTGAAGATTTTTTTTTAATTATTGTATTTAAAAATGTCATTTAGATGCAAACACCATACTAGCCACTTCACAGAAATCAGCTACAGACTTTCTTCTTAGCAGAGAGTGACTCTTCTTCAGATCAGGGATTTAGCTTGAGGAACTTGAAACCAATCTTTTAGCACACTTGGCATGGTTAGTATTCTTAAAAGAGAAATCAGCAAAAAGAGAAATCAGCAGTTGATTAGATTTACACAGCAATGTGTCTGGACATGTACAAACACAAACTGTGAACCAGTTTTGGAAAAACTCATTGTGGATTCTGAAAGCTAGCTCATACGCCTAAGTCGTCATCTTTATTAAATGATAGTGCATGCTAATAGGTTGCATGCATACATCATTTGATATTTAACTAGATTGCAGGGTTAAAAAAAAATTAAATATTTATAGAACTATACAGAAGAGGAATGTGGACAAACACATTCAGAGAGAATTTTTTTACTGTACAGTTTCTTCAGAGTCTCATTTCTGAATCACAGCTTAATTCCTTTGGATATACCTGAGTTAACCAGTGAAGATGCAATTATGTTGCCCAGCAAATAAGTACCATATGTCCTACTTCCTGAAAAGAACTAAGAATGTCACTTTTTCTATGTGACATTGCAGACCAGGACAGCTGTAATGCATAACACACTTGTACCAGCTACACACATCAGAAAGAGGGGGCAAGCGAGCGGCATAATTTATCAAGTGTGCTATTTTAACTAGGAATTTAGTTTTGTCCCAGTTCCACTCCATAACCATGTTCATAGCTTGAGTAATTTTAGCCTTCCAACTACACTAGCACTGGCCCCTCATTACTTCCCATATGTACCCCTCTCAGCTGTATCTGAACAAGGGTTTGTGGGGTTAATAAGGGGAATCAGAGCAGGGAATTCAACAACTAATACAACTGGGAAGGAGGCACAGAAGGGGCAAAGGACATCAGGAACAGAAAAAAAACAGGATGGACAGTTCATGTGTAAGCTGGATCTGCTGTTGCAAAAAGCATCCATGACCATTTTACATATTCAATTGCGTCAAAATAAACTTATTTTTTAAAAACTCCTAAATTTCTTTGAGAGCTATGTTTTCCGCAATTATTTCAATTATTTCCATGTGTTACCCTCTTTTCATGAGTTAGGGACATATCTGAGGCTTTGTAGTCACAAACATGTGCAATGTACATACAAAATACACCTCCTAGCAAATAGTGGTGTGGAATATATATGAGGTTTGCATAAATGTAAACACTTCATAAAAACTAAAGTAGTGGGGAACCCATTCATTCTGGTCCTTATTCTGACAACCAGAACCTATGTGGTGTTCCCTCCAGTACAAACTAAGCCTAAGAAATTATAACTTCTCTAAATAAGTAGAAGCATCTGACACTTGGTTGAACTGGCCTGGCTGCTCTTATTGGTGCATTAACTGGGCAAAGTAAATAGCTTCATTGAGAGATGCAAAAACTCCAACACCTGGGTAACGCTAAGTCCAGAAACTGAGAATTCAGAAAACCTTCTGACATATGACTCTTTTACACTCTATTTGTATAGCTAAAACGTAACAAACCTAAATAAGAATCAGATTGCAAAGCTTTCAAATAACATTTTGTCTTAAAAATACTTAAAGACCTAAAGATGTTGCATGAAAACTTGTATTTGTATCTGTCAGGAATACATGAAATTTATGAGCAATTAAACACAAAGGAATGCCTTTCCAGCTTAGACTGGAAGTAGAAGATGACACAGGACTGAAATGTTCAGAACTAGAACTTTATACAGATATTTTTAAAATATAACATGCCACAAATCTAGGCTCAGTAAACAGGGTACAGCTCTACCCTTACCTCACCAGCTGAAAATCCACAAAATGGGACACTTGGTCTGCCAGTTTCCATCTCCTATTACCAAACAAAGTTCAAAGTCCTCTGGTCTGGTTCTTACACAGCCTTCTCCAAAATCTTTTACCTCTGACAAGTGGTCTGCAGCCATCTCATCTTCCCCGTGAAATAATTTATTGTCTTACAGTTATTTACAATCTGTTGCTAGGGCATGAAAAATGGTACTTGCAGCTGACAAACTCCAGGAACAGCTGGAATCCATAAGTGATTTCATGTTAAGTACTGTTTACTCTCACAACCAACTCAAATGTGTACATGCAGTTATGTTTTGCAGTGCTTAAAATGTGAGCATGAATTGTGGGAATGTACACAAGGCCCCAGCTGGTATTCATATGAAAAGGGAGAAAAGTGAAATAAATGTGCCAAAGAACAAGTTACCTATGTTCCTGCTGCCTCTATCAGATCTGTGTTTGAGAGGCTCAAGATTAAGAAAAGACAGGATGGAGAGCTGGTATATAAGTTGCAAAATATATACATGGGTGAATTCTGATTGTAGAGTCCACTGAACGCAACACAGCCCTAAGATAGTAAAGCAGCCTTTTAAAGAGTGCTATGGAGGAGCCAGTGGTCAGTGGTTCATGAGGACACCAACAAGGCATGTAGCAGTGGGAGAGAGGGTTCTGATGGCAATTGTAGACTTTTGGCTAGAGGCTTTGGATCAGAGCTTCTTGGACAGTGGTCTCCGAAATATCTCTAGTTCTAAGCACAGGGATATACAGACAGGCAGGCAGAAAGACAGAATCCACTCACATAAAGTGAAAGTTCTTCAAGAAATTTGGAATCTGAAGGAAAAAGTGTTGTCTGGCACTTTTTTTTTTTTTTTAAAAAATTTTAAAACTGAACATCAGTAAGGAAAAAAAAAGGAAAAAAAAAGAAAAAAAAAATCTGACATCATTTATTCCTTAAGAGGATTCTTAGAAAAAAGGATATAACAGTGGCAAACAGAATTTAGGCAAGAGGGGAAGTAAATGCTAAACATATAAAATTCAGTTCAATGGGAAAATAAAAATAATCAGGTAGATTTATATCTGTAAATATCTGTACTGATACTTTTACATGAATTTACTTTTTATATAATACTTCTATGTAACTATGCTTTTACAAAATTCTGGAAGATAAAAGACCCAGTTTTGAATAATACATATTTATGATAAATAATATATATTTATAAGACATAAATATATATTTAATGTGCTGGTTGGAAACTTGATAGAAAGAAAATAATGACCATACTGTCTATTATTATAGTCCAATTACTTAGGAATGAGAGAGTATATTGCACGTGCGAAAGGGAGGGAGGTTTATGTAAAAAAAATTAGAGTGAAGTAAGCCATCTCTGTCACATTATGTCACATAATCTTCATAGATTGAAATTCCTGGTTGAATTAGAAATAAAGTAATAGCAGAGTTATGCATAGGCCAAATTATAAAAGGAGGACTATGCTCTGAAAATGATGAAAAACATTACAAAAATTATGAAGAAAACAAAAAATAGCATAAATCTTCTGTTAAACCTCCAAAATCAAAGTGAACATGTGGAACATGGCATATAAGCTACACTTTAAAACACCTTTGATAACTATTTGTTGAATTACTTAGTGCATTCACAAAAGAACAACTGACTTTTACATCAATAGCATCCCGATTCAGGACAGAAGACTGAAGTGGCAATAATGTATTCAGCAAGTTCATAGTTGAGTAATGGGAGCCATACAGCAGTAGAAATCTTGACATCCTTGTGGAGGATACACCTTCTTTAAAAGGGGAATCTGTACACACAGGATGAAGAAAGTTAGAACAAAATAAAAAGAGCTGCTGACAGGGTAAAATGCTTCCAAGCAAAGATTGGTTAAAATTGTCTTATTAGATGCTTCACTTTAAAAATATACCACTAATCAGAAGGAATGAAGCAAAGTGTATGAGGAACACACACACACACACACACACAAAAACAGCCATCATGGCTAAACAGCAAAGAAAATAAGTATTAGAAACAAAAAGTCATCCTTTCAAAAAGGGAGGCTTTGTAAAACAAAAGCACAGAATAGGATAAAATGTCAGGTTAAATATAAAACTGCTATGAGATAAGCTAGAATAGAAGAAAAAAAAAGGAAAAATATTTTAATGAGAAACTTGCTACAGGCATGAAAACTAATAACAAAAATTTTCAAATACATCAGAAGAAGGAAACCTGTTAGAGATTTCACATGGCTGATAGATGATAACTGTAAAAGAAGCATTCAAGGAGGATAAGGAAAACAGCTAAATCAAATTTATTTTATATGCTGTTCACTAAAAAGGGGTTAGACAGTCTCCTAAACAATTTCATACATATTCTTCATAGGATGAGCTGAAGAACTGTCTAGAATAGAATAGAATAGAATAATTTCAGTTGAAAAGGACCTACAATGATCATTTAGTCCAACTGCCTGACCACTTTAGGGCTGACCAAAAGTTAAAGCATCGTGTTAAGGGCATTGTCCAAATGCCTCAAACACTGACAAGCTTGGGGCATCGACCACCTCTCTAGGAAGCCTGTTCCAGTGTTTGACCACCATCTTGGTAAAGAAATGCTTCCTAATGTCCAGTCTGAACCTCCCCTGATGCAGTTTTGAACCATTCCCAAGCATCCTATCCCTGGATACCAGGGGGAAGAGATCAGCACCTCCCTCTCCACTTCCCTTTTTTGGAGATTTTGGAAGAAATGAGTACAAGGAAGAATAACAATTTTCCAGGATTGGATGGCATTCATCCAAAAATCCTGAAGAGACACAAATATAAAACTGATCAACTGCCACCTGTGGTGTGCAATTTGCTCCTTGAATCTGCATCTGTATCTTAGGAAAGCAAAGAAGTAATCCAGTGTTTATGAAACCAGCCTTATTTTTAAGAAGGGCTGTACAATTCTGCATAGTCTATTTGGAAAGAATTTTTATATAGTGAAGAGTATACAAGATGTACCAAACATTATCTTTAATTTGAATAAAAGAAAGAATCTGGTTTAATCTCTACAGTTCACAATTTGAGTTTTCAAAACTGTCAGTGGTTAAATTCAATACTATCATAAATGGAATGACGGACCAAAAATTGTCTTGGGAAGTAGCAATGGCCATGCAAGCTCAAAGCACCTGTCCATCAATGAAAGAATATAATAGCTCCCTAGCAACAGGTATTGCTTGGTAAAAAAAGGAGGTACAAAAAAAGAAATCCACTTATTTCCCATCTTCTCTAAGTTCAAATTTTTTTAATGCTCTGAAATACAAAACTTTATCCCTCTCTTTAAACTGCAAAGTTACCAGAAGTCAAAATTTCATGTACTGGGCAAAGAAGAATCTTTTGCCTTTCAGTACAGTACTCCAAGCAAATGGATGTTGGGAAGATGAAGTATGGAAAATGAAGTCTGTACTCTTATATTTTTTACCTAAATTGGGGGATTTAAAACTAGTTAGTAACCATAATGTGAAAGAATAAACTCTTGAGTTATTAGCACTAGAGCAGACAGAACTATGAAAGAGGAAAGGAAGGGACTTTTAAATTCATGCTATAACCATCACCTTAACAATTTTTCAGAAGTGAGTTGAAGAACAGCTGCCATAAAATGATGCCATAGACTTTTCCTCTTCTACTTGGCCTAAGGAATATCACAGAGATCAAAGGAAGAGAAATATGTAACACGGACATTATATATAAGTAACAGTTTGAAGAAGATTATTCAAGGAAAACTTATATACAGAGACTTATATTTGTATATGTATAGATACATAAATAAATATATAAATATAGTTTTATATATAGTTATATCAAATATATGAATATATGCATATATTTCTAGAGAGGGGTCCTAATAAATCCCCACAATGTATCTGAAGAAAGCCGGTAATTTTTATGGATAACTCCAGAATATGCATTATTCTTATCAGCCATTAAACAAAAAGCAAACCAATGAACAAAACTGTCAGTAGTTTAAATTAATCTGCATGTGAAAAACATATATTAGGTTGTATCTTCTGTGCTGAGGATAGTTCCTTAATATGAAAATCATGACTATGATAAATGGCATTTTTTTTTTTTTTAAT
Organism: Haliaeetus leucocephalus; assembly: GCF_000737465.1. NCBI lineage: Eukaryota > Metazoa > Chordata > Aves > Accipitriformes > Accipitridae > Haliaeetus > Haliaeetus leucocephalus. The sequence goes on along the minus strand of NW_010973187.1, from coordinate 10,675,991 downwards.
TAAAAAACCCCCAACACCCTGTGCATTGAAAGTTATAAATGGCAAATAAAATTTTGGGTTACTTTATTGTCTATACTCCATTCCAAAATTTTCAAAAATATCTTGGAAGTTGCTGCTCCAAAGAAGGAGGCTTCATTGTGATCAATGCCCTGACAGTCTTTTTGTTTTTTTAAATCTGCTGTCAAATACCAAAAGGAAGAAAGAACCCTAGAAGCTTGGTAACTAACTAGTGAAATGGAGTTGCTACTTTTGCTCAGAATTAAGAAGGAAGGTAGGATATCTATTCCAAACTCTGGTTGGATACTATGGATATGCAGTGATCCATAGTGTGCAGCTGCCGAGGCACAGCTATTTGGAGTCATTACTAATGCTAAGATCCATGTGCAAGGATGTGATTAGATATGAAGACCGTAGTTCCCCTAAATGAATGAAAAACTCTTCCACTCCATGTGGAAATCCCTGCCTTGTGGATGAGAAACAGTGGCATGCGTGTTCTGCAGATCAGCTGACCTCCCTCTGATTATCTCTCAAAGAACCCCTGGATCATGGAAAGATGCTACCTTTACCATGCTTCTTCCTCCTTTACTTCTTTAGATTTACCATTCATAGGGATGAGTATCTGAACTTCAGGCCTAGAAGTGGTCCAAATTCAAGTATCCAAATGCAGGTACTCTTGTGGGAAGACAAAAAGTTAAACCCATCCATTTCAGAGAGAAAAGAAAAGAAAAAAAAAGTTGAAAGAAAGTATAGTCTGCCTGAGGCATAGAGATATATATTTTTGGTGTATAATGCTGTGTTCAGGGCTCATGTCCTAGCAGATCTTTGGGTCAAAGAATTAACATCAATTCCTTTTCAAACCCACTAGTCACACTGGGACCAAGCATAAATTTTCATTGCCATCTCTCTCAGCAGTTACAAAGGAATCCATCCGAGCCTGAGTTCCTGAAAACACCACACTCCTTGTCAGATTGACAGACCCTATTCCCTCCTTACAAACTGCAGGGAGGCATACTTAATCCTTGAATTGGAAATCACTGCACCACTGATCATAGTAATAAACTTATTTCTCAGTTCACTTACTTCTGTGCCTGGCTGAGCTTAACTGGGCTGGAGGATTTTTGCCAAAGTCTTTGAAGCTTCTCTATCCAGGTCAAGGTAAAAAAAAAAAAAAAATAAAAATAATAAAAAAAGACATGTTAAGAAGCTGTGCTGACATTCCTTATTATACTAATGAGCAGTTTGGTCCCTTTTGCTATGAGTTAGTCATTTCCCCAGGTGAGTGATGAAGAATAAGAGCAGCCTGTCATCCCAGGTAGGCAGTAAAATAGGGGAAGTTATTCTATGCTTTACAGATGCCTTATCTGACCCTTGAACAAGGCCTACTTGCCAACTAGTCAGCTCTCCAGTGTTGGGGGCATTTTCTTATAATCATAAAAATGGAATAGATGGCGACTTCTTGACCAATGTAACAATGCATCTACCTGTGGGGGAAGTTCTTGGGCTGCTCTCTTCTCCATTTCTCACTTGCTACTCAAGGTGTACTTCTGTTCAGTTGGTCTCCGGCTCCCTTTGCTCTAACTCTTTGCACATGTGATTTACTGAGCCTGGCCATCTCACTGAAAGCTGTGACAGGGCCTTTGTAGGACTTGGTTCTCTTGACAAAGAGACTAGGACTTAGCTACCACAATGTAATGCATGACCTGCAGTTCTGGTACTCTGAGCATCCACGGTTCCCACCTAGGATCTGTACCTGGTTTTAGTTGAAAGGCATTGCATGAGACTGGCATGTGCCCCTACCACATACAGATATTGCCATGGCACACATGCAGACCTGTGAACTAAAATGTGTATAGTCTGTTACAGGCTGATATAGTTTGCTCTTCACGTACCTATATGTAAACTAACTAAATTAAAAAAAAAAAGAAAAAAAGAAAAAAGAGAAGATGTCTGTACTTTGGCTCTTTTGTGCCTTGAGAAATACGGTGAAAAGAATCATTTAGCATTTATTATGCACTCAGAGGCCAGAACATCAAAGAAATGAAACATTCTCTTGTTGGAGGTGTGTTCAAATAGTACACAATTTAAGGCATCAAGAACAACCGGTACAAGCATAAAGCAAAACATTGAATAATCTATTATTGTTCATTTGGTGCCCTGAATAAGGCAGGAATCCTATTGGAAGAGCTATGATTTCCTTTTGTTACAGATTTTAAAGAGTGTATATACATTAAAGGATCACATTAAAGCTACAAATTAATTGTGATGTTTCTTAACTTTGGATTTATGTATTTGTCAGACTTTACTAATTTTTTTTTACTAATATGTTTTATTTGCTTATGTACGATATGTGATCTAGTGCAACTGTCTATCTCTGCAAGGAGTGCCTTTCAGAATAGAATTTAAACCACTGATTCTTCTGATTGATGTGACTGAGTTTTTTTCACTGTGAGTTGTATTGGATTGCTTGTAATAATAATAAAATTAAAAATAATAACAACAACAACAACAGAATATGAATGTTAGCACATAAGCTGTGAGAATCATTCGAAGTATCTGTGGAGAATCTAGATGAACCTAAACTTCTACATAACCATCTGACAGTTAGAGATTTAGTTTCCATAGTTTTCTTCTATAGTCAGTGTAGAGAACAAGTCCTCTCTTGATCTTGGCAAAAAGATTCTCATCCTCAGAATCAAGTTCATGATGGGATAAATAGTTATAACAAAATCATTTCTACAAGTGCTAACTTTTACATACCAATGCTAACTTTTACATTAAAAAGTAGCACAAATGAATACATAAAATATATGATCACTCCTTAATGAGGAAAAGTTCATATCTGCATATGTGTATACTCATGCTACACTGGTCATCATAATCTTCCTTTTGATTTTTGTGGGGGGAAAGGTCATATTTTGTTGGATCAGATTTGGAACAGAAATTCAGCTTTCACCTTCTAAGTCAATGTTGATTCTGGAAATGCTTCAAAGTATTTAAACTGATAACTTCATTTTATCACTTCATAGCAAGACTTCTGATATGTCATTAATACTTTCAAGATACAGAGGAAAAGTCAAAGTCACTCTTTCTTTCAAAAAAAAACCTTAATGAAAATCTTAAATATATACTTAGGGGTTTTTCAGCTGTTCCTGATAATTTGGGGACATTTTCCAGAAGGCGTCACTTTATCTCAGGCATACTCTATGACCTCTGGGCATTAGCTAATAAGTCAGCATAGGGGAGGAAAAGATAGATAGAAACTAAAGAGGATTTAAAATACTCCTTTTTATGCAGTTATTTGCTACCTTTAACAAATTGTATAGCACAGTGGGACCTCAGTCCTAATTTCAGGTCCCTGTTATCTCCAATACAGATGTTCAGTGTGTAACTTTAAAAGATTTTCCTATTACTATTTTTTTTTTCTTATTTTTTTCTTGCAGATTTGAACAGCATGTGGAAGGGGCCAGAGTGTCAGGGAGCAGCAAGGGATGGGGACGTGCTACCTTTGCCAGCAGGGCAGTGTCCTCACCGACCAAGGCCAGTCCCACTGCCCCTGAGTGAGGTGAGGAGTGCAGGCTGGGCATGGCAGCAGGGCTCAGCCCAGAGTCCAGATGATGAGACAAGTCCACAGGCTGGCTGGGAAGTCAAGTCTGTGGACCAGGGTCAAGCTTAGCAAGTCCAAGGCATGTTTGCAGTGTCGCTCAGCCAAGGACTAGGCAAGGGTCTGAATTTATGTTCAGCTCCTGAGCAAAGGGCAAAAGAACCTCTTTCTTAAACAAGTCAGCAAGGTTACGTGGCTGCAGCATATCAGAGCCAATCTCCAACACCAGCAAACTTGTGGCGGGGGACAGGGTGCAGAGATGGTCACTGCACTCAGGTCCCTGACACAGACTTTGCTATACACGTCACTGGCTTTAATGTGATAGTGTGTCACGATCTGTTATGCCTGGCACAGCCACAAGCCTGCCAAGTAGTTGTGCACACCATGTGAGCACAGAACAGCCCTGCAGCTGGGCAGGGTGAGAACCTGATTTTTGTCTCCTGGCTGTAACCATTTTTCTCACTCCAGCTGTGTTCGGGTGGTGAGTCATCCTCAGTGCTAAAGGTGTAAGAAGCACACACAGGAACATAAGGAACAGACATGACACAGCTGAATTGTCAAAACTTCCGTTGGTCTCTGGGATTTTTGTGAAGCAAGAATCACAAGTCTCATATTTAATGCATGAAGTGAAATAGCTTTGAATTCCTTCTTCGCAAAAGCCTTACAATAAACATGTGACATACTGAAGAATCGTGCTCTACAATGAGGACCTATAAAAAGTTCCTACATCCATATAACATGTGTGGAGTCGGTAGGGCTGTAAGGTAGGGCTAAGAGGAAAATTTGGCAACTCTCTATATTGGCAAGGAGCCCTTGGAGCACCTGGTTCTGTACCTGCTGCACTTGGCAGTGGGCAGCAGTGTCCTGACTACACACACTTCAGAGGCTCACTGGAAGTGAACAGATTTAGGCTGCTAAGTAATTTTGGTACTTCTAAGACAGTTTTTTAATAAAAAACATCTTTTGGAAACAAACAAACATAAACCACCACATCATTCCTGATGGTTAGTATTTGATATGCGTAACTACCTTTTCTTGTTCTATGGCACTTGAAAAGTTTAAGGGGAGTATTTGTTTGAAAGAATAGTTATGTGCTGCTGATATCATGACACAAATGAGGATTGAACCAAACCAGATGCCCAAAACGCCTAGCACGGTCTGGTATTGTTGGAATATTTATGCACAGTCTTCTATTTATACTACTCTAGAGGCCCATACGTAATGTTAAGGCTAGCAGAAAAAAGTACTCTTCTGCCTACGTTTTAAAATGTCTAAGCAATTTAACAATAGTGTTTCCTTTCAAAAGAGGTCTTGGTTCTCAATCCAGTCTTGGTGAAAATCAATGAGTGCAGTTTTCTGTGACAGGAAACCACTTGTGTTATGGGAACATCCATGTTTAGTGCATTGTATTTTAAGCAGCAGTACCTACCCATCACAGGGACTCTCGAAAGTCTAAAGAATAATGATCTTTCTTGCTTTATCAACAGCCACAAAAAGACTAAGTTACTAAAAAGTAACTTGAAAGCTGTGATGCAACATTTTGTCACAGGTAATAACGCTATGGGAAGGGCTTGGTTATGCATTTGATTTTGCTAAAAACTTTTATCCTTCCATGGTTGCTTTCTTCTGCCCTGAAAGTCTGATAAACTTTTAAAAAATAACCTCTTTTCATGCACTCATACTGCTTACACTTCAGCTTGTTAAATTTTTTTAAATGCTCTTAATTATATTATGACAGAGTATTTTTGTGTCTGAGCTGTTGGGACAATGACATGTGTGTAAGTGTGAATTGTTGTATTTTTGGTTCTAGAAAAGGAGGACATTTTTAACTGATGACATGTTCCATCCTACTTTGTTCCTACATACATCTGGAAACATATAGTTGTTCATGAATTCTTCCAATACTGAGAAAATACCAAGATGGTGCAGCATTCTTGTAGGTCTGCTGGTGGTTGTAGTCCTTGCAGTCCCTGATTTTGGGACTGGGGAGTATGACAAAGAGGAGAGATTTGGCTTGGGCAGACCTGGATTATTTGTGCTTCCAGTTTATTGAGTCGCACCTTGTGAGGTCAAGTATAATTTGAACAGAATCATAACTGCTTGGATGTATTTTAGCAGCTGGTCTGGTCTGAGGACACACACAGGGCAGAAATAACCATTCCTTTTAAGAGGTTAGAGGAGCTGCTTGGTTTTCAGCTAACTAACCACTACTAAGATTCTATTTCAGTCTAGCACCAAGAACACAATCCTTTGTAGCAGCAGCATGCTCTAGTTTCAGGAGGCAATGCCAGAGCATTTTAATACTGCAAATAGGACTGTAGGGGGAGAGAGCTATAAGCCATTTCTTCTATTCTCTGCTATTACACTGCATTCATCATCATATCATCTCAATTTTTGTTTGCTTTCCTTTGCAGGTTTTGTGAGCTACTCAGGTTATTTTACTGCTCTGATTTAATTGATTTCCTCCTTTCTGTTTTCTGTGCTAGCCAGTCAATCATTAACTCTGTGTAGAGAAGTACTAACAATTATAAACACAACAAAAATAATGAGAATTCTATCACGTGACTACTGTGAACAATAAACAGATGATAGTTTTAATAGTCTTCAGGAAACAAGGCATCCGGGAATCCTGAGCAAAGAAGTGGTGATGGTAAAAAGGAAGTCCTTCCAGAAATTTTATCAAAAGCACAGCAACAACACAAATACCTTTTACTACACTAAAAAAGCAAATTTTAAAATTAAAATTATATAGCAGTCTATAGAATGTTACAGCATATTTTATTTGGTTTCTTAGGCTATAGATCCAATAAGACACCAGACTTTCGTGGTTCTGCATTAAGGTGTGAGAGTGTGTCCTAAGCTATAGTCCCCTGGTTTGAAAGACCCCTCAGACGTGCCAGGCAATTTCTTCTTCTATACTTTTCCACACCTGCCCTCTACTCAGGCTTCACAGCTGGAAACCTTCTCCTGGGACTACAGACTACAGGCTATAGCTATAAAACCAAGTTACTATGATGATCTAGATTTACCTATTGCATAATCAAAACGGCAGCAAGCCCCTTTGTAGATATACCTCTGTGGCTGTTTCAGTGATTGTAAAAGATAAAACAAATATAGTTGTTGATACTAGCTGTGATTTTGCTGGTAGCCAAGCAAAGGAAATCTTAATGATTGAAGCTGTTACCCCTTATCAGCTGAAACGCCACAGCTGACTCAGTGCTTGCTCCTGATTCCTTCTAGTTGTGGGGCAAAACAAGTTAGTTTATGCAGCTGTCAGAAAGTCTAAACACATCCTGCTTCATAAATAAGAGCTAAAAGGATGTACAAAAAGCCAGAAAGGCAGCACAGCTATGAAGAGATAAGTTGCTAAGCTGCTGTAAGTCACGCTCAGTCACATAACCATAGCCTAAGAGGAAACGGTTGGTATGTCCCCTCTTCACAACATTGCCATTGCTGGCTTTCAAGAGCAGTATGAAGTATAATGCATAATTTCTTATTGCTTATGCTGCTCATCGGATTGTCATGGGACATTTCAGGCTATTTTTGGCTTCCTTCTACCCATCACATTGTCAAGACAATGGGAAGACAATGTGCTTTTCTGTTCTCATTCTCATTGTTATAATGCAATGAATTAATATTGTGCCATTCTCTGTTCTCATTATGATCCTTCTTAGTGAAACAGTATAATAGGAAAATATACCAGTCAGTAAAACCTTCTGTGACTACTCAGCATTGTGATAAAACGTGCTGCAGTACAAGAAGTAACGTGTATGTGCTCATTTTGAGGAAATGGAAGATGGGAAGAAGAGGATGGAGAACAAATTCATCCTTTCTGGTAACTGAAGTTCATAACCCTCTGGAAGCTTCTCTGCTTTTCCTAGTCATAAGACACGTGACAGTGCAGGACACAATCTGTATTGATCCCCAGGGGATGTTTTTCCCCTTTGTAGCAAAACAACCCGTTAGGTAAACAGAGCTTTGTTGCCCATAGCAACAGAAAATTGCATTCTAGTAGGATAACAATGTACTTTAGTTTTGCTTATTTCTTTCAAGTTAAAAATAAAGATCAGCAGGAAAACAGAAGTACAATTACAATTATGCCTTGCTTAATAAAGACTGGACAAATACAAGGAGAAAGAACAAGATTCATCAACAGAATGCTGAAAAATATAGTATAATTTTGTAGTATTTACCTGCTGCTTACTTTATTTACAGCAGTGATAGCCTGACATTCAGTTATTCCCACCACTGCCAGACAGCTTGCCACAAAGAAGCTGACATTGTTCATATTACGTTTTCAGACATTGCCTGACTTAGCTTACATGAAAGTATATTCCAGACAATTCCTTATCCACCAAGCGGTTCATCTGTCAAATCCATGTCTCTTCAATTTAGAGACAAGGTTGTTGTGTGGGACAGTGTCAAGTGCTTTGCACAAGTCCAGGTAGAAGATGTCCATTGCTCTTCTCTTATCCACCAGCACTGTAAGCCCACCGTAGAAGGCCAGCAAAATTTTCAAGCACGATTTGCCCTTAGTGAAGCCGTGTTGGCTGTCACCAATCATCTCCTTATTTTCTATGTGCCTTAGTATAGTTTCCCCGAGGATCTGCTCCATGATCTTGCTGGGCACAGAGGTGTGACTGACTGGCCTGCAGTTCCCCGTGTCTTCTTTTTTTCCCTTTTAAAAATGGGGGTTATGTTTCCCCTTTTCCAGTCTGTGGGAACTTCACCAGACTGTCATGACTTCTCAATATGATGGACAGTGGCTTAGCAACTTCATCCACCGGTTCCCTCAGGACATGCGGGTGCATCTCATCAGGTCCTATGGACTTGTACACCTTCAGGTTCCTTAGATGATCTTGAACAGGATCTTCTCCTATGGTGGGTGGTTCTTCATTCTCCCAGTCCCTGCGTTTGCCTTCCAAGACTTGGGCAGGGTGGCTGGAGCACTTGCCCGTGAAGACTGAGGCAAAAAAGTCGTTGAGTACCTCACCCTTCTCCATGTTCTTGGTAACCAGGTCTCCTGCTTCCTTCTGGAGAGACCCCACATTTTCCCTAGTCTTCCTTTTATCACTAACATTCATATAGAAGCTTTTCTTGTTGCCCTTGATGTCCCTGGACAGATTTAATTCTGTCAGGGCTTTGGCTTTCCTAACTTGATCCCTGGCTGCTTGGACAATTTCTCTGTGTTCCTCCCAGGCTACCTGTCCTTGCTTCCACCCTCTGTAGGCTTCCTTTTGTGTTTGAGTTTGTCCAGGAGCTCCTTGTTCATCCATGCAGGTCTCCTGGTGTTTTTGCCTGACTTCCTCTTTGTTGGGATGCATCGCTCCTGAGCTTGGAGGAGGTAATCCTTGAATATTAACCAGCTTTCTTGGGCCTCTTTTCTCTCCAGGGCTTTATCCCATGGTTTTATCTTATGTATCCCGGGGATTTATTTTATGTATCCCAGGGATTTATCTTATGTATCAAATGGTTGTCTCTGGACATTTTGCTTCTTTACAAATACATGGTTTATGCACACCTCAAATATTCTTTCAACCTTTTCCAAATCTAGTGTATCTTTTTTAAGAAGGGTGGTCCAGAAATGTGTAACCTCAAAGAGAAAGATGAAAGGTATGGAATGGCTTCCATACCAGGAAGAAGGCATCAGCAGATAAAGCCTCTTCAGGCAGGAAAAGAGCTGAGTGAGGGGTGTGTAATGAAGAACTGCGGAATTGTGAGTGGCATGGAGAAGGGGGGTAGGAAATGATTAGTCACTGTCTCTACTGAGACAGAATCTGGGGGGGAGATCAAATGAAGCTGGTAGGAGCCTACTTCAAAACAAACCACAGGAGGTGATTCATCATGCACCAGGTGAATACCCATGAAAGCTTACACAGGCTCAGGAGCAAACTGGACAAGTTCAGGGAAAATAGATTTGTTGTGTTCTGTGAAATACACATCTGGCCTAGGAAGTTCCTAGAGATGGAAAAAGTTGGAGGATGGGACAGTAGCAGAGGAAATATCACCATCTCGTATCAATTTGTCCTGGGATTGGAGTCTGGAATCCATGTCACCAAACTTACCATGACTGTTCTAATTACTTAAGCTATGGTTAGACTCCAACATGGACTATTTATTAGATTTAAGATGACAATGTGTCTGCAAACTTTTTCCATCAGAAAAGTTTAGTATCTAAAACCTGTCTTCCAAGTTAGTTGGAAATACACCTCTTGCATTTAGGAAAGGGTGGATATAAGATTTGGGGACCTGGTAGATTTAATGAGATGCAAGAGAAGAAAGGGGTGAGGGTCTACATTTTCTAACTTTGCTTTTACTTCCTTTAGAAAAGGCTTTGGAAAACTTGCCTTTTTGTCTTAATGTCTCCTTTTCTTTCTAACTGTCTTTATTCCTTGGCTGTCAGACTTTTTTTTTTTTTTTTTTTCCTCAAGGAAAGATATGGATAGCATTGGTTGAAATATGACTGCAAAGAAAATACTGCACTGAAAGAGAAATTATATGAGATTTTATCTAAAAGAGTGAATTGGGGATACTTTGTAATCGTCTGGGTTTCTTCAGCTTTTATTACAGCTGAGTTACGAGGCTTTACTTTACAGTGGGGAATAAGCCTTGTATTTTAAAAAAAAGCTACAGACATGGTTACATGGATGGTAGGTAGTGACACAAATTGAGATGTATTAATGCTGCTATGGGGAGAAAGTCTCCAATAATTCATAAGTCACGAGGGAATTAGAGGCAGTTTCTCATACTTAGTTTAGCAGTGAGAACAGGCCTGAGAAAGTTTTGGTCTGTTTATAAAAATATAGACAAATAAATTATAGCAAATTAGTTACATAATAATTCTTGATCTGTTTAGTTTGTGAGAAGCTTAGAGACCCTTTAAAACTATACACAGAGATCTGATAAGTGTTGCAAGGACTATCATTTGCCATTTTAAAAATGTAAGCTCATGGAATCAAGTTATTGTTTTAGATTGTAACTTTTTAATATTCTTTTTAAAATGCATATTTATAGCCCATATGACTCTGAAACAGTATGAAAATGTGGGAGTCAAAGACTTTTTTTAGAAAGTGCAAGGCAAATGTAGGTAACCAGTATTTAAATATTTATGTAGTTCAAACAATTCATTATTTTAAGGATAAGCTTATGATTTCCTAGTACTTTACATTATTTGAATGCCTGGTTTTATTTTCCTTGATTGCATATTATAATAAAACTTCCAGAATCACATTTCTAAAATAAACTCAAGTGCTTATTAATTAAAAATGTGCTTTCTGTGAATATTCTGAAATAATAGCTTAAAAATTGATACTTCATTGCAGTATTTGCCAACCAGAAAGCATGTCGATGTGAATGGTGCAGGAGAAGTGGAGAGTGAAATTAACTGGAAACTCATGAGACTGTTTTCAGCTAAGAAATGTGAAAATCATACCTAGTGGAAAAGTAAAACCCTCAAAACCTGCAATTGCCTCTAAACTGACTTTAGGGTTATTTTGGTTATGACCCCCCATGCACTATCAAAAGCATCTGAATAGCTTTTATATCATATAGGTATTAAAAAAGCTGTTCTGAAATAAGAAGATCTGTAATCCTACAATTTCTCCAGTAATTTCCTGGTTTGTGATGGCATGTAATTAACGCAGTCTCTTTCATACATCTTCTTTTATTTCCTAACTTTTTCTTGACTGATCTTGACTGATCTTGTCTGATCTCAACACTCCATCTATAGATCTTGCAACTGCAAAAGCACCAAAATATCTTTTTTTCACATTTTCAAGGGTTTACATTTCTTAGACACCAAAGGTTTGGTCATTGGAGAGCCTGATTTATTCAGATCTGCTTGTGATTCCTTTCATATTAAAAAATGCCATCACCTACAGACTATTTTTGTAGTCAAAGCACTCCTCACATAAAATACAGACTAATCACTCTTCCCAATTCGTAACTGATTTACCCCAGGGAAGTGAGGAAACAGCTCTTTTGAATTAGTGCCGATTAACTCAATCACAGGCAATTTACCTGCCAAGAGTTAGAATCAGGACTGGCACACAGAATTTCTGGTTGCTGGCCTTGTATCTACTGCTGACTGAAACTGTGGGAGTGCTTGTGTTAAACAAAGTTTAGCTAAATAAAAACTGATAGAATAATTTTGTTCCAACCTTCTTCATGTCCACAAATATTCCATATATTCAGTGATATTTTTATTAATGAGTTAGGCAGTACAATTCAGCTATATTCTTTCCTATTTTTCTTAAGTAGAGCATTTCATTTAGTTGGACTTACTTGTGAAAGGCTGCATTCAGCTATGATTAGAATTCAGGAATATCTCTGGTGGCCTAAAATTCTCCCCAAATAAAATCTGAATTTGGTTAGAATATGTCCCTTTCATATTCATTTTCTAAATGATTCTGTTCACCGGCAAGAATTTTTTTATCCATGCAAATAGTAGTGCCAGATCAAAGTCTTTACAGATAAACACTCATGGGTTCTCTGAACATGGCAGAGGCAGGAACTGGTTTGGAGCCACTATGAACAAATGATAAAAAAGGGATTTAACCAGGGCTCAGGAAACACCTGCTGTGATTGTACTGTGATCCTTTAAAAACAGTAATCCTTCCTCTCCACTAAAGACAACTAGTATGGGTCAGTGAAAAAAGTAATAAATTATGGGGTTTTTCCAGGGTGGAAAAAAACATAAAGGTTGAAGTGTGTGTAAGTAGCAGAAAGAGATTCAGCAAAAGAATAAGGATTAGTCCCCAAAAGATTAAATGGTGACAACTGCATATAAAGATCATCACAGTTTAGCTTACAATCTTTCTGAGATGGGTTTTTCTCTCTTGGGTCTCTGTAATAATCATAATTTGTCACCATAGTTATCAATGTGATTTTGACCTAAGTTGATAGCCAGTCTGATTAATAAAGACACAGTACAGCTAATAGTCAAGAATGACCAGGTTTGCAAAACAGAGGCCAGATGCAGAGCTGGAAGTGATTGATTGTAACGCCTGGAAAATGTGAAGGACTGATCATTTAGTATGTAGAGGCAGTCACGTAGAAATCTGGTGAGGCGTGAGTGTACACATTAACCTTGGTGGTGGGCTAGAACACTGTATTTCAAACAGGGTTTTGTATCACTCAGATGACTGAGCACAAACACAAGCAATGCCTGTTGTACTCAAATGCATTTTCACACAGCTTTGGGGCTTCATATTTTACAGTGTTGTAATGCACTCCTGGGTTAACTGGATTTTTTGGTATAAGGTATAGATGCTCTTGAATTTTAAAGTGAAAAACATCACCGGATGAACTGACACAGATTAGCCTTGATCACCATAGTATAAATGTAATTGTTATAACACTGACAATTAAATAATCATACAATGATTAAATATCATATTATGAGGATTTATAATTTCAACTATTCAGTCCAATCTGCTCTTTGAAACCAGTAACTTGAAATCAAGTCTCATGAAGCTGGTGGATCTTCTTTCACTAATTTCAGCAAACCTTGACACAGACCCAAGGGTATTACTGTGACCGTCACCTCCATTGGTACATGAGTTACGGTTGAGACTTTCAAACATAGGTGAGATATTAGGGTCCAGTATATGTTGTTTAGTCTAACTCTATGTGCACAGGATTATGGTAGATTTTCCTTCAAGCAGATACACAAACAGTTCATAACATGCCCAGATAAACCCACTGCAGGCACATACTACATAATTTTGTAAATTATCTACCTTTCTTCTGACAGTAGGAGGCCAATCCCAAGTTTCAAACTGTTAAATAATTCATATTAACTTCATTGTCTGCCTATCTAGAATTTGAAGCAGAGTCCCCTATTTAATTCTTCAGGTGACTGTGACTGCACAACTCTATTCAGTATTACTTGATTAGTTAAAATGTAAAAGAGCAATACCAAACACACAAGAGTCATAAAATGAATCACAGAGAAAACATTATGAGCTACTGCCCATTTGAAATAGCTGTGTTTCCAGGTTCTCCTATTAATTATCATTTAACCTACTTTTATTTCTTTACACTAGAGCTAGATGTGAGATTTTCTTTTTCTTTTATGGCTTTTTTGACCTGCATTTTGTATATTTACACATGAAAGCCATTTAAGAAGAAATATGTGTTTATGTCCTCAATATATAATTTTTTTAATAGAAGGGAAAAAATTCTTCTTGCACAGCTTAACCTCCAGAAACAGTTTTAAGACTTTAAAATGAAAAGACAGATTTTTTTTTTTTTTTTGTCAAATACAGTAAAGGTACAATTTTCACTTGATATATTTAATCTGCTGTTTATTCTGCCAACAACTTTCTTCATCAAGATAGGCTAAGCTTTATACTAAAATCTAATAAACTTCTCCTAATCTTGTATCTTTATCACATGTCCATTTGACAGCTCTCGGCAGTTCAGTTTGTCAAAGGTGAAGACCCTTAGTTTTCCTCCAAAATTGTATATTCCTGGCAAACCTAGGAGTTACACTGTTCCCTGCAAAAGAAAACAAATCATCTAAGTGGTTTGTACTCCTGCAGAACAAGAATTAATAATTTAATTGGGCCAAAATGCCTGCCAGTTTGGCAGCCAGCAGACTTATGGTCATAGCACAAAGCAAGTTATATACTAGCTTTAGTTGATAGTTAAACTTTCTCCTCTCCTCTCCTCTCCTCTCTTCTCCTCTCAAGTTCCTCTCTCTCAACATCAAATCTTGATATGTTAAACTACGTGAAAAGGGGATAACGGCACATGACATGGTAGAGACTAGGGCATGTGCCTTCCAATGCGCTCAGCTGCCCAAAGGATCTCAAAAGCCACACTCCTCCTTCCCAGTTGCCAACCAGCTTCCTCCCCAGGAGCAACCTCATATGGCAGATAGAACTGCTTAGCAGAGCACAGATCTGGTTGTAGCTGTGGTGTGGGGTCACAGACTGCACTGGCTTTGGCTGGGATAGAGTTAATTTTCTTCATAGTAACTAGTATGGGGCTATGTTTTGGATTTGTGCTATAGTGTTGATAACACAGGGATGTCTTCATTACTGCTGAGCAGTGCTTACTCAGCATCAAAGCCTTTTCTGCTCCTCAGACTGCCCCACCAGTGAGTAGGCTGGGGGGGCACAAGAAGTTGCGAGGGGACACAGCCGGGACAGGTGACCCCAACTGACCAAAGGGATTTTCCATACTATATGACATCATGTTCAGCAATGAAACTGCAGGGGAGTTTGGCAGGGGGGCCACTGCTCAGGGACTGGCTGGGCATCGGTCCGTTGGTGGTGAGCAATTGTTTTCATTTGCATCATTTGTTCTTCTTTTCCCCCCTTTAAAAAAAAAAAAAAATCTTTTTAATTATTAAACTGTTTTTATCTCAACCCACGAGTTTCCTTCTCACTTTTACCCTGCCAATTCTTCACCCAGCCCATGCAGCGAAGTGGTGGGGGGAGTGCGGGGAGTGAGCGGCTGTGTGGTGCTCAGTTGCCGGCCGGGTTAAACCATGACACAGACTGAGCGGAAAGCCGATGCTGCAGTATTTATCAAGCAACGCACAAACCTGTCATGTGAGTCTCGTTCCCCAGGTGTGAGACTTCACATGTCTGCTAACATTGAATTTTGGAGAAGTGTTTGGGAAAGATGACTGTCAGAAAGGCAAGGCATATAAAATCAGTATGATGTGACAATCCTATTGTATATAAGTACCTGATCAGTGGATGCCAAACTAGGTGAAAGTGTTGCATCTTACCCTTAGACAAAGCTTTGGCTGTCTTAACTTCCAAAGTAAACATTAAGTTTGTAATGTGTATAGGTAGGCTTGGGACACTTGTCACCTCTGGTTAGAACTGCTGTTAATGTTAATTTATAACGCTCTGTGGTGCACCTATTATGTATTGTCCTGTTATCAGTCCCTGTCTGACTATACCAGCAGCCTACTAGGAGTCTGAGCTTTGCAACATCTGTTGTCTGAAAAGAGAATGAGTCTAGACCTCTTGAGAAGAGGATAGCTCTGAAGCATCATTGTGCCCAGGGTTGTGCAAAACTTGTATTTGTACATGGTGCTCTTTTGTTGCCTTATAAATTCAAGGCATTTGAGAGTCGTGGTGTTAAAATATTTCTTTTTTAAAAAAGTCAGGTTTGGAAAAATAAGCTGAGATTTTGAGGCGTGCTACACAGGGATAGGAAAATGCAGAAACAGAAATATTACCAAGCTATGAATTTAGAATTACTGGGGGTGGTGGAGAGGAATGTTTTTCGATTATTTAAATGGAGCAAGGTGCTGTCCTCTGATGCTAATAAACTGTTGATATAGTAGTGCTAATATGAAACAATATATGGGATATGAATATCGGTTAAATAAAGAGGTATAATGTAAGGCAAAATTGTTTAAGTTCCCCCATCTTGTTAGTACTAATTCTAAGCAAGCTCCATCAATACAGGTTAAGTCTCTTAAAAGGCTAACTCTCCTTTACATTCAAACTGGCTGCTGTTTCTTTCCTATCCAGTGTACCCTCTGGTTGGTACAGCACCCAGGTTACAGCCTTGTTTGCTGTTTTGTTTTGTTAAAAAAGGCTGTACTGCAAACAACCAAATCCATGAAGTTTATGTTCAGCACTAAAAATGTCCTTGGTGTGAATGTCATTCTACTAATCCAAGACTGTCAGAGGAAAATATATGGGCTATTTTAGCATTTTCAGGCTTTATACCTGCAATAACAAATAGTTTGCTTCACAAAAAAAAAAAAAAAAAAGATACATTTACACGTCCCCACATTTCATTTACTACTGCTAAGTATTTCCCGATATACATGTTAATGCAATTTAGCCAATAAAGTTTACAAGACCACCTGGGAAAAATTCTAGTAGATGGGTGGTCACTGCAACATCGGAAACCCACAATTCAACTGAGTATTTTTCTCATTCCTGTTTTAAATGCTTGTAAAATGACTGTGTTAATGTCAAACACAGGACAGAGTTGTGAATTCAGTCCAGAATCCAGGATCACCTTAGTAAGCTCCCAGCAGAACATAGTCATGCTTCCACTCTTTTTCTTTTGGGCTCAATAAATATTGCAAAGTGGCCCTGTTTGAGCACTGGACTATTGCCATACTGAGTTATCTAAAAACAATGTCATTAGGAGATTTTTAAAATGAATATACCTTTCACTTTGAGATTTTCCAGTTACTCTGGGTAACCTGAATTCAAGTTTTCTTTCAAGAAACTTCTACTTTTTCACTCCCAATGTTTGGAAATAAAGATAGATATCAAATATCATTAATTTGTGGGAAATCTGTGAAAACTGGCCAAGTGATTTTTAAAACACACTGTTATTCTCAGTAAGAGTAGCAAAAGCAGAATATGATACTTTTTCTGTTAACAGCTACTTTAATCTTTTCTTCTGCATTTCAAAGCTATAACACAGATTAAAAGTTGCAGAGAAAACAGACTCTTTTTGCAGGACAAACCAAATACGTCACAGTGCATGATGCTGACAGGACCTTCTTGCCCAAGAAGCCAACGCAAACCCTCTCACACAGGCCTGATAACAACTGACCAAAACAGCCAGTTCACTGCAAAATGCCCAATATATTTGGACAGCAATGCCCAATATATTTGGATGGCAAGCCAGTCATCCAAGCATGTCCTTTTCTTGTTCCTTCACAGAAGTCTATATAATATATTTTTAGCAAAAATTAGAGACCATAAAGAATAGTCAGGTCACTCAGCCTGTTTCATAAGCACAGCACTCTCTCCTGGGGCATATTCTCCAGCAACACCTAATTCAGCAGGATGGCTTTGATGTTTTCCCTCTCACTCCTTCCCTTTCCATGCATGCAAGTATGTCCTGTGGTTTGGATCAGACATATCTAGCTGAAATTTGCATCTGCATTTCTGTCCACAACTGTCCCCACATAACTAGATGGATGACTTTTCTTTGGTCATAAACTACCCTTTCCTAGGTATGTCAG